>NC_135532.1:218228641-218537679 GCF_045843805.1 Urocitellus parryii | reverse complement strand
ATGTTGTATCCAATAGTACTTCATATTTAACATTTTGGGGAAAATGCCCAAGTATTGTACAAGGAAACTGCACCATTTTGTTTATTTTTGCAACTTTTATTATTTAAAAAAAGTTTGAGACAAGGCTCTCACTAAGTTGCCACAGCAGGCCCCAAGATTGTAATCCTCCTGCTTCAGCTTCCCGAGTAGCTGGGAGTACAGGCATGTGCCACCAGGCCTGGCCTACCATTTTTGTTTGATTGTTTGTTTTGGGTGGTGCTGGGGATTGAACCTAGGGTTTTGCTCATGCTACGCAAGCCCTCTTCCACTGAGCTACATACCCAGCTGGCCTATCATTTTACATTTCAATGTATAATTCCAAATTCTTGACATTCTCATGAATACTTATTATTATTTTTTTATTATGGCCATCATAGTGGGTATGAAGTAGTATCTCATTGGTTTTGATTTGAACTTCCATGCTAGTTACTAACTTTGACCCCCTTCCTCCCTCTTCTCTCTCTCTCTCCCTCTCCCTCTCTCTTCTTCTCCATCCCCTTCTTCCTCTCCCTTTCCTTTTTATTTTGGGCTGGGTTTGAACCCAGGGCCTCATACATGCTGAGCATACAGTCTATCAGTGACCTATACCTGCAGCCCCTGGGCATCTTTTTATATGCTTATTATCCATATATAAATATTCTTTTGAGAAACATCTATTTAAATCCTTGGACTATTTAATACATCAAAAATTTAAAAGCATAAGCATCTGGGCTGGGGCTGGGGCTCAGCTGTAGCGCACTTGCCTGGCATGTGTGAGGCACTGGGTTTGATTCTCAGCACCACGTAAAATAAATAAAGATCTGTCAACAACTAAAAAAAATAATAAAAAAATTTAAAAAATAAAAGCATAAGCATCATATAGGCTGCAAGCTAACCTGGGAGACCATGTGGACAGAGGCCCCTAGCTATGGTCCTAAACAAGTTTCCTCGGCTCTCAGTGTTAGCCAAGCTGGACGGAAACTCAAGAATTACCAATATCTGTTGAGAGCCACAGCCGAAGGGGCCCCAGCAAACTTCCAGCTGCCAGCAAACTTCTAGCTGCCAGCTGATGATTGGCTCACAGTGGCCCCAGCAACTTCTAGCTGATTGGCTCCTCTGCGGTGATGCTCATTGGGCTGTTTCCCTGCCTTTTCAGACTACGGAGCTGCTCATTGGGGGACTTTTTTTGACTCCGCCCACATGACCCAGCCAATCGGCTTCAAGAGCAGGAGGAGTGCGGGAGGTTGAGAGGCTTGTGGGAAGCCGCTGGTGGCAGCTGGGCTCTGAAGGTTTTTCCTGAGGAGCTGTTTTGTTTGGTGTGTGTGGTTCTAAAAATAAAGTTCGTTTCTTTTGACAAGTGGCTCCTGAATTGTGCCCAGCCAGACTGCGGCAAATATCATTGGAAGAATCATGAGAAATACTAAATGATTGTGTTAAGGTGTCTACTTGGGATTTTTTTCTTCCACCGTCCTGGACGTAGGTCAGTAGCATCTATAAGCAGGACACAGATAGTAGAGGCTATGCATTACAGCTTGGATCTGGACTGTGTCCAAAGGCTCCCTGGAAGGCTTGGTCCCCAGCTGGTGTCGCTACTGAGAGATGGTGGAAACTTTAGAGTTGGGGGAGGAGGTGAGTCAGGGGGTGAGACTTCCAAGGGGATATCTTCTTCCCAGCTCCTGGCTCTCTCTGCTTCCCTAACATCACAGGTGAGCAGTTTTTCTCTGCTCTGCAGAATAAATCTTTCCTCCTTCGAGTTGCTCATGTCAGGTATTTTGTCACCATGGTGGGAAGCTGACAAAGGCACCATGACAGAGCCAACTCCAGTCCAGACCTTGGGTGACCGCAAGCCTTGGAGCCTGTCCTGAGTCTCCTTTTGCTTTCTACTATCAGGTGAGACAAATACTGATTTATTTATTTATTTATTTATTTATTTTTAAAGAGAGAGTGAGAGAGGAGAGAGAGAGAGAGAGAGAGAGAGAGAGAGAGAGAATTTTTAATATTTATTGTTTAGTTCTCGGCGGACACAACATCTTTGTTGGTATGTGGTGCTGAGGATCGAACCCGGGCCGCACGCATGCCAGGCGAGCGCGCTACCGCTGAGCCACATCTCCAGCCCGACAAATACCTGATTTAAATCAACAAGTTTAGAGGGACTTGCTCTTTGCTCTAATTCAGATTCTGGCACTTGGAAGAGGCGCTTGGGGTAAGACTTATCAAAGAGCTCGTAGACTGTGGAGGAAAGTGAAGGGAAGCTCTTATTAAGGAAGTCTTCTCCACCCAAGACTCTTGCTTCTAGAAAACCAAAGACCATGTCATTAACTGGAAGGGGTGGGGGCTGCGGAATGCAGAAGCTGACAGGTTGACAGATTTTGTGGGTTTAGAAACATGACCCATAGGTATGTTTTAATATCAGATTTGGGGGACCCCGAAAGACAACCAGGAGCCGAATCCGATGCAAGCACACAAGAGTCTTTATTGCAAGCTCGAGCCTGGATTCACAACCATTTTTGATGCAGCAGTTCCGAGGAGTGAGTCCCGGTCCTTTGTTCAGTGAGATTTTATAGGTTTTGGGGGGATACTCTATGTGTCACAACATCACACAGCAAATCATTTCATACGGTGGGAAAGTCAAACAACTCTTAACATTAATTAGCACATTCATTAGCAGGAACAAGTCGGGTAAGGGTGATTGGTTAGTTCAAGAGGTGGATATGTTTGAACTGATTTGTTTAGGCAGCCAGGGATTGCAAGGGCTGAGTCAGGGACATCTGGCACCTCAGGCCTTTTCTGTTATTAACAGACAAATAACTCAGCAGGGTAGCCACATGCCTAGGAATGCTCTGTGGGTTTTCCAAGAACAAAGGTCACCTCCCCTTGGACAGGCCCTGCTCTAAGGTAGAGGCTGGTTTTTCCAAAATGGAGTCACATCAGTTTCTCATTCCCCCCTTTGTCTGGAAACTTGGGGACCAATCATGGTTCCCTCAGTTGGAGGTTCATTCGGGCAGGCCCTACATCTTGGTAGGATTCTCCTTCTGGGTCTAGGGCTTGGTAGTGGGTTCGCAGAACCATCATCTGAACTGTGTTCATTCTGTCCCTGACGAAAGCCACTAGCTTGTTAAGAATACATGTGCCGAATGGAGGTGTGGGTGAGTTCAAAGCATGGGCAGGCAAGTTTAGAAAATGCAGTAATTTATAATAAAGTTGAAATTAACTTTTTATGCCTTTGTGATGAGATGGCTCCCAATCTTTTTTTTTTAATAAAATACCTTTATTTTTTTTTATTTTTATGTGGTGCTGAGGATCAAACCCAGGGCCTCACACGTGCCAGGCAAGCACTCTACCGCTGAGCCACAACCCCAGCCGGGCTCCCAATCTTAAGAGGGAATTAGGCTGGGTTTATCAATGTCTGGGGTAGTCACTGCCACACAGAATTAATCTGGAGCATATCCCCTGGGGCAGGACCCCAGTTCAGTCATTGCAGAAGTTCTCTTGGTGTTTAGTATCTTGTCCACACAAAAGGCATGACTTCTTTCCTACATAAGCTGGTGCTCGTTTGGGAGTCAAGGATACTGGTTTTCACAAACACTAATGGAACCCTGTTTCCTTAGTCTTATATGATAGTTCACATGGAGTAGACAGAGCATCTGGTGGGTGCCCTGAGAAGCACAGCGGGGGCCACTGGAGGCACCAAGTATCCCGGCTGTGGCTGAGCACAAGGAGCCTGGCAGCAGTGATGGTGCACCTGTCCAAACCTGTCTTCACAGCACCTTCTAGCCTTTGATTTTGCCTAGTGTTGTAAGGTGGGTTTCCCCCAATGCAAGACCTGCTACAACTACAGGTAGGAAGCAGAGCAGGTAGAGGTGTCATTCCAGGGGGAGAGTGTGAGGAGGAGCTGAGTGAAGCAATTTACTGCCTGACATAAGAGATCATCCCTTCCAGCAGAGTTGTTGTTTTTCTAGTTGCATTCTGGAAACGGCAGGGAGCCGATGAGTAATGCTTTACCTTCCTAACCCAAATATGGGAAGCAGGCCTATGGGTGGTGTCTGGCACGGAAGCAGTTTTCAGAACAGGTGTGACCTTAGGGGGCCATACCTGTTGTGCAAAACCAGCAAAGTTCTGAAGGACCTGTATCCTTAGGAAAACCAGGAGCCTCACCAACTTCAGCTGTGGCCATGGAGGATAACAAGGAACCAAAGAGCTTCTCGTGGTGCAGAACTGGAGGTGAGTCAGGAAGCCTGCCTCACCGTCAGGGCAGGCCGTCCTCCCAGTGTCTGCCCCAAAGAGTTTTTCTATCACTAGGGCCCCTTGGTGGCTTCTGCACAGTGGCTTTCCTTCTTTCCCACAGGGATTGGCTGTCTCTGTTCTGGTTCCATTATTGCAGCCAGAGTGTGGGGGGCAGGGCTGTACCTTGTGGAATCCCTTATGGGCTCTGAACTGCCAGGAGCTACATCCTGATGTGAAGGCCTGGTGAGTGGGCCTGCCCCAGAGAGTCTGACTCTGAGTTGCTGCTGGCAACTGGCAGGGACTCCTGGTGGCCTCCCTCGGGGAGCAGTGAGCATGGGTTCCTTCACCCAGAGCCACTGGAGTTTTTGGTGTGTGGGTCTGCCCACTCTGGGTGACATTTCCTAGCCTTCTGTTGTTGGCTATGGTCATGTGATTTGTCTGGAACCAAGGGCATTTGAGTGGTAGTGATGTGAGGTCCCTCTGAACTGCCTCATCTAAGAGAAAGCTGCCTGTGAGGGTGGGGGCATCCCTCTGTCCTGTACTGTGGACTGGACAGGGCAACACTTGAGGCTACAGCAGTGTGCTCAACCTTGGGGGCTCTGTGTGGAGGGCTCAGAGCTCCCTTGTGTGCCCAGGGTCCTTGACCACCTGTGTATAGACCACACAGCTGCCTGGGCCAGCACTGCTCAGTCTTTATTTCTCACACTAACCACCTGGGGAATGTGTTAAATGTAGGTGGACTCAGGCCCTGAGAAAGGGCCCGGATTCTGCATTCCTTGTGGGCCCTGGGATATAGCCAGGCACCTGCTGAGTTGGCAGGAGCCTCATTACCTGCTTTTAAGCATATGTAAGAGATAAACTTTCTAATTAGTCCAAAGTGTTTTGGTCTCTGTTTTGGAGGAGTTTCATTTTTTTCCTTAATTAATACACTTATTAATTTTTTCACATTTTAAAATATTACAAGCAACTCTTACATCTCAATAATAAAAAGAGAGACCAATTTAAACGTGGAAAAATGACTTGCATAATTATTTGTCTAAAGAAGATATCTAATGTTAAGTGAAGACCTGAAAAAATGCTTGTCATCATTAGTCATTAGGGGAAAAAATTGAAATGACAATGAGATATACTGCATAGACAGTGGAAGGGCTGTAATCAAAATGACAAGCCGTGAGCTAGGTGCAGTGCCGCACGCCTGTAATCCCAGCAGCTTGGGAGATTGAGGCAGGAGGATCGAGAGTTCAAAGCCAGCCTCAGCAAAAAGCGAGGCTCTAAGCAACTCAGTGAGACCGTGTCTCTAAAAAAAATACAAATTAGGACTGGGCATGTGGCTTAGTGATTGTGTGCCCCTGAGTTCAATCCCCGTTGACACCCTCCCTCTCCAAAAAAAAAAAAAAGAAATGTCAGGCCATGACAACTGTGCTGAGAAGATGGACTAATTGGAGACAGAGGTTCTTTTTTTTTTTTTTTTTTTTGAGAGAGAGGGGGAGAGAGAGAATTTTTTTTTTTTAAAAGAGAGAGAGAGAGAGAGAGAGGAGAGGGAGGGAGGGAGGGAGGGAGGGAGGGAGGGAGAGAGAGAGAATTTTTTAAATATTTATTTTTCAGTTCTTGGCAGACACAACATCTTTGTTTGTATGTGGTGCTGAGGATCGAACTCAGGCCACACGCATGCCAGGCAAGTGCGCTACCACCTGAGCCACATCCCCAGCCGAGAGAGAGTTTTTACATGATAAAATATTTCTGTAACAATGATAATAGTTACATCACTCTGTTTTACTCCTCTGTACTTAGGAATAGCTTTAACTTTGCAAAATCTTCCCTTGTAAAGTTATTCTTTTCCCATTTGTCCAGCATTGTAACTTCTAAAGAACAATGCCCTTTAAATGGTAGTGATATTAACTCCTAGAGTGAACTACTCCAGGAAAAGGGGACAAAGAGGTACAGAAATGCTCTTTAGGAGATGATCTGGTGATTTTCCTGATTATCTAGCTTATCATAATAAAACCTGATTTCTTTCCCACCAACTCACCTATTCTGAGTATTGGCTTTGGACTATAAGCAGCAAGACCTGGATTTGTAACATTTCCACTCCTAGACATACGTATATCCAAGAGAAATGAAAACATGTTCACACAGGAACTTGTATGCAAATGCCTGTATCATCATGGAAAAAAACACAAATTGCCCTTCTTGCTTTTGGTTGACTTTACAAATTTGGAGGTCACATGGTTGAATGACCTGTACCTTAAACTCTGGTTCAGATTTCTATAACTCTGCTTTTGGATATGTTAATCATTCAACGAATGTCAATCTGAAACTGTTAGTAAAAGATTGACTATCCCGGGGCTGGGGATAGCTCAGTGGTAGAATGCTTACCTAGCACTTATGAGGCACTGAGCTCAGCCCTCAGCACCACATAAAAGTAAGTAAATTAAATAAAGTTATTGTATCCATACACACACAAAAAAAGATTGACTATCCCTGAATGCACATAACACCTTTCTTACCCCTTCACAGTTCAAGACACCAGTGAAATAGTAGCTAAGATATTTTGAAGATTTATAGGGACATCATGATCAGCAGAGTTACAATTACTTCAACCAGCACGGCCACTAATTCAGAAATCAGATGAGGGGTGATAGGGATGAAGAATAGACAAACAGACACACATAGAGAGGAAAAGGTGGGGCCAGGTGGGACCCTCCTCTCTGATGGAGAAACAGTGACCCAGAGCTAGCTCAGCATGTTTACTATACTGGTTTTATCATCAAAAGTTAATTTGTGGCTAAGATTTAGCAAAGCAGGCAATCCAAAGGACACAGGCCTGGTAAGACATTAGGGTCATCTGGTTTTGCTCAGAATCCTATCTATCCCTGGGAGTTGGTGTCTGAACTCAAGGCCTTAACTGATCACTCTGAGCCTTTGCACAGAACTTCCTCAGGCTGGCTTCACCCCAGCCTCTGAGCCATCTTGACCCGCACCTTTGCATAGGCAGATCCCAGTGCAAACCAGCCACTAGAGAGTCAGACCATGATTCAAATCACTGCTCTCCACAAATGACCACCAGTTGTCACAATGTCCTATTCCAGGCCACTGAACTGGCATTGGAAGTATCTAATCATGAATCATTCCTAACCTTAATCCCCTGCTCTGCTCCTTACGTTGGGATAAAAGGAGCTGGAAACCTAGGCTGGGTTGAGATGGTTTTTGTTGGAGATAGCCATATTCTTTGGTTTTCTGAATTTCCTTTTTTTTCATTGCCCAACAACCTGTTCTTCAGTAATTGGCCTTTTGGAACAGCAAGTAGATGACTTGAGTTTAGCACCATTATTTATAATAGCCCCAAAGTAGAACAACTCAAATGTTCACCGCAAGATAAACACAATGTGACATACTTATACAAAGAGATATTTAGCAATAAAAGAAGTTCCAATAGGTGGTACAATGTGCTATATGTGTGTGTGTGTGTGTGTGAGTGTATAAATAAATGTGTGAATATGTGTATATACATGTATGTGTGTGTATATATGTGTGTATATGTACATATTTTTCTTTACTATATTTTTTGTGGACCAGGGATATAAACCAATGCCATGTGAATGTTAAGAGTGTGCTTTGTTACTGAGCTATATGCCAGCACACATTGTGATGTATTAATCACATTTTAATTTTTCTGTATTTTATGACGTTTCGCCTTGCTGTCTGGCTAGACAGTCACCTTGCATAGCTTGCTAATTCTTAGAGATAGCAAACAACTTATCATGAGCATGTCGTTGCTATTTTAACCAATCCAGAGCCCATACCCCCACATGTCTCCTTTCAAACTACCACACACCAAGTATGAACAAAGAAACACTAAGGTTATTGGGCAAAGAGAAAAAAATATCAAAAGAACATAACCAGCCATTGCAACAAAGACTATCTTAACCCTGCCTTCAGGTACCCAGAGCCAGATACTGGACAACTTGACAACTCTCCTACATCCCACAGCTCACTGAAACTGTGCAAAGCATCAAATCTAAAATTTATTCAAACTTGCATACCTGCCTCACCCATTCCTTCCAGCAGAACTCACGACAAAGGCTCTGGGCCACATTTTGATTTTGAGGCTCCAGAATGATCCTGGTACTTCCCTCCCCATGTGGTCCAACATGGTGTGGTGTGTCCCTTCTTCTTGGGAATTTTAAATAATAAACTCTAACACTGTCTTCATTTCTGTCACTACCATACCTGGTTAGAACGAATCCTGGCTACATTTTAATATGTGTGAAATAACTTAGGGGAAAATTGTTATGTAAGAGAAGCCACACATGAGATTTTGACAAGGAAGGAACAAAGATGGCGGGCCAGAGGGAGGCAGCACTCTGTGTCGCTCTGTGACCCAGATCTCACCTAGTCGGAATAGTGCATCTAGAAGAGTGATAGAGAACCCCTATACAGCTGATTTCCACAGAAATCACCAGCACTGTGACCCCTTGCAGGGGCCCAAGCCTCAGCATTCCAGCAGGACTCCAGATTCCTGGCTCCCAAAACCCAAAGCCCAGTTCTAGCCAACGCAGGGCTCGGGAGTGCCGTAGCAGCATCACCTATCAGCATCTCTGCAGAACTCCCACACTTCGCTCTGCTCCCACGCAGGTCACTCAGTTGCTACCTACCCATAGCACAACTCCACCGCCCGGCCCCCCAGCCTCACCAGATATCCCGGTGCTGGAAGCAGATCGCCCCCATCTTGGCTCTCCTTCCTCACCATATTTGGTGGGGGCAGCTCCCAGATCGGATCTCCAGCTGGCCAGGTACCAGGTTTCCAACCTCCCCCTCTCCCCAGCGGTGACAACTCAACACAGTAACTACCAACACAAACAGCTCTCAGGTGGGCAGGTGGGCAGTGCAACCAGAATGCCGCCCACAGGAGCCTTATGTGACAGATTTCTCAATTGGGAACTACTAAGGGAGAGGGAGACGGGCTAAAGTTTGGAGCCTAACAGAGAGACCAGGAACTGGAAAATCTGCAGACAAGATAGGGAGATAGTACCGGATGCTCAAGTCGTTGGAGCGGTCCCAAAAAGAGACCCGTGAGGGGCAGTCTCCCTGCAGTCTCCCTGCAGGGACGGCGGGTGCCACTCCTTGCTTCCAGGTGTCCTGCAACAGGACCAGCCTTCCCTCCCTGGTTACCTCCACCATCCTGAGGGCAGAGACACCAGCTCACAACAGACAACCTCACTGATTGGATGAGAAGGGAAGCAGAAAAGCTATGGATCTCTAAAACTAGCAACAACCCTGGTTTCTTTCTTTGAGTCTTTTTTCTTCTTTCTCTTTTTCTTCTACCCCTCTATCCTCCAGCCCTCACATCCCCAACATATGTGAAACCAAGAACTTTGCATGAAATAGGATTTTGAGGACTGAGTCATCTGAATAATATAACATAGAGGTGTTGTATATGCCCTTTCTTTCCTTCTCTTTTTTGTTCTTTCATTTATTCCCCCTCCAAATTTTACTATTTTAACTTCCTGTATTTTTCTAAATACATATGTGTGTTTGTTTTCTCTACTCTACTGTCTTCCCAGGTACTTGTCTACCCTAAATTACTTCCTCTCTATTCTCTTCCTTAGATTTCTCTTTCACATTTCCTGAGACATATTAACTCTATATCCTCACATCCAACCTCCTCAGCATATCATCCTATGCCTCATCCCCAGTTTATTGTCCACCATCAGAAACTGTAAACCCTTTTACAAAACTGCTGATTGTATTATAGATAATAATTGCATCCAACATTTCTATCCATTGAGAATAAACTGTAAACATCTTAATAACAACAAATTGTTCATAGGTGGCATATTGTTGACATTGGGATCTGTTTACATTGTACTTCCCCACAAAGGAGTGGTCTTGGAACCCTTCAAGAGTGCTGCAAACCCATAGGGAAAAAATGATAACACCCCGAACCCACAGAGCTAGAAAGGAAGACTCATGAGCAACTTGAAAAGACAAGGGAAGAAAGTGCCACAAACAAATCAAGACAACACATCATTAGAATCATTGGCAGCCATAGAAGAAGAAATTGCAGAGAAAAAGTTCAGGATGTACATGGTTAAAATGTTCTGTGAACTCAAGGAAGATATAAAAGAGCAAATACAGGCAGTGAAATGTCACTTTGACAAGGAGCTACATAAACAAATACAGAAAGCAAAAGATCACCTCAATAGGGAGACAGAGGTTCTAAAAGACAAAAAACAAAACAACAACAACAACTACAACAAACAAACAAACAAAAAAACCAAACATAAATCCTTGAAATGAAAGAAACAATAAACCAAATTAAAAGCTCAAATGAAAGCATCACCAACAGAGTAGTCTACCTGGAAGATAGGACTTCAGACAATGAAGACAAAATATATAATCTTCAAAAGATCGTAGACCAAACATGATAATGTGGGATAGCATAAAATGACCACATTTAAGAGTTATTGGGATAGAGTAAGGCATAGACGTCTGAACCAAAGGAATGAACAATCTATTCAATGAAATAATATCAGAACATTTTCCAAACATGAAGAATGAATTGTAAATCCAAATTCAAGAAGCCTACAGGACACCAAATGTACAAAACCACAACAGATCCACACCAAGTCACATCATAATAAAAATACCCATCATATAGAATAAGGAGAGAATTTTAAAAGCCATGAGAGAAAGGAATCAGATTACATATAGGGGAAAACCAATTAGGATAACGACAAAGTTTTCAACACAGACCCTGAAAGCTAGGAGATCCTGGAACAACATATATCAATTTCTGAAAGAAAATGGGTGCCAACTAAGAATCTTGTATCCAGCAAAATTAAGCCTTAGATTTGACGATGAAATAAAAAACAAAAGTTCCATGAAAAACAAAAGTTAAAAGAATTGATAGCTAGAAAACTGGCACTATAAAACATCCTTGGCAAAATACTCCATGAAGAGGAAACGAAAAACAACAATAAAAATCAGCAGAGGGAGGTAGTGCCCTAAAGGAAAACCCAATCAAAGAGGAAAATCAAGTCAAGTTAAATAACAAAAGTAAACAAATAATGCTGGGAATACAAGCCATGTCTCGATAATAATTCTGAACGTTCATGGCTTAAATTCACCAATCAAAAGACATAGGCTAGCAGATTATATTTTTAAAAAAAGACCCAACAATATGCTGTCTCCAGGAGACTAATCTGATAGGAAAAGACACACACAGATTGAAGGTGAAAGGTTGGGAAAAATCATACCACAAAGATGTTGTGTCCGCCAATTAAAAAAAAATATTAAAATTCTCTGTCTCTCTCCCTCTCTCTCCCTCTCTCTCACTCTCTCTTTAAAAAAATAAAGTTAAATAAAGAAACTATAGATCTCAATAATACAATGAATAACTTTGACTTAATTGAAATATATAGAATATTTCAACCTGCATCAAGCAGATACACTTTCTTCTTGGCAGCACATGGATCCTTCTCTAAAATAGACCATATACTATGACACAAAGCAACTCTTAGCAAATACAAAAAGTAGAGATACCACCATGTATTTTATCAGATCATAACATTGCATTTCAAAGCCCTAGAAAAAGAAGAACAAATCAACAGAAAAAGCAGTAGAAGGCAAGAAATAATTAAAATTAGAGCTGAAATCAATGAAATTGAAAGAAAATAATTTTGAAAACTTGTACTCCAATAAAATAGAAAATATCAAAGGTATTGACAAATTTCTAGAGTCACATGATTTGTCCAAATTGAATCAGGATGATATACACAATTGAAAAAGATCAATATCAAGCAACAAAATAGAAGACACCATCAGAAGCCTACCAACCAAGAAAACCCAGGACCAGACGGATACACAGCCAAGTTCTACAAGACCTTCAAAGAAGAACTAATACCAATACTCTTTAATTTATTTCAGAAAATAGAAAAAGAGGCAGCACTTCCAAACTCATTCTGAGGCCAGTATCACCTTGATTCCAAAAGCAGGCAAAGACACATCAAAGAAAGAAAACTTCAGACCAATATCTCTAGTGAACATAGATGTAAAAATTCTCAATAAAATTCTGAAAAATTGAATACAAAAACCTATCAAAAAGATAGTGCACCACAATCAAGTGGGATTCATTCCAGGGATGCAAGTTGGTTCAACATATGGAAATAAATAAATGTAATTGGTCACATCAATAGACTCAAAGAATCATATGATCATCTCAATAGACGTGGGAAAAAGTATTTGACAAAATACAGCACTGCTTCATGTTCAAAACACTAGAAAAATTAGGGATAATAGGAACATATCTCAACATCATAAAGGCTATCTATGCTAAGTCCCAGGCACACATCATTCTAAATGGAGAAAAATTGAAGGCATTCCCTCAAAAAACTGGAAAAAGACAAGGATGCCCTTTTCACCACTTCTATTTAACATAGTTCTTGAAACATTGGCCAGAGCAATTAGATGAAAGAAATCATCTAAGGGATATGTATAGGAAAAGAAGAACTTAAATTAGCACTATTTGCTGACGATATGATTCTCTACCTAGAAGACCCCAAAAAGCTCCACCAGAAAACTGCTAGAACTAGTAAATGAATTCAGCAAAGTAGCATATAAATATAAATCGACATCCATAAATCAAAGGCATTTCTGTACATCAGTGACAAATCCTTTTAGAGGGAAATGAGGAAAACTACCCCATTTCCAATAGCCTCAGAAAAAAAAAATACTTGGGAATCAACTTAACAAAAGAGGTGAAAGATCTATACAATGAAAACTACAGAACCCTAAAGAAAGAAATCAAAGAAACCCTTAGAAGATGGAAAGATCTATCTTGTTCTTGGATAGGCAGAATGAATATTATCAAAATGACCATACTACCAAAAGCACTATACAGATTTAATGCAATTCTAATCAAAATCCCAATGGCATTCCTCATAGAAATAGAAAAAGCAATCATGAAATTCATCTGGAAAAATAAGAGACCCAGAATAGCTAAAGCAATCCTTAGCAGGAAGAGTGAAGCAAGTGGCATCACTACACCACAGAGCAATAGTAACAAAACAGCATGGTATTGACACCAAAACAGACTGGTAGACCAATGGTACAGAATACACAGGGACTAATCCACAAAATTACAATGATCTTATATTAGATAAAGGAGCCAAAAACATGTATTAGAGAAAAGATAGCTTCTTCAATAAATGGTGCTGGGAGAAATGGAAATCCATATGCAACAAAATGAAATTAAAGCCCCTATCTCTCACCACACAAAAAACTCAACTCCAGATGCTGAGAGCCATAGCCGAGTCGGAATGACGCATGGCATTTTTGCCAGAATGGAGTGGTTGAGAGGTGAGGCCAGTAAGCCATTGAGATGATAATGGTTATATTAAGCTGTGTAGTCAATTCTAATATTAGACCCCTGCTGTCTGCCTCGGCTTGCTACTTTGGAGTTCTCGTGGGGATTCCTGGAGAGTTCCCATTGGTTGGGGAAGTGCCTGAGGAGGGATTTCCGGTTGTTGGTTCCTGGAGGAGCCACGTGGCGTTCGGGAGAGTTCCTGGGGAGCGTGTGTGGTGTGTGCTGGTGGAGTTCAGAAATAAAGTTTGTTCCTGCTTGGGTGGCTCGTGATTTGTGCCCAGCCAGACTGCAGCATCAAAGTGGATCAAGGACCTAGGAATTAAACCAGAGACTCTGTGTCTAATAGAAGAGAAAGTAGGCCCAATATTCATCATGTCAGATTAGACCCCAATTTCCTTAATAAGACTCCTATGGTGCAAGAATTAAAACCAAAATCAATAAATAGGGTGGATTCAAACTAAAAAGCTTCTTCTCAGCAAAAGAAACAATCAGTGAGCTGAATAGAGAGCCTACATGCCTACAACTTGGGAGCAAATTTTTACCCCTCATACATCAGATAGAGCACTAATCTCTAGGGTATACAAAGAACTCAAAAGCTCAAAAAGCTAAACACCAAAAAACAAACAAACAAACAAAAAAAAAAACAATCAGTAAATGGGCCAAGGACCTGAACATACATTTCTCAGAAGAGGATATACCATCGATCAACAAATATATGAAAAAATGTTCATCATTTCTAGCAATTAGAGAAATACAAATCAAAACTACTCTAAGAAATCATCTCACCCCAGTAAGAATGACAGCTATTCTGAAGACAAACAACAGTAAGTGTTGGCAAGGAATTGGGGAAAAAGGTACACTCATACACTGCTGGTGGGACTGCAAATTGATGCAGCCAATATGGAAAGCAGAATGGAGATTCCTTGAAAAACTGGGAATGGAACTACCATTTGAACCAGCTATCCCTCTCCTCGTCTATACCCAAAAGACTTAAAACAACATAATACAGGGAAACAGCCACATCAATGTTTATAGAGCTCAATTCACAATAGCTAAACTGTGGAACCAGCTCAGATGCCTTTCAGTAGATGAACAGATAAAAAAAAGTGGCATATATACACAATAGAATTTTACTCAGCAATAAAAGAGAATAAAATAATGACATTAGCAGGTAAATGGGTGGCGTTGGAGAAGATAATGCTAAATGAAGTTAGCCAATCCCAAACAACCAAAAAATCAGATGCCGAATGTTTTCTCTGATCTAAGGGGGGTGACTCAGAGTGGGGTAGGGAAGGGAGCATGGGAGAAATACATAACTCTGATAGGGCATAGGGGTGGTAGGGGTAGGGAGGGGCTGGGGGATTAGCAAGGATGGTGGAATGTGATGGACATCATTATCCAAAGTACAGGTATGAAGACACGAATTGGTGTGAACATACTTATATACAACCAGAGATATGAAAAATGTGTAATAAGAACTGTAATGCATTCTTTTATCATTTATTTAAAAAAATAAACAAAAGAAGCCAGACACAGAATCACCTATTATATGATTTCATTTACATAAATATTAAGAACAGGCAAATATTTAGAGATAGAAATAGATATGAGAACTCCCCAGCGGGGGGAGGAATAAGGGGAACTGGGAGTGATTGCTGAAGGGTATAGGGTTTGTTTGTTTTGGAGGATGAATATTTCCTAAAATTAGATTTTTATGATGGTAATTTTGATCATATTAAAAGTTTTTGAATTTTATAAAGGGAAGATTGTATATAGCATGTGAAATATGTTGGCTGTACTTTTGTGAATGAAAAATAAACACTTTTTCTTGCTACCTCTTCCGTCCCAGATTTGGAAACTGGTTTTGACTATTCTTTTAATTGCAATGTAGTTGTTTGCATAACATTAATAAAAACGGTGCATTTGTAATGGGATATACTTGGGATTTTGTTATGGCTTCCAGGCCTTGAAAGACTTTTGAAAAAAACCAAATCTGCGATTCCTTCAGAAGTTCCAGCAAAGATCAAATGTGGTAGTTACACCTCTATTCTTGCTGCATTATGGAAGGAATAAGGACATGTTTAATGAAGCTGTATTTATCTTGCAAGCAACTTAGCCTGGAGGATGTTTAGAGAAAGGCTACCTGTCATGAGACCCTAGCTCTGCTCATTGTGTTTGAGTCTGTTATCTGCCTGTTGACTGGACTGGGTCCTGAATTCTTGAGGTTCATCCAATACAGATTTCTCCCACAGAGTCCCTAAGAAGAAGGGCTTCCCTGTCACAGAAGGCCAAGGAGCTGAAGCTGGCCAGTGCAACATGGAGCAGAGGGACACGTCTCATGGTGGGTGTGTGAACCACATAGAGAGCTCCACAAAAACCCTGATGCCGCCTTGAGCAGAGTCATTGGACTGCAGACCCCACTGGAGGCTGACTACCTGAGGCTGTGCACAGCTCTCCCCAAGATGGCCAGAGAAGACTCCCCTTTGTGAGCCTCTTCATCTCTCCTTGCTTATGCCTACGTCTTTTGCTTGGCAGGAAGATGCTGTCATTAGCTTTTCACATCAGTGGCTTCTTTGGGTCCCTTGACAGAGGGGACCTGTGATGTCAAAAAAGCTTGACATGACATAAGTGATCTGTTAGTCTAGCTGGTGGCTAGCTTTCACGACAGCCCTTCTGCCACTGTGTTCCAGTGGTGAAGAGGACCCTTCAGTAGACAGCCTCCTAGACGGGTTTGTTCTCTCTCCTTGTTTTATTGGAACCCAGTGATAGGATACTAGATAACAGAATTGCTACTTACTGGCCGAAAAGGGAGGAGCCTGGGCAGTTGCTGGGACTCCTTGTGGCACATGGAATAACACCTCTGGGTATTGTGTAGCCTCAGGTGCCAGAAGTTGTTGAGCCAGTGACTTGGTTGAAATGCCTTGACCCTCATTGGGCTCATTCTTTGATTTTGCTCAGGGAGATCCTGGCTAATGGCTGTATTTTAAACTCATGGTATGATCCTCTGATAGTCATAGTCATCTCTGAAAAACTGAAATATCCACATGGAGCCATGTCCTGACAGGAAGTTGATTTTCTTCAGCGAGAATCATGGAAGCTCTCCAAACCTGTGATCACGAGGACATCAATGACTTGTTGGGACTGGAAATGCCAAATGATCAGACCAGAACGGAGTTGCTCCACCTCAAGTTGTGTGCTTGAAGCACAAGGAGCTCCCCTGTGCCTGAACCAGAGTAAGAAAACTGGCTTTTTCTTTTTTTGAGGAATGACCTCCAGGCGATGAATTTCCCTCTTAAAACTGCTTTCATTGTGTCCCATAGATTCCGATATGTTGTGTCTGTATTTTCATTTTTCTCTAAGAATTTTTTGATTTCCTCCTTTATGTCTTCTGTAACCCATTGATCATTCAGTAACATATTGTTCATTTTCCATGTGATGTAGGATTTTTCCTTCCTTCTTTTATCATTGATTTCCAGTTTCAGTCCATTATGATCAGATAAAATTCATGGTATTATCTCCATCCCTTTATATTTACTGAGGGTTGCCCTATGGCATAATATATGGTCTATTTTTGAGAAGGATCCATGTGCTGCTGAGAAAAAAGTATATCCATTTGATGATGGTTGATATATTCTATATATGTCAGTTAAGTCTAGGTTATTGATTGTGGTATTGAGTTCTATAGTTTCTTTATTCCAGCTTTTGTTTGGAGGATCTGTCCAATGGTGAGAGAGGTGTGTTGAAGTCACCCATAATTATTGTGTTGTGGTCTATTTGATTCTTGAACTTGAGGAGAATTTGTTTTATGAATGTCGCAGCACCATTATTTGGTGCATAAATATTGATAATTGTTATGTCTTGTTGGTGAATGGTTCCTTTTAACAGTATATAATGTCCTTCCTTATCCCTTTTGATTAACGTAGTCTTGAAGTTGATTTTATTCGATATGAGGATGGCCACCCCTGCTTGCTTACGAGGACCATGTGCGTGGTATATTTTTTCCCATCCTTTCACCTTCAGCCTGTGTACGTCTTTTCCAATCAGATGTGTCTCCTGGAGGCAGCATATTGTTGGATTTGTTTTTTTAATCCATGATACCAGCCTATGTCGCTTTATTGGAGAGTTTAAGCCATTAACATTTAGAGTTACTATTGATATATGGTTTGTTCTTCCAGCCATGTTTGATTATTTATCATCTTTTTTTTTTAATTTAGTTTGTTTCTCCATGATTATCTTTCCCCTCGCCCTCTGTCTTTACCGAGGCCCTTCCCACTGATGGTTTTGGTTATTGTTTTTCATTTCTTCCTTGTGTAATGTTTTGCTCAAAATGCTTTGCAATGCTGGTTTTCTGGCTAAAAATTCTTTTAACTTTTGTTTATCATGAAAGATTTTTATTTCGTTGTCATACCTGAAGCTTAATTTTGCTGGATACAGAATTCTTGGTTGGCATCCATTGTCTTTCAGTGTTTGAAATACATTGTTCCATGACCTTTTTGCTTTCAGTGTCTGTGATGAAAAATCCGTTGTTAACCTTATTGGTTTACCCCTGAATGTAATCTGCCTCTTTTCTCTTGTAGCTTTTAATATTTTCTCTTTGTTCTGTATATTGTATATCTTCATAACAATGTGTCTTGGCTTTGGTCTACTGTGATTTTGTGTGCTCGGTGTCCTGTATGCATGTTCAATTTGTATATCTGTTTCCTTTTTTATTTCTGGAAAGTTTTCTGTAATTATTTCATTCAGCAGGTTACTCATTCCCTTGGTTTGAATCTCTGTACCTTCTTCTATTCCGATGACTCATAAGTTTGGTTTTTTTATGTTATCCCATAACTCTTGGATGTTTTTCTCGTGATTTTTTACCAGCCTTTCTGAGTTGGCTAGACTCTTTTCAAGATGATATATTTTGTCTTCATTATCTGACGTTCTGGCTTCTACTTGCTCCACTCTGTTAGTGATACTCTCAATTGAGTTTTTAATTTCGTTTATCGTTTCCTTCATTTCTAGAATTATTGTTTGATTATTTTTATAATCTCTATCTCCTGATAAAGATGCTTAACTTCTTCTTTTATCTGTTTATGTAATTCATTCTCAATGTGTTCTTTTGCTGCTTGAATTTGCTTTCTCGTATCCTCTTTAAGGTTCCATTCCATCTGTCTAAGGTGTTCCTTGAGTTCTTCATGTGACCATTTTTCTGATGACTCTAGGTCCTCCTGAATATTTAGGCTGTCCTGCATTGTTTGTACTACTTTTCTTCCTTGCTTTTTCAAGCTGCTCATGTTACTTCTTGTTCTGTTTGACTGCTGAGTTACTGTTTACTCCTATAAATTTATTTGATGCTTGGGAGGAAAGGTATTAGAAGGGAAGGGAAGAAGTCACTAAAGAGAATGAGAGTAAGCAGGTAGAATTCAAAGAAAGGGGAATAAGAAAATTGAAAAGAAATGAAAAGACAAAAGAAGAAAAAATAGGAAATAAAAAAAGAAAAAAAAATTTTTAAAATAATAATAATAAAAAATAAAAATTAAAATTAGAAGAAAAAAAATAAAAAAATTTAAAAAACAACAAGAAAGAAAAATGAAAATGAAAAAAAAAAACCAAATCAAAAAAAAGGAAAAAAAAAAAAACTAATAAATGCAGTCTTAGTGTTTGATTAACTTCTCTTCCAGTAGGTGGCGCTGTGCCCACCAGGCCAAGCTTCTCCTGTCAATATGCTGGAACCAATCACTGTGCAGCTGCTCCTTCTCCCAGACTGGGCGAGTCTCCAATCCTGAGTCCCTAGGGCCTTCTCTTGTGTCTAGTCACTTCCCCACTTTTCCTCTAGCCAGGCCCCTCTCACCGGTGCCGCTCACCACAATACTGGGTACACGCCAGGTCTGCTGCTCCCGGGAGCCCTGTTTTCATGAACGACTGGGCACACTCTCCCTGTTTGCCATTCCCTCAGACCCTAAGTTTGTAGAGCTTGGGGCTGAGAATCCTCAGCGAATTTTACTTGCCCTCCGGTAGCCACGCCCCCGGTAGCTGGTGCAAGAGACCTCAGCCGCCAGCACTGGTGGGAGCAGTAGCCTACCTTTCTGCACCGCGGGTCCCGTGCCACATCTGATTCCCTCGGTCTGGCTATCTCGCTCACGGGAGAGCTGGGAGGGGCCCTTAAGGTTTCCCCAATGTGTGGAGAGGGAAGGCTAGGGGATTACACACCTGTAGCCGCAGGTTTCAATAACGTTATCTCCTCCCCGCAGTCTGGTGACATCAGTTCTCTGCCATGGTGGTATCTCTTGCAAATGGCGACAGTTCGTTTCCCTTTGCCGGGTGAGCAATGCAACGGGTGGGTCCTTACTGTCTCTCCCAAGCCCCGTTTCAAACCTGTGGCCACTACCTATGAAGGCTCGGTTGGCATTACCTCCGTAGGATCAGAAGGACTGACCAGTTGTTTCAGCCGGATGGATTAGTGCTGAGTCACAGCTGTTTGTCTTCGGGAAGCAGGCGAACGGGAGCTTCCAAACCTCCCTTTTAAAAGAAGAGCTGGTTCTCAGGGGTGCTCCCTCTTCAGGTCCCCAGGCATGGCAGTCCCTGGGGCAGGTGAGAAGTCCTAAGAGTTGAGGTGTGGACAGCATGGAGCCAGGCTGTGGGAGGGAAGGGACAGTGGACACTTCCTGATGCCCTCTGAGACAGCTGGGCGATGGGCAGTGAACAAGGGCTCCTCTCCACCACCAGGGGTGACATTGCTCTGATCCCAGGTGTGACAAAAGCACACGCCTTGTGGTACACGTGCCAGGCACCGTTTTCAACACTTACACTGACGTGTCATCCCATGAGTGCTTGACAGTTAAAGAAACCCAGACACAGCAAGGTGTGGCCACTCTGCTTGAGCCACTGCTAAGTAAGGTGCCAGGTCCTGGGCTTTCCTTTTCCATTTCTAATTTTTATTTATTGTCGTGGTACTGAACTGTGGACCTGAACCCATGACTTCACCCATGCTAGGCCAGTATTCTACCACCGAGACACACCCTCACCCTCCCCAAGTTTTCAAAGCTCACAATAAACAAAAAAGTGGAAAAATGGTAATCAATGTCTATATATACATCTATGGTCTGCAATTCCAAACATCCTGTTATGCTCTTCTACTTCTTTGTATTTTGGAACACATGGGAGTATTACAGTTGTGGGATACTTCATTCCTACTTAGGAACACTCACATCCAGGGGTCTCTATAATACTTCTCTCAGCTCAGTCATAAGTGACCACACATACAGCACCCACTCACTCTTCTCAAGCTGCTGGTTGTTTTCACACAATGACCAAGGCTTTGGGAAGCCACCAGGGCAGCTGCCTTTGCCTTGGTGGTAGTGTGTTTTCCTGGGAGAGGGGTTAGCCATAGTCCAGGGGCCACATCCAACTCTGATGCTTGTTTTGCTAAGTGTGTCTGCTCTCCTGTTTGACTGACTGCATAGCCCACAGAGCAAGGTGTTTAAGGCCTGGCTCCTACTAGGTCTGACCACGCCTGAGTTCCCCTGTCCCTCCCCTTGACCTAGCTTTTACAATGACCAAGCTCCTGGCATGGAGTTTGCTTCAGCATGAAAACAGTCTGCAGAGTGGACATTTATCAAGAATCGTTTATTCACCTTCTCATTTGCATTAGTTATTTTCAGCAATTTCACTTTTCTCTCCCTGTGTTGAAAAGCAGAATCAGAAAAGACCTCAGGGAATTAGTGGTGCCTGAGTGAGCTCCCTGCTCCACCTGTGATATGTGACACCTTGATAAGGATGCCTTGAGGGATTTTTTTTATTTTTGGTCTAAGGATAGTTTTGAAAGCATAAATGTCCTTTGGGTCACATCAGTGCAGGATACCAAGTGGGGACCATGGTGGAGGTGTGACTTAAGCTCACCACTCACTAACATGTTTATCCTGAACAAACTGCCCATGAGGCCCCTCTGCCTCTGGGGGCAAAAGGGCCAAGTACACGGGGGTCTCAGCTCCTTCTTCTGGACTCTTGGTGGCCGAGGGTCCTGCCATGTCGGTTCTCACCCACCCTGGACAGCAGGCATTCAGCAGGATTTTGTCTCCTCTCCTCTGCTCACTGAGTTTCCAGGCATAGATTCTGGACAGGACTGTGACGCCAATCTTGGACACTCCATAGGCAGAATTGGGCCAGCCTTCTTTTTCGTGCACTCCATTTTTTGCATCTTCCACAAACTTACTCATGAGCCCCACCAGCTCCTCCTCTGTGATGGTCTCACTTCGAAACTTCTGCTGCAGCTCTGGGCTGCACTGTTTAAGGTTGACCAGACTCATTATGCTGGAGACATTCACCACTCTGCCTAAAATACATTCCAAACCATGATACATTCATCTGTGTTAACATGTAACATAAAACCTACATGAGAACAGTGAAGACCAAATTTACTGAGATGTTAGAGCAGAAAGTTGTCATTTGAAAGAGCGCTACCAGTATGAGCTGTAGGAGAAACAGACATGGAATGTTGGTTGGTTGCATAAGGAACTTCCATAAAGAACCTCCTGGGATCACAGGGTGCCTTTAAGCACAGAAGTTGCAAGGAAGCTGTACCCTCAAGTGACAACTCTAAGCCACACATCTCGTTGTTGTAAAGGCGGCTGGCTGCTGGTGTATCCTTAATGAGAGGTGGGTCTCGCTGAGTGGAGGAGTGCTAGGGCAGTTTTCAGTGGAAGACTAGAAGAGTCTGTGGCGTGCACAGCATGAAACACTTTGATGGGGAGATGAAATGGGCCAGGATGGAGACAGGGGCAGATCACGGCGTCACTGTGAACCATGCTGAGGGCCTGGATGTCTCCTGAAGGAGTCTGGGAGTGCCTGGCACAGGTTCAGCAGAAGCAGACACTGTGCAGAGCCCTGGGAAAGGGCATGACTCAAGAAGGGAGGCCTCTCAGGAGGGTTTGCAGGTGTGTGCATGGTCAGCTAAGGGCCCCTTTAGGGCTGGAATGAGGGATTCGGCTGACTCTCAGTGGGCACAACCTTTTATTTATTTATTTTTAATACCATGGATTTATTCTAGAAGTGCTTACACACCGAGTCACATAACTAGCCCTGTTTTTGAAATTTGAGGCAGGTTCTTCCTATATTGCTTAGAGCCTTGGTAATTTTCTGAGGTGGGCCTTGAACTTGTAATCCTCTTGCCTCAGCTTCCTGAGTTGGTGGGATTGCAGGTGTGTGCCATGATGCCCAGCTCAGTGGGCACAATCTTAGCACATGGGCATTGCTGATGTGGGTGCAGAGCCTCGTGACCTCCAGGGTGGCCATGATGGTGGGTGGCCAGGACGATTTATAGGAAGGATGGACATCCTCTGAAAGTGTCAGTTGTAGATTGGGGGTATCAGGAGTTATGGAGGATCAGGGACATCCATATGTGTGAGTTGGTCTGGGAGTGTTTTGGGCAGGTGACAGGTTTAGTGGGGCTGTGTCTTGAGAGGTGGTCCTAGTCCATGAGTCTGAATGAGGGTGAACAGAATGGAATCCTAGGGCCTTTGTCAGTAGGAGGGAAAGAAGAAATAAAGAGCTGCTCTGAGGAGACTTTTGAACAGACACTTGAGGATACCAAAGAGCCAGGTGTGGAAGAACAGTGCACACAGCAGCAAGCCACTGGAGAAGGGGGCGGGGGGGGGGGGAAGTAGAGCTGCACCTGGCAGGTGGAGGCCCAGCAAGGCAGGGGCAGAGCTGCAGCAGGAGAGGCCAGGGGCAAGGAGATGAGACTGCAGGAGGGCAGGGCCAGATCACCCACCCCACTCACCTTGTGGTTTTATGAGGGGGAGTAGCTCTGTGCAGACATCTCGGGTACCAAAAAAATTTGTTTTCAGTGTGACTTCTGCTCCAATAGGAAAGTGTGTCGGATCATCCGCTTTTAAGAAAGAAATTAGAGACCACAATAAACAGTTGCCATGGGGTAGAATTTCTTAGAATAAGTGCACGGGATATCTGGTGCCTTCCAAGTAAAGTCTTCTGTCTTGTGTAGCATGTCCAAAAGTCAGGGCTGGCGCGTGGCTCAGTGGAAGAGCACTTGCCTAGTATGCGTGAGGCACTGGGTTCTATCCTCAGTACCACATAAATATCAAATAAAGATATTGTGTCCATCTATAACTAAAAATTAAGTATTAAAAAGTCAGATTTCCTTGTTCAATGATGTTCTTCCATTTTTATCAGATGACATAATGAAAGAGGCACAGACAAGCATGCATATGCAGAATCTTGGTGTAATTCATTGTTCTTGCATTTTCTATATTAAAAACCAGTTAAAAGTCCATCCTGTGTCCTAATGTCCCATCTTAGAAAAACTGTAAATATCAAAGGAAACAATCAAGAATGTGAAGAGAGGTTCTACAGAATGGGAGATAATCTTTGCCACCTGCACCTCAGATAGAGCATTCATACCCAGGATATGTAAAAAGCTTAAAAAAACTTAACACCCCCCCCAATACCCCCCAAATAACCCAATTAATATATGGGCAAAGGAACTGAATAGGCACCTCACAGAAGAAGCAATAGAAATTGTCATCAAATATATAAAAACTGATTAACATCATTAGCAATTAGAGAAATGTGAATTACAATTACACTGAAATTCCATCTCTATTCAGAATGGCAATTATCAAGTATACATGTAACAATAAATGTTGGTGAGGATGTGGGGGGGGAAAGGCACACTTATACATTGCTGGTACAACCACTCTGGAAAGCAGTATGGAGATTTCTCAGAAAGCTTGGAATGGAACCCCCATTTGACCCAGTTGTCCCACTCCTGGCTACATACCTAAATGATTCAAAATCAGCATACTACAGTGGTGCAGCGAAATCAATGTTTATAGCAGCTCAGTTCACAAAAGTTAAGCTATGGAACCAACCTAGGTGCTCTTCAACAGATGAATAGATAAAGAAACCATAGTACATATACACCGTGGAACATTACTCAGGCTTAAAGTAGAATGAAATTATGGCATTTGTAGGTAAATGGATGAACTGGAGAAAATATGCTAAGTGAAATAAGCCAATTCCCCCAAACAAAGACCAACTGTTCTCTCTGATATGTGATTGCTAACACACAGTAAGTGTGTGTGTTTGTGTGTGTGTGTGTGTGTGTGTGTGTGTGTGTGTATAAGAGAGAGAGAGAGAGAGAGAGAGAAAAGTTCCTTAGATTAGACAAAGGGAATGAAGGGAAGGGAGGAAGGATGGGAATGAAAAAGACAGTAGAATGAATCAGATGTAACTTTCCTGGGTTTGTATATGAATACATGAATACATGACCAGGGAAACTCCACATCATATACAACCACAATACTGGGATACTAATTAGAATAAGTTAACTCCAAGTATGTATGTCAAAAAACACTCTATGGTCATGTATATATGAAAAGAATAAAAAAGGAAAGAAAAACTGTGTAAAGAAAACCTGGAAAAGATCCCCAGGAGTCCCAGCCAGGCAAAGGCAATGTCCATTTGGCCTGCACTTTCCCCGCCTCTGCGGGGCTCTGCTTTTCCTAGGGCTCCCAGATTAGGTTGCTTCTTTCTAGGGAGACTTTTCTGGACCTAGGTGCGGCCTGCCAGGACTCCCCTGTGCGCACCCGCAGCTTACACTCGAGGGCAATGCCCGCGTTGTTGACCAGCACATCGAGACCCCCGTACTCCTTGCGCAGGAAGTCGCGCAGTGCGCGGATGCTCTGCGGGTGGTCGATGTCCAGCTGGTGGAAGAGCGGGCTCAGGCCCTCTGCCTGCAGCTGCTGCACCGCTGCCCGGCCCCGCTCCTCGTCGCGCGCGGTGAGCACCACGTCCCCCGAGAACTGGCGACAGAGGTCGCGCACGATGGCAAAACCGATGCCCTTGTTGGCTCCGGTGACCAGTGACACGCAGCGGGGGGACGACATGGCCGGGTGGGCAGCGCGGGACACCTGTGTAGAGAGTGGAGGCAGCGGCAGCACCTAGACGCGCGCCCCTTTAGAGCTTCTTCCAGTATCAGATGGCGTGAGGCACACCTACAGGTCGGGGACCTGGCATCCCCCGCCCAGCAGGCAGGCGCAGGCGCAGGCCAACCCCAGCAGGTGGCGGCGCAGTGAGACACTCCAAAAACTCCAGTTTGGGCCAAGGACGCATGACTGGCTTTGCGTCCGTGCAAAGAGCCAAGCTCTCAGCCACACATTTTGTTTGCAAAAGTCGCTGCTTGTCTTTAGTGGTGTGTACTCAAGGAACGGTGTCACCTGCTGTGCCATTTCTTGAGGGAAGTATCAGAGCAGTTTACGATTAAAGAAATACAACAGTTTATGGTGCGCGGAACAGACAGGCTGGAGGAGTCGAAATGGGCGCAGAGGCAGGCGGGGCAGATCGCAGGCACCTCTCTGAACCACCCAAGGGCTTGAACTTTATCCTGAAGGGTTTTGGGGAGTGAAATCCCCTACACACCGTGTGCAGAACGCTGGGAAAGGGAAGATTCAAGACTTTGCGAAACCTGCCAGTGGAAGGCTGAGGGGTTCCACAGCCCTTTCCCATTTGCTGTGTGACTGGATCTGTACTGACTCCCCAGCGGCCGTCCTGCCTGTAGAGTTCACTTCGCCTCTTCCCAAACTATCTGATTATTCACAGTTGTGCTTGAAGAAATGGGGCTTCTATGTAGATTTATCTTTCTTTCTTTCTTTTTCTAATTTCTAATGTTGCACCCGAAATCTTTGTAACTGGAAGTGTAGGATGAACTGGAAGAAAATTCCAGGACATCAAATTTCTGTTGATATCACTCTTTGTATATGAAAGCAGAGCTACTCGCAGGTCCTTTTCAAGAATGGAGGGAGGGAAATATTTACTAAATCGACAGTTACTTCATCATGTATTTGTAAGAACACCAACTGAGAGCTGCAGTGTACAAGTGCCAGGGCACATCACAGCCCTTCACACACACACACACACACACACACACACACACACACACACATCACATGTCAGGATGTACCTTTCTTTCCCCATTTTAAATGAAGGAATGGACTCCTGCTGAGAAAGTTTATAAGTTGGTTCAGTGGTTCGAATGAATTTTCCTCATCCCTTGCTACTTACAACTAGGGAAGAGGGGACTAGATCAAGTTTCATTTCTGTCCTGTTCCACTAACCACAGGGCCATTTAAATCTAAGTTGAGCACAGTTAAGGCAATTAAAAATTCTGTTTTTAGTTTCAGTTGCCACATTTGAAGTGCTCAAGAGTCACACGTGTGAGTGACCACTGTATCGCACAGTGTACATAGAGGGTACTTGCATCATTGCAAAAAAGTCTTTTGCATGGGGCTGCTTTACACAAATTTTAAATTTTAATTTTGTTGTTATTTCAAGGTGATTTTCCTGGCAGTAGCTTAACAAAAAGTCAAGGAATCTTGCTTTTTTCCAGTGGAAATTTTCATTGAGGTAATTATAAAGTCACAAGCACTTGTAAGAGAACAATAGAGATCTTACAAGTCCCCCAGTTTCCCTCAGTCTGCGAACTCTAGTACGATATCACACATATTTTTTTTTTGTAGTTGTGTATGGACAACAGGCCTTTATTTATTTATTTATTTCCATGTGGTGCCTCAGACATGGTAGGCAAGTGCTCCTCCAACGAGCTTCAGCCCCAGCCCTCACACATACATTGACAACAAAAGAATGCACGAGTCTCCTGTTTTGTGTCCTTATTTATGGGTGGTAGCTCTGCATTTCCAGGAGCAGAAGGACCTCTGTTGCTGTTGTGTAACCAAACTCTCTGCTCTTACTCCAAACCCCAGTCTATCCCCTGTCAATCAGGCATCTGTTCCCCTTTTCTCCAGGTTGTTGTTGGAAACTTTATACACAGACGAAGCCTAGGAAATGTAACCCTCTGGGTTGTCTTTTTCACTTGGCTAATGAACTGGCTTTGTGTGTTCTCCCTCACCTGAGTGTAGGTTTGGTCTGTGGTTGGGTGGTCTCTCCACACTGCCAGCTGCCTTCTTCTCTAGGTGTGGTGAGCCAGTGCAGGAGGACATGGGTTAAAGACGTGGGTTGAGTTCAATTGAGTAGGAGCGTCACTCACTAATGGTTGGTGGTGCAAGAGCTTGGAACAAGAGAGCACCTGCTGATTAAAAAGGCAGTGCCTGAGAGAGGGCTCTGGATCACGATTTTCAGGCTGGTTTGTTTATGCTTTCAGAACTGGTCCCCACACAAGAGTTGACAGTTCAATGGGGCTAAATGCTCCAGAAAATGCAGTATAGGAACCATCAAGTATTAATAAGAAGTTGCACGACTAGGGTTGTAGCTCAGTGGAAGAGCGCTTGCCTAGCATGTGTGAGACACTGGATTCAGTCCTCAGTACTGCATATAAATAAACAAATAAAATATATGTTCATTGACAACATTTTAAAAATTTTTTAAAAAAAGTTTCTGTTACTGCATCAGTCCTGTATTTCTCATTGCCAGTCACTGAGACAGCTTTGGCAAACGAGAAGGAGCTTGTTTACTTGGCTCTGGTGCACGGGATGACCCAAGTCTGAAGTCCTGCCACCCCCACAGTAGGGTTTGGAGATGTTTATGGGATAAAGAAGAGGGTGTCTGGCAAATGGGAATATGTGATTGGAGTTGACGTAATCAGTGTTCTGAGTATGCATAATCAACCTTTATGTCTCCTCATGGGTTGTATGTTCAAATGGTTGTTAGCATGAGAAGAGGGTGCAGTTTTGGGCCTTTTGATGTCCAAACATGCCTGTCAGACAGCGTTTTTGACAAAAGTGATCTTCTAGTCCTATAAAGGAATTCTCAGCAACCCTTATCATATTTGTCAGAGGTTTACCTATAGCAAGGGTAGTGGGAGAGTAATACCATATTGCTCAGCACTGTGACCTCCAAAATGAGTGATGTTTAACTGAAAGGAAGCAACTAAAATCAAGTGCAGCTAGAGGATTTATTGTGGTTCCACTCAGTCTCATTAGCATATGAAAAAGGTTATATTAACTATCAATTGGGGAAAGAAAGAATTATTCCTAAATTGGTAGTTCAGAAAGGGAGTCACGATTGGAAATAGAAATTAACACCTGACAAGAGTCAGTCAATAACTTCCAAAGACAGAGAAGAAAATCGACTTATAAATGCAAGTACAAAACAACTATAAAAACATATTATAAAAAATAACATCTATATTTTCCATTTGGGTGAAGGACCTTATAAGCATAGGCATTAATTGACATCTTTACTATCTCTTGGTTTAAAACAGGTATTTTATTTTTTTTTAAAGAACACACTTCTGGGGCTGTGGTTGTGGCTCAGTAGTAGAGAGCTTGCCTAGCACACATGAGGCACTTGGTTTGATCCTCAGCACCACATAAAAATAAATAAACTAACTAAAGATATTGTGTCCATCTACAACTAACACCCCCCCAACCCCCCCCCAACATACTTCCTTGGTGTCCATAAAAAGATGTAGGAAAAATCTGTTGTTAAATTACACATTTTGAAGTTCTCAGGGTCTTTCCATGCCATGATGATTGAGCCTTACAGAACTGCCTTCTGGCGTGTTATACTTGCTTAGTAGGTTCAATATACCTTGCTAAAAGAATATAGCATGACCTTGATTCCTGGAAGCAAGTGGTGTCTTGGCAGCTTAGTAATCTTGAAACCCTAAGGCACTTACTTAAATCTGCTGAAGATAAACAAAGCTGGACAAAGTAATAAGGAAAGTTTCAATTATAATGAGTTATCATACTAGAGAAAAGGTCCAGTGTTAACCTAACTCCACTTTCATTTGTACCAAGATGACTGTGCATATTAAAGTGACAGTGAGGGCTGAGATCACGGTAACAGTGCCTTAAGCAGTCAGGGAAAGTAAACATCACAGAAATGTACTCAGCATAAATGCCTGTTAGTCCAGCTGTGTCTGCTAACCAGCAATTGTGAAAATTAAGATCCTCTCCTGTCATTCAAAAGACTGAAAGACATAATACACTTTCATTTCTAATGGCTACATTTCAAAGAAATGGTTTTCAGGTCCCTTTTGTAGCTATGAAATGATTCGAAACACATAGTTTGCTACATGATGTTTCAGAGTGTGTTTGCCCCTTCCTTTGAGAGTGGGACATTTGTTCAGACCCCCATATGAACAACTTGCAGTGAACTCCCCTTTCTTCAGGGGTGTGGCCTACATCATAGCAGACTCCTATTTGAGAACCTCTTGTGAACCTTCCTGTGTCTCAGGAATGTGACCTCAAGCAGTATCAGACCCCACTCACATGTTAGTTACTGACCTCTACTTCTGGATTGCAAAATACGTATTAACCCAAGAGTCTGACATACGCTTTTGTGAGCTTAGCTGGTGTCCTTTGATGACTATACCTTGTTCTATGATTGTCTGCCAGAGAAGAGCCCACCTGTGACATCATGACACCCTGATAACCTTGGAGATCTGAGGCTTTGCCAGCCAACAGAGACCCCCATCCCACATCACATAAGGATCTTGTGTGTCATGGAGGCTCTGCACTGTGTTCATCATGCCAGCACCATACCTCCTTCTACCTGAATAATGGTGCACCTCATACTTTAGATTTTCCTTTCTATAGAGCCTGCTTTGTCCCAGCTGTGCATTTGAAGTTCAATAATTATGTAACTCTTGAGGGCAAAGTTGCAATGTATGCAGTCGAGGGGGAGAAATAAAGAATGTCTACGTGCTTCTGCCTTTTTTCAATGCTTTATTCACTCAAATCACTCAACACGATTTCACTCTATAGGTTCTTAATCAAGAAAATGACAATTCTTAATGCTAGACACTGCAATAGACATAATTAACTCACAGAAAACCACTCTAGATTAATGCTAAGCACTGCAAACACACTTAGTCATGACAGACTAATGACAGACATTCCCTCTGTGTGCTAAGTTCAAAAGTCTCAAGCCTTAGGCTTTAAATCCAGCAGATGCCCACTCACTCAGACCATGGCAATCACGTCCAGAAACAAGGTAGGCTTCTCCTGGCGTGGAGTGGACGGCCATTGAGGAGAGGGTCGTAGGGAGAAGTTGCAGCTCTCACCAGGGTCCAGATGAGATGGTAGAGTTTGAGAGTGGTGAGGATCATTCAGAGGATCAGGCAAATGATGACAAGTGATGGGATGTTTGTCCAGGTCCTCATCAGGCCCTCCAGCTCTAGTGCATCCTTGTTTCACCTGGCTGAATGTCTGTTCACTTGCTCTATTATTTATACTAACTTTTGGGGCTTTTTGACCCCCCTTTCAGTCCTTATCAGTTACCACTGGACATCATCACTTTGGGGTTAAAACATCTGGTCTGGTGGTCTCCATCCTGATCTTCTCGCCTTTCCCTCCTATCAGGTGAGGACAGCCTGCCAGAGGCTTCGCTCTGTTTACCAGGGTGCGGAGAAGTGACTTATTTATGTCTGAGGGCCACACTGGAGGGCTCCATTAGGCACACCTGGTGAGACTGCAGGTTTCAAACTGAAGTTTTTAAAATGAAGTTGCCTAGGTTCAGGCCTCAGTCCATCCTCACAGGACCTCACTGTGTGGCTGATGTGTACCTTGTCTACCAAGTGTATTCCCTGTGAGGTTCATTCTCACTGTTCTCCCTCTATGAGCACTGTCAACCTGAGAAATTTCTCTTTCTATGGCAGTAGAGCAGGCAATTCTTCAGCTCACGCTCTGGAAATCTAAGTTCCCCATACACAATGCAAGCCTTGGGAAGCTGTGGGACATACATGTACATCTCAGGGTCAGAGGACGCATTGGCAGCAGTAAGCTTTTGTGAGTGCTTTGAGAAAGGTTGGTTGTTGAGAGCCACAGCCGAGTTGGGATGGCGCCTAGCATTTTGCCAGTACTTTTGAGTTCTTACCGAGTTCCCGTTGAGTTCCGGTTGAGCTCTCGCGGGGATTCCTGGAGAGTTCGCGTTGGTTGGTGTGTGGTGTGTCCCGGAGAAGGCCGTGTGGGTGGCGTTCATGGGAGTTTGGAAGTAAAGTTTGTTCCTGCTTGAGTGGCTTGTGATTTGTGCCCAGCCAGACTGCGGCATTTGGTGGCCCATGCAGGGGACGCCTGAAGCTTGGGGGTAAGTAAAATTGCTCGCCCCTGAGGAAAGGCGAGAGAATGGGTGACAATTTCAAAAACCAATGTGTTCTTGTTTTGATTTGTTTTGTTTCTGTTTCAAGCTGCCTGTCCCTAGAACTTTCTCAGGCAAACTGGGAAAAATGGTTGGCTCAAGGTTTGAAGTGGTTTGCCCCTGAGGAAGAGATAGAGAGTATCTATCTATCCACAAGTATACATTTCAAGAAAATAGGAAAATTGATACAATGATTTTTTGTTCCGTTTTTATTTCACTCTGTTTCGGTTTTGTTTTGTGTTATTTTGTTGGGTTGTGTTATCCTTGTAGCACAAATATGGGATTAGAAATTAGTAAAAAACAAACCAAAAGAGTGTTAAGTAAAATGCTAGAGGAAGGAGGCACCCCAGTAAAACCAAGAGCAGTTAGGGCATACGTTGATACAATACAAAAATGTAGCCCATGGCTTTTTAAGGAGGAGTTGTTGAATATATCACAATGGGACCATCATGGTGAAGATTTAAGGGACAGGGAAAAGAAAAACCCAGGAACTCTGCCAGTTGGCACATTGCCATTGTGGATGATGATACGATTTTTTTTGCCTAGTCCAAAGCTTTCAGTTCAGATTATGGTAGAAGAAATATTAGATCAGGAAAAAGAGGAGGTCTCTTGAGATAGTCAGAAAGGGGAAGAAAGTTTAGAACAGAAAAAGTAATCAGGGGAAAAGTTACAACAGGAGGCTGCTACTAACACCTTTCTATCACCAGAGGGCGTAAGTGTCCAACCAACAGCTCCACCTATGGAGACAACATATGCTGAGTGGCTCTCAACCCCTGTAGTTGATAGATGGTATCCTGAGATAGGACCTCAAAGATTAGCATGCCCTGTATTTGAGTTGGCAGGAGATCAGTGAATTCACCATGCTTTAGATTTCAAAACAGTGAAGCAGCTAAAAGAGGCTGTAACCATCCATGGTCCTCAAGCACCCTTCACTGTAAGCATGGTCGAATCCATTACCAACTTGAACATGACGCCAGCAGATTGGACTAGTATGTGTAAAGCTGTGCTAAATTGAGGACAATACCTGTTATGGAAGGTTGCCAATGAGGAATTTTGCACGGAGACGGCTAGGCGAAATGCAGCAGCCGGTTATCCTCAGAGAAATCTAGATATGTTGTTTGGAAAGGGACCTTATGAGGGTCAGCAGCAACAAATTGGATATGATCCTGCCATATTCTCACAGATTGCTGCAGATGTGGTTAGGGCATGGAAGACTTTACAAGGACATGAAGATTTACAAGGTCAATTATCTAAGGTAATACAAAGAGCTAATGAACCTTACACTGAATTTGTAGATAGGCTTATTCAAACAGCTACCAGAGTTTTGGGGATACAGAACAAGCAATGCCATTAATTAAACAGCTAGCCTTTGAGCAAGCAAATCAATGGTGCAAGGAGGCCATTAGACCATGGAAACATGAAGATTTAAACACATATATTAAATTATGTAGAGACATTAATGAACAAGGGAAAGTCTTGGCAGCTGCAGTACAACAGGTTTTAGATGCCAGGCCAAAAACATGCCACAATTGTGAACAAACAGGACATTTTAAAAGGAATTGCCCCATAGGAGGAGGGTTTAACAAAACTAGGTATCAAAGGAGTAGAATACCGGGTATTTGCCCACGATGCCGTAGAGGGAGACATTGGGCTAATGAATGCCGTTCTCAAACCACCATAGAGGATACTCCATTATCAAAAAATGGACAATGAACAGGTGTTTACCCACAATATCATGGAGAAAAGCATCGGGCTCCATCGCCAAAAAATGGAAAGGGGGGCCCAATGCTCCGGGGCACACGACCACAAATATAAGGGGCACTGGAGGAACCCAGCAACACCATCAGGGTAGAGCCCAGGACACAAATCCATTAGATCCCTCATCAGACAAACCAGAGGGAGCACAGGATTGGACATCTGCGCCTCTGCCAGAGCAGTACTAACTCCAGAGATAGGAGTTCAAATCATTCCCACAGGAGTAAAAGGACCTCTTCCCCAAGGAACAGTAGGCTTATTATTGGGATGCAGTTCTTCTATTCTAAAAGGACTTATGATAAGTCCTGGGGTGATTGATCCCGATTATGAAGGTGAAATAAAAATTATAGCCAGTTCTCCAAAGGGTATATCAGTAATTTCACCAGGAGATAGAATACCACAGTTAGTAATAATACCCAGCCTACATGATAAATTTTCCAGCTGTACTATAGAAAGAGATTCCAGGGGATTAGGATCCACAGGTGTAGATTGGGCTATGCTTTCTTTAAATTTAGATTCTCGCCCCATGCTAAAACTAAATATTCAAGGACATGAATTTAATGGGCTACTGGATACAGGTGCAGACCTTAGCATCATCTCTCGTCAAGAATGGCCAAAACATTGGCCGTTACAACAAGCCACTCAAATGCTTTTGAGACATGAGTGGAAAGTACTCCCTCAAGGGATGGCTAACAGCCCAACTATGTGTCAAATTTATGTTAACAAAGTAATCCAGCCACTTAGAAATCAAAATCCTGAACTAGAAATATTTCACTATATGGATGATGTATTATTAGCACACAAAGATAAAAACACATTGCTAAAATGTTATGCCACACTTACAAACTTATTAAAAATTATAATCTAGAGATAGCAATAGATAAAGTACAATTAAATTTTCCAATTAATTATTTAGGAGTTCTATCATCCTCAACCATGGTCCGTCCACCAAAAATTCAAATACGAGTAGATCAACACAAATCACTTAACGACTTTCAAAAGTTGTTAGGAGACATAAATTGGATAAGGCCTTATCCAGGTATACTAACAGGAGAGTTGGGACCTTTATTTGATATCCTAAAAGGTCCATCAGATCCAAATTCACCCCACATGTTAAAGCCTGAAGCAAGAAAGGCATTAAAAATCATTGAAACATATATGGAAAATATGCATTTGGATAGAATTGATATAAGTTTGCCTTTATTATTTATTGTACTACCAACAAAAAAATATTCCTACAGGAGTATTTTGGCAAGAAGGTCCATTCTTATGGATACATTTATCTTATTCTCCTAACACTATTCTTACTAGGTATCCTGAGGCTGTAGGACAATTAATACTCAAAGGAATAAAAGCAGCAAAGGGAGTGTTTGGAATTTCTCCCAATAAAATTATTACTCCATATACTATGAATCAAATTGATGAGTTAGCTAATGAGTTAAATACTTGGGCAATATCATGTGCAAATCTAATTTTTCATTTGATAACCACTTACTATCTAATCCTTTATTGTCTTTTTGGTCATCGCATCTATTTTTATTATTGCCCTTTCCCACATCATGAAGTTCTATTTTGTTTTTTGAGCTCATACAGACCTAGGTTAATGTTTTGCTGATCAGTTCTAGTTTTTGACTATAGAGTTTTTAAACATTGCAATCAAGATTTCAATTGTAAAAAGTTATAAGGCCTTTACTATTATGTTATGTGTTGTATGTATTATATTATGTGTGCGCACTTGTGTTTTGTGTTATATGTTTGAATGTACGTATATCCATATGTCATATATGATGAGCACTCATGAAAAAACGGACCCAAATATTTTTTTTATTCACATGATTTAAATGGTTAATTTAAAGTGGGTAAACAACTGTTGAGGATTGTTTTAATATGTGAACAAAAAAGGAGGTTAATAGTTCTGTTTGTTTACTTTCACTTTTCCTTTTCATTATATTTAATAATTCTCTTCAAGATAATGTGAATTGTTAAGAAAATTGTTTTCTTTTAGTGCCTTCTGGAATGTTACATAATTTTTTCTTTAGCCATTATTGCCAGAATTCCTATCTTCATCCCAGTGCTGGTGAAGAGAAAGATAAAACCAATCTACAGCTTCTGCAATAGCCATCACTGAACTGCTTGCAGAACTTGCCTGGACTATGTATCACTTGTATGCATTGTGAACTCCCCTTGCATTGTGAACTATCTGTTGGTGCAGCGACTTGTGGTAGTGTTGGAGTATTTTTGCTGATGATGTTATCGGTGGTACAATTTTTCCAAAAGGAGCCGTCAATTTGCTTGGTGTATCTTCCTCCCTTCTGCTTGTCATGATCGTTCAGCTAAAATTTGGGGGCCAACAGAGGTGAGGCAAAGAACCTCACCCTCTCGCTGGTACAAAGACCTCTCCACAGGTGTGGCTGTATACTGGACTGGTAGTCAGTGCCAGGTAAGATCCATTTACAATGGTACCAACCTAAGACAGGAGGCTGACGCCTTGAGGTCAGCTCATCTGATAACGGGTAAGGACCATATGTACTATTGGACAACCTAAGGCAGGCACGGTCCCTAAGCCACATGCTTGTTGTTTAAACAGAGAGGGGGAGATGTTGAGAGCCACAGCTGAAGGGGCCCCAGCAAACTTCCAGCTGTCAGCAAACTTCCAGCTGCCGGCTGATGATTGGCTCACAGTGGCCCCAGCAACATCTAGCTGATTGGCTCCTCTGTAGTGATGCTCATTGGAGATGCTCATTGAGCTGTTTCCCCGCCCTTCAGACTGCCAGCTGATGATTGGCTCACAGTGGCCCCAGCAACATCTAGCTGATTGGCTCCTCTGCAGTGATGCTCATTGGGCTGTTTCCCTGCCCTTTCAGACCACAGAGCTGCTTATTGGGGGACTTTTTTGGCTCTGCACACGCGACCCAGCCAATCGGCCTCAAGAGCAGGAGGATTGTGGGAGGTGGGGCTTGTGTTTGTGTGAGGGGCTTGTGGGAAGCCGGTGGTGGCAGTTTGGCTCTGAGGGTTTTTCCTGAGGAGCTTTTTTGTTTGGCCTGTGTGGTTCTAAAAATAAAGCTCGTTTCTTTTGACAAGGGTTCCTGAATTGTGCCCAGCCAGACTGGGGCATTTAGAGAACAAGAACAAGGTATAGCAGCACCAAATACAAATAGATCAAGGAACAGACAGATATCGATTGGGTTTTCAGGAGGGAGGGGTCACTGAGGCAATAAAAATTACTTGGAAATCAGAAAGACCAGTATGGGTTCCTCAGTGGCACCTGACTAAAGAAAAGATACAAATAGCCCATGACCTGGTCAAACAACAATTAGTGGAAGGACATATACAACCTTCTGTATCTCCCCATAATACTCCCATTTTTGTCATTAAAAAGAAATCTGGTAAATGGAGATTATTGCAAGATTTAAGAGCCCTTAATAATGAGATGGTTATTATGGGACCTGCTCAATCGGGGATTCCTCAATTGTCTGCTTTGCCAAAAACCTGGTATGTTTTAGCTATAGATATTAAAGATTGTTTTTTTTTTTCAATTCCAATTCATCCTGAGGATAGTCCACGTTTTGCATTTACTATCCCTGCATTGAATCATGAAGGTCCTGATCAGAGATATGAATGGAAAGTACTCCCTCAAGGGATGGCTAACAGCCCAACTATGTGTCAAATTTATGTTACCAAAGCAATCCAGCCACTTAGAAATCAAAATCCTGAACTACAAATATTTCACTATATGGATGATGTATTATTAGCACACAAAGATAAAAACACATTGCTAGAATGTTATGCCACACTTACAAACTTATTAAAAATTATAATCTAGAGATAACAATAGATAAAGTACAATTAAATTTTCCAATTAATTATTTAGGAGTACTATTATCCTCAACCATGGTCCATCCACCAAAAATTCAAATATGAGTAGATCAACACAAATCACTTAATGACTTTCAAAAGTTATTAGGAGACATAAATTGGATAAGGCCTTATCTAGGCATACTAACAGGAGAGTTGGGACCTTTATTTGATATCCTAAAAGGTCCATCAGATCCAAACTCACCCCACATGTTATCGTCTGAAGCAAGAAAGACATTAAAAATCATTGAAACATATATGGAAAATATGCAATTGCATAGAATTGATATAAGTTTGCCTTTATTATTTATTGTACTACCAACAAAATATATTCCTACAGGAGTATTTTGGCAAGAAGGTCCATTCTTATGGATACATTTATCTTATTCTCCTAACACTATTCTTACTAGGTATCCTGAGGCTGTAGGACAATTAATACTCAAAGGAATAAAAGCAGCAAAGGGAGTGTTTGGAATTTCTCCCAATAAAATTATTACTCCATATACAATGGATCAAATTGATGAGTTAGCTAATGAGTTAAATACTTGGACAATAATCATGTGTAAATCTAATGTTTCATTTGATAATCACTTACCATCTAATCCTTTGTTGTCTTTTTGGTCTTTGCATCCTGAAGTTTTTCCAAAATTGACAAGAAAAAACCCCTATCATGAATGCTCCAAATGTATTCACTGATGGGTCAAATAATGGTACAGCAGCAGTAGTTACCCCTGATCAAACTTTTACATTTTTAGTACCCAAACAATCAGATCAAAAGGTAGGGCTTGATGCAGTTTTACAAGCTTTTGTGATGTTTAAAGATTCTGTATTGAATTTATTTTCCGATAGTCAGTATATAGTTAATGCTATAGTATCCCTTGAAGATGCTGGTAGGATTTCCCCTTCCTCTACGTTTTTCTCTTTGTTTTCCACTATACAAAGTTTAATCTGGGGCAGAAAAGATCCATTCTTTATAGGACATATCAGGGCACACACAGGATTGCCTGGAGCCCTCAGTTTGGGCAATGATTTAGCAGATAAAACTACACATGACATACATATTTTTTCTACACTAGAAGAAGCTACAAATTTTCATAAAAGGTTCCATGTCAATGCTAATACTTTACAAAAGCATTTTAAAATAACTAAGGAACAAGCTAGACAAATAATAAAACAATGTCAAAATTGTGTGACCTTTTTGCCACAAGTTAATCTTGGAGTCAATCCTAGAGGACTGATACCTAACCATATTTGGCAGATGGACATCACACACTTGCCAGAATTTGGAAAATTAAGATATTTGCATGTTACAGTTGATACTTCTTCTGGATTTTTGATGGGCTCCCTTCATGCTGGAGAAAAAACTAAAGATATTATAGCTCATTGCTCACAAAATTTTGCCACTGTGGGTGTTCCAAAACAGTTAAAAACAGATAATGTCCCTGGTTATACTTCTACCTCTTTTAAACAATTTTGCTCATCATTTTGCATTACTCATATAACAGGAATCCCATACAATCCACAGGGACAAGGCATAGTTGAAAGAGTTCATCAAACTATTAAAATGTACTTATTACAGCAAAAAGAGGGAATTGGGAAGGGGTATATATCCCCCAAAGATAAACTTAAAATAACCCTTTTTACTCTAAACTTTTAAAATTTTGATTCATCAGGGCTCAGTGCTGCGGAAAAGCATATGTGTCCAAAAAATGTACATAAGCCCAAGGTACTTTGGAAGGATATTCTAACAGGACAATGGAAAGGTCCTGACCCAGTGATTGTCTGGAGTTGGGGGTCTGTTTGTGTGTTTCCACAGGGAGAACAGCAGCCGATTTGGATTCCAGAGAGATTAACTAAAGCGATTTCTACAGACCAAAAAGAAGATGACTTGGCTCAAATCCATAACAGCTGATATCCAGAACTCCAGTTTGGCTATCCTTACATCTGCGACAGTAGTTCTCCCACACCTGGAGGCTAATGAAACTAGGATGCTTTTTTCAATATCTATTTTATTATTGCCTTTTCCCACATCATGAAGTTCTATTTTATTTTTTGAGCTCATACAGACCTAGGTTAATGTTTTTCTGATCAGTTCTATTTTTTGACTGTGGAGTTTTTAAACATTGCAATGGATATTTCACCTCTGTAAAGCCACAAGGCCTTTACTATTGTCTTATGTGTTGTATGTTATGCGTGCACACTTGTGTTTTGTGTTGTATGTCTGTATGTGCGTATGTCCATATATCGTATATAAGGAGTGCTCATGAAAAAATGGATCCAAATTTTTTTTATTCACGTGATTTAAATGGTTTAATTTAAATTAGGTAAACAGCTGTTGAGGATTGTTTTAAAATGTGAACAAATAAGGAGGTTAACAGATCTGTTTGTTTACTTTCACCTTTCCTTTTCATTATATTTAATAATTCTGTTCAGGATAATGTAAATTATTTAGAAAATTATTTCTTTTAGTGCCTGCTGGAATGTTACATAATTTTTTTTTCTAGCATCATTGCCAGAATTCCTATCTTCATCCCAGTGCCTGTGAAGACAAAGATAAAACCAAACTACAGCTTCTGCGGTAGCTATCACAACAAACTGTATAAACTGATGCATCAATGAATAATAACTCAACAAATGATGCTCAATCAAGGAGTCGATTTACTTTGGGAGGAAATGGACATATTGATGGATTCCTCTGCTTTGAATTGCTTGAAGAACTTGCCTGGACTATGTATCACTTGTATGCAATGTGAACTATCTGTTGGTGCAGTGAATTGTGGTCGTGCTGGGGCATCTTTGCTGATGGTGTCATTGGTGGTACAATTTTTCCAAAAAGAGCCGTCATTTGGCTTGGTGTCATGGCATTTTGCATCCTCCTCCCTTCTGCTTGTGATGGTCTAAAATTTGGGGGCCAACAGAGGTGAGGCAAAGAACCTCACCCCCCCCACTGGTGCAAAGGCCTATCCACAAGTATGGCTGTATGCTAGACCTGTAGTCAATGACGGGTAAGATCCAATTACAATGGTACCAACATAAGACAGGAGGCTGACGCCTTGAGGTCAGCTTATCCGATGACAGGTAAGGACCATATATAGTATTGGACAACCTAAGAGAAGCCCGGTCCCTAAGCCACATTGCTTATTGTTTAATTAAACAGAAGGGGGGAGATGTTGAGAGCCATAGCCAAGTCGGGATGGTGCCTAGCATTTTGCCAGTACTTTTGAGTTCTCGCAGAGTTCCTGTTGAGTTCCGGTTGAGCTCTTGCAGGAATTCCTGGAGAGTTCGCAGTTGAGCTCTCGTGGGGATTCCTGGAGAATTTGGGTTGGTTGGTGTGTGGTGTGTCCAGGAGAAGGCCGCGTGGGTGGCATTCATGGGAGTTTGGAAATAAAGTTTGTTCCTGCTTGAGTGGCTTGTGATTTCTGCCCAGCCAGACTGCGGCAGTTGGTCAGGGGCCTACGATCAGAAGTTAACTAGAACATGGACAAGAAGATGCTTAAAGTGGGGGTGGGGTGGCTCAACCCAGGGATGTAGGCTTGGGCTGTTAGAAACACTAACATAGTTGTTTAATGTGTTGTTTGATATGGGAAATGAGTGGAGAAAATCATTTGTGCTGAGGGTCTATAGTTTGTATAGGACAAGTTTTTGCTTAGAGCGATCTGGCTAGAGTTATGTCAAGGAGAGAATCATTATTCATATCCATATGGTAAATAGAATCATGCTTAATTCTCCTTCATTAAACAAAAGTCCTCATTTCACTGACTCTTCTCACGCTATCTAGAGTGCAGGTGTATAAGAATGTGATGTCCAGAGCTAAGGTGATTATTCAAGACCATGAGGAAATAACCCTAAATGTTGTTGAGTAGCCAACTCCCTAAGGATGGTAATATGGAAACGATTCTGATGAACACCAAAAGGTTGACCTTTGATAACATTGCTGAACCTTGAGACAATTAAAATATAACTAGGAATATACTGGCATATTTATGATCTATTGGATTAAAACAGGCCAACAAACAAAAGTGAATATACACAAACATACAAGGCATTAGACTGAAGTAGCTCTAATGCCTTGGGATCCTGTAAGTAAACCAAAACCTAACTCAGATTTACAAGAAAATGAGGGTTGGGGATGTCCATCAGTACAAGATAGCATGTGAATGCAAGGTCATGGGATAGATTTCTAGCACCAGCACCCAAAAAAAAAAAAAAAGAAAAAAAGAAAAAAAGAAAAAAAAAAGAAAAAGAAAAAGAAATAGAAATAGAAAGAAGGAAAATAAGCTCAGCTGGTCATAGGTGAAAAGAACATACATTTTCTGGAACGTCCCATGGGAACTGTTCGACCAAGGAAATTACTTAATCTTTTTTGTTTGAAATCAATTTCATTGCTTGGCTTTCACACTCATAGACAAAAGCCTTCCTGTGTCCACTCCAGGTGACCAGAAACACTTCTGGCTTAAAACTGCCTCATTTGTAAATCCCTTATTAAATAAACTCTTAAAAATTTAATGTCACTGTTTATTTTTAAGGAGTTCCAATCTAGAAACATCAATTTCCAGCCCACTTGTCTTTTTTTTTTAAAATGAAGTTTTTAGAACAATTTGTTTTAGTGTAAAGTTGCAAGTGTAGTACAGAGAATTACCATATGCTTTGTATTAGTTTCTCTTATTAATATCTTACCAGTATAGTTTATTTGTAAGAAATAAGAAACCAACATTGAAGCAGCTGCAATAACTGAGCTCCGCACCTTGTTAGATTTCACTCATTTTCCTCCTAATATCCCCTTTCTATTCCAGGATCCCCTCCAGGATACCACACTGCATTTAATGGCCATGTCTCTCTGGTTTTCTCTCGTTTATGACAGCTTGTCAGAGTTTGGTTTTCATGACAGAAAAGATATTTTAGGAATCCTGGGGTTGGTTTTTTCTTTTTTTCAAGGAAGAACGCGAGTTATGGGTTTGGGGAGGAATACAGGAGGGAAATGCTGTCTATGTGACTTATTCTGGATGCTGTTGCCTTGACCAGCTGGCCAGGGCGGTATTTGCCAGGTTAGTTCCCACCCAGCCCCTCTTCCACGTTGTACTTTCAGGAATCCGCTTACTGAGCACAGCCCACATCCAAGGTGGTGGGTAGAAATGGAGCTCCGTCTCCTGGAACTGGTATCCACGTGGATTATTTGGAATCCTCCTGCAAGGCGGGTCGGGAGCTGGGCAGAGAGCGGGGGCGGGTCAGGTGGGGAGACGGGCGAGACCGTGTCCCGGCCCTGGGAGGGCAGGAGTGGAGCGGGGTGGGGAGCAGGTAGCGCCAGCCCGGCCCACTCCTCCCCTCCCACGGCCGGGACACGGTCTCGCGGCTAAGGGCACCCTAGGAGCTGCGTCCTAGCGGAACACAGGGCAAGCCCCGGCAGCTTGTCTCCTCTAAGGGCCGTGGCCGCCCGCGTGACCCCGGGCGACCACGCAGAGGTCAAGGTTGGACGCAGTCGAGGGAGCTGCGCATGCGCGCGCAGCAGCGCTGAGAAGGGGCCGGGCTACGTGGGTGACTGACGTCTGGGCGGTAGAGAACCAGAGGCGGGCGTGTAGGCCCTCTGCCTCTGACTGTGTGGGTTGGGCCGCTCTGGGCCCGCCTCACGTCAGAGGCCCTGGCGAGCGGGTGGGCCGGAGGACTTCCGGTCAGAGCGCCCGTGGCTTGGGTGGCGGCCACTGGGGCTTGCAGGAGCGTCTCTCTTGAGTTGGGCGTAGGGGGAGACGCGCGTGCGTGACCGCCGCCAGCCCCGGCCCAGCCGTGCGCACGCGCGGTCTGTTCCCTTGGGCGTGCGGCTCGGTCGCTGGCGGTGGGTGTCCCTGGCAGGCGGCAGCGGAGCAGCGAGGCGGGGACAGGCCGTCGCACCTGAGGCCCACGCTGTGTTCAGTGGCCCGCCAGGCGCAGGGAGCGTGCAGACGCCTTGCTCTGGGCAGAGTCGCCACCTGGTGGTGACCCGCCAGCGCCCCGCGGTTTTCATCTGTAAATGCTAGGTGTTTAATTAGGAGACAGCGAAACCTCCGTCTGGTGGTTAAAGTATAGAAAAGTAGTCACGTGTGTCCTCGAACGAACGTCACTGTAGGAGCAGACAAGAATAGTACTAGTTCCCTTGGCATATAAACGCTTATAGAGTGCTCCAGAGCAAAAGGTTCATGTCATTTCTGATGTTTTCCAACTTTATTTTTTTAAATATATATTTTAGTTGTTGTTGGATCATTTATTTGTCTGCGGTGCTGAGAATTGAACCCAGTGCATCACACATACTAGACAAGCGTTCCGTCACTGAACCCCAACCCCAGCCCTGCAACTTTACTTTTTACTTAGCATGCCTTGAATCTTTGATATTGGTGGCCGTTAATTGCTGATACTAGTTCCTATAAATGGCACGCTGCTAGAGTGATCAGTGGATTTCGTTTTTATGCATCTATGGAAGCAGCATGTAGAACGCTAGTAGCCATTTTTCATCCTATGATGGATGACCTTTAATTTGTGGGTTTTTTTTTTTTTTGACTCTCATCTTTCCCTTAATCTACTGCAATCACCCGTTTAAAGTATTTATTTCAAGATTCTGGTATCTAAGAGAAATCACTGTTAAAACTGAAAGTCTTTAAAAAAATTTTTTTTGGGTGAACACAATACTTTTGTTTTGTTAATTTTTTTTGTATGTGGTGCTGAGGATCGAACCCAGTGCCTCATGTGTGTTAGGTAAGCTCTCTACCGCTCACTTACAACCCCAGTCCCTGAAAGCCTTATTTTGTTGTTCTTTTGTCAGACTCTTTATGGAACAGGAATTTTATAACTCCACATATTCCTTTTTTAAAAATTTAATCTCTTTTAGTTGTACACAATACCTTTGTTTTTATTTATTTTTATGTGGTGCTGAAGATGAAACCCAGGGTCTTGCATGCGCTAGGCCAGCGCTCCACTGCTGAGCCACAACCCCAGCCCTTACCTCTACATATTCTAAGTATGGTTAACTTAAATCGGTGCTCTTAGAATGTTGGTTAAGATTGTGATGGGGAAGTCACCAAAGTACTCATTTGTGAAATCAGTTATGAAGTTTTCTGTCATTAATCAACATTCACTAAGGCCTCAAGCTGAAACTGTTTCAGAGGGACCTATGATGGGGGTCTCCTTTATGGAAGAGATCTTGATTTAGCTCATGGCACAAACATTTCCTGAACAAAAAGCACATTAGAGAAACAGCTTACCCAAATGTATGTTTGCATATTCAGCAGTGCAAGGGTGGTGATTGTCATCCAGCTGGAAAGTAAGACAAAGACTGGCTTTGTATTTTAGGCTGGGCACCTACACAGAAACTCCAATTTAGTATGCAGAAGGAAAGAGGGAGAACAAGCCAGATCAGGAGGCAAAAATGCTTCGTAAGTAATGTTTCTTAAATTGACAGGCCCAGTGCCGTGAATGTGGGTCTCCTGGACCTGACCTGTGGGGAATATCTGGCTGTGACCCTTGTCACCTTTCCTGTGGTAGTTTCATGGGATTTTTCCAAAGTATGCAGGTTGATGGGATTATCCATGTCATGGTGTAATTTTCCTTAGGCAAGGGAGGGTTCAGCCAGCCATTTAAGATGCTTGTTCTCTTGGGTGGTGTGGCTCCTGGAGGTGCCTCAGTCCCTTGGCTGGCTGTCAGCTGTGCAGCTCTTGTGTTTTGGAGGAGGAGCTGAGGGGTAGCGGCAAAAGGCTCCACAGTTACCTGAGCTGAGGCAGTGCTAAAGGCTCCACAGTTACCTGAGCTGAGGCAGTTCAACTTCTGATATGGGAATTGAAGAGCTTATTATGGAGGTTAGGTTGTCATTTTCTTCTGCAACATTCTTTTACTGATCTGTTTTTTCAGAACAGGTGTGGCCTTAGGGGGGCCATACCTGTTGTGTGCAAATCAGCAAAGTTCTGAAGGACCTGTATCTTTAGGAAAACCAGGAGCCTCACCAACTTCAGCTGTGGCCATGGAGGATAACAAGGAACCAAAGAGCTTCTCGTGGTGCAGAACTGGAGGTGAGTCAGGAAGCCTGCCTCACCGTCAGGGCAGGCCGTCCTCCCAGTGTCTGCCCCAAAGAGTTTTTCTATCACTAGGGCCCCTTGGTGGCTTCTGCACAGTGGCTTTCCTTCTTTCCCACAGGGATTGGCTGTCTCTGTTCTGGTTCCATTATTGCAGCCAGAGTGTGGGGGGCAGGGCTGTACCTTGTGGAATCCCTTATGGGCTCTGAACTGCCAGGAGCTACATCCTGATGTGAAGGCCTGGTGAGTGGGCCTGCCCCAGAGAGTCTGACTCTGAGTTGCTGCTGGCAACTGGCAGGGACTCCTGGTGGCCTCCCTCGGGGAGCAGTGAGCATGGGTTCCTTCACCCAGAGCCACTGGAGTTTTTGGTGTGTGGGTCTGCCCACTCTGGGTGACATTTCCTAGCCTTCTGTTGTTGGCTATGGTCATGTGATTTGTCTGGAACCAAGGGCATTTGAGTGGTAGTGATGTGAGGTCCCTCTGAACTGCCTCATCTAAGAGAAAGCTGCCTGTGAGGGTGGGGCATCCCTCTGTCCTGTACTGTGGACTGGACAGGGCAACACTTGAGGCTACAGCAGTGTGCTCAACCTTGGGGGCTCTGTGTGGAGGGCTCAGAGCTCCCTTGTGCGCCCAGGATCCTTGACCACCTGTGTATAGACCACACACCTGCCTGGGCCAGCACTGCTCAGTCTTTATTTCTCACACTAACCACCTGGGGAATGTGTTAAATGTAGGTGGACTCAGGCCCTGAGAAAGGGCCCGGATTCTGCATTCCTTGTGGGCCCTGGGATATAGCCAGGCACCTGCTGAGTTGGCAGGAGCCTCATTACCTGCCTTCCCTTTAAGCATATGTAAGAATAAACTTTCTAATTAGTCCAAAGTGTTTTGGAGTAGTTTTTTCTTAATTAGTATACTTCTTCAACTTTTCATGTTTTAAAACCCTATAGAGGTTTAGTTTTGCTGCTGGAGGATCAGGTGAAAGTCGACCTGGCTGGGAGTGAGATGACCTCAATTTTGTGAAGCCCTAAGGCTCTGCAGCTTACTCTAGCCCTGATCAAGCCTGATGCAGTTGCTCACCTATTGATTCTGGAGGCTGTTCATCAGCAGATTCTGAGCAACAAGTTCCTTATTGTACGAATGAGAGAACTACTATGGAGAAAGGAAGATTGCCAGAAGTTTTACAAAGAACATGAAGAGCGTTTTTTCTATCAGCGACTGGTGGTGTTCATGGCCAGTGGACCAATCCGAGCTTATATCCTTGCTCACGAGGATGCCATCCAGTTTTGGAGGACACTGATGGGACCCACCATAGTGTTTCGAGCATGCCACATGTCCCCAGATTCAATTCGTAGGAGTTTGGGCATCTCAGACACGCGCAATACCACCCATGGCTCAGACTCAGAGGTTTTAGCCAGCAGAGAGATTGCAGCCTTCTTTCCTGACTTCAGTGAAAGTGCTGGTATGAGGAGGAAGAGCCCCAATTGTGCTGTGGTCCTGTGTGCTACACAGAGGGAGGCATCCAGTGTAGCTTGAACAGGAGGCCCAGGACCAGCCCAAAGAGGGCCTATCAAACGTGAAGATTGGTAGCAATGCCCAGACTTTTCTCCTAGATCTCTGGTCCACAACATTCTCATGGGACCAGGGAAGCCTGGGCTCATGGTGTTATTTCTACTTGGCATCACTACTTGCTAGAGGGCCTAGGTCATCACTGCAGAGCCTCCAGAATCTAGCTATCTAACTCTTCCCTAGAATGTTCATGGTTTGTTTTTTAAAAAAAAGTGATTCTTTTTTTTTTGACTGAGAAGTATTCATCTCTCTTCAAGGAAGAGCTTGCCCAATTGACCTGCCTGGAAAATACAGTGACTATATAAACAGTATTTAGCTTTTCTTCCTTAATAAAAGTCAGTGTTGGGGCTGGGGATGTGGCTCAAGCAGTAGCGCGCTTGCCTGGCATGCGCGCGCCCCGGGTTCGATCCTCAGCACCACATACCAACAAAGATGATGTGTCCGCCGAAAACTAAAAAATAAATATTAAAATTCTCTCTCTCTCTCTCTCAAAAAAAAGTCAGTGTTGTGAATTCTCAAATAAATAAATAAATAAAACCCTATAGAGAACTCTAAATAAGCAACTCAATAATAAAATAGATAACCCAATTTAAATATGGATAGACTTGAATTAGCATTTCTCTAGAAAAGATATCTAAATGGCCAATCAGTACACGATATTATGGTCAATATCATTAGTCATTGGGGAAAAGCAAATCACAATGGCAGTGATATACTGCATAGACATTAGAAGTGTTATTGAGGATATGGTCTAATTGGAACGTTCATCTATTGCTGGTGGGGATTTTTATTTTTTGGGGTACTGGGGATTGAACTCAGGGGCACTCAACCACTGATCCACATCCCCAGCCCTATTCTGTGTTTTATTTAGAGACAGGGTCTCACTGGGTTGCTTAGTGCCTTGCTTTTGCTGAGGCTGGCTTTGAACTCACCATCCTCCTGCCTCAGTCTGCCAAGCTGCTGAGATACAGGCATGTACCACCATGCTTGGCCACTGGTGGCAATTTATAATGAAGCCACTCACAGCCTCTCAAATAGTTAGGCATAGAGTTGTGATAAAATAATGTATTTCCAGTCATTGAGTATGTCCAATAGAAATGAATATGTGTTCACATAAAATCTTTTTTGTGAATGCAGATAGGATTTATTGAACCCAGGTTTGGAGCCTCGTTCCATGGAAAAACCAGTGTCCCGAGAAAAAAGTATTGGGAAGGAAGCGAAGCTTTATCCAGTGGCCACAGAAAGAAAGAGAGCGAGAGCTTTGTTCAAAATCAGCTTCTGAACTGCATGCACATTGAGGGGTTAGAGACTTAGACCAGGAATAATAAGTGAGAGGGACAGGCTAATGAAGGGAAGGACATGCATATCTTTGAATAGGTAGAGAATATTCAGGAAATTGTTGGGCCACTTTTTTTCAATCCTTTCATGCTCTGGAATTTCCCACTGTGACATCTGGTAGATGTCTTGAGCCTTCAGTTGAGGAGAGAGAGTAGGCAAGGCTGGGTCCACTTAACCCTGTATTAAAGTTTTGGACAAAATGTTTTTCAGTTGCTCAACATGTCAACATGCAGAGTTGAATAGAATCTGACCCAAAGGTTAAGTAGCAAAGGAGATAGACTCAATACGAAGGTGGAGATGCCAGACCTGTGCATCCTGTTCCTGTTCTTCTTAAGAGGTGCCGTTTTTAGCACAGTTACCCAATGGGTAATGTAGTAGTTGTTATATTTGTAACCCATATATCACAGAGGGAAATACTAGTGTAAATCTGATAATGTGTTGCCCAGCTGTGAGCCCTCCAAAATTAGTGATTTTTACTTCAATTAAGAGCAAGTGAAAGTGGAGAATTTATTTAGGTTTTCCTTGTTAACAATTGCAGCATTATTCATAATAACCCCAAATTAGGACAAATGTCCACCAAATGGTAGCTAAAACATTGTGATATATCCATACACTGAGATATTTAGCAATATAAAGAAGTACTAATGGATGCTAAAATAAGCTAGGTTTTTGTGGGGAAGTTAGAGGTTAGGGATTTAACCTAGGGCTCTCGAGCAGGCTCAGATGAGATCTTCCACTGAGCTGTAGGCCAGGGCCAATGTAGTGTGTTAATCACGTTTTAATTTTCCTGTATTTTAAGATGTTTTGCCACCTTGGGGGCTTGGTTAGGCAGGCCTTCATAGAGTTTGCTAATTCCTAGAGATTGCAAATATTTTTCCATGAGCACATCTTTGATGTTTTAACCAATCCAGAGCTCATACCCCTATATATCTTCCTTATCGTACTCTCACACACTAAGTGAATGTTCTGCCCTCAGTCACCCCAGAGCCAGGTACTGGACAACTTGATAATCCTCTGTATCCCACAGCTCACTGAAACTGTGCAAAGCATCAAATCAAATCAAATCAAAGCATCAAAACTTGCATACCTGCCTCACACATTCCTTTCAGCAGAACTCACAACAAAGGCTCTGGGCCATATTTTCCTCTTTGAGGCTCCAGAATGACTCTGATACTTCCCTCCCCATGTGGGTGTGTCCTTTCTTCTTGGGAACGTTAAATAATAAACTCTTAAAATTGTCTTTATTTCTGTCACTGGTTAGAAACATTTTAATACATGTGGAATAAGGAAAAAATTGTTATGTAAAAGAAGCCAGACACAAGAATTACTTAATATATGATGATTTCATTTACATAAATAGGCAAATCTGGGCTGGGGATGTGGCTCAAGTGGTAGCTCCCTCGCCTGGCATGCATGCGGCCCGGGTTCGATCCTCAGCACCACATACCAACAAAGATGTTGTGTCCGCCGAGAATAAAAAATAAATATTAAAAATTCTCTCTCTCTCCTCTCTCTCTCTTTAAAAAAAAAATAAAAATAAATAAATAGGCATATCTACAGAGACAGAAATAGATGTGTGGTCTCCCCAGGGGGTGGGGTGCGGGTGGGGGGGATAAGGGAGTGGGGGTGATTGCTGATGGGTATGGGGTATGTTTGTTTGTTTGGGGGGGATGAAAATTTCCTAAAATTAGATTATGATGGTAGTTCTGATGATACTAAAAATTTTGAATTTTATAAAGGGCAGATTGTATATACCCTGTGAACTATACTGGCTGTACTTTTGTGAATGAAAAATAAACACTTTTTCTTGCTACCTCTTCCCTCCCAGCTTTGGAAACTGTTTTTGACTCTTCTTTTAATTGCAATGTAGTTGTTTGCATAACATTAATAAAAACGGTGCATTTGTAATGGGATATACTTGGAATTTTGTTATGGCTTCCAGGCCTTGAAAGACTTTTGAAAAAAACCAAATCTGCGATTCCTTCAGAAGTTCCAGCAAAGATCAAATGTGGTAGTTACACCTCTATTCTTGCTGCATTATGGAAGGAATAAGGACATGTTTAATGAAGCTGTATTTATTTTGCAAGCAACTTAGCCTGGAGGATGTTTAGAGAAAGGCTACCTGTCATGAGGCCCTAGCTCTGCTCATTGTGTTTGAGTCTGTTATCTGCCTGTTGACTGGACTGGGTCCTCAATTCTTGGGGTTCAACCAATACAGATTTCTCCCACAGAGTCCCTAAGAAGAAGGGCTTCCCTGTCACAGAAGGCCAAGGAGCTGAGGCTGGCCAATGCAACATGGAGCACAGGGACACGTCTCATGGTGGGTGTGCGAACCACACAGAGAGCTCCACAAAAACCCTGATGCCGCCTTGAGCAGTTGTTGGACTGCAGACCCCACTGGAGGCTGACTACCTGAGGCTGTGCACAGCTCTCCCCAAGATGGCCAGAGAAGACTCCCCTTTGTGAGCCTCTTCATCTCTCCTTGCTTATGCCTACGTCTTTCGCTTGGCAGGAAGATGCTGTCATTAGCTTTTCACATCAGTGGCTTCTTCGGGTCCCTTGACAGAGGGGACCTGTGATGTCAAAAAAGCTTGACATGACATAAATGATCTGTAAGTCTAGCTGGTGGCTAGCTTTCACGACAGCCCTTCTGCCACTGTGTTCCAGTGGTGAAGAGGACCCTTCAATAGACAGCCTCCTAGACGGGTTTGTTCTCTCTCCTTGTTTTATTGGAACCCAGTGATAGGATACTAGATAACAGAATTGCTACTTACTGGCTGAAAAGGGAGGAGCCTGGGCAGTTGCTGGGACTCCTTGTGGCACATGGAATAATACCTCTGGGTATTGTGTAGCATCAGGTGCCAGAAGTTGTTGAGCCAGTGACTTGGTTGAAATGCCTTGACCCTCATTGGGCTCATTCTTTGGTTTTGCTCAGGGAGACCGTGGCTAATGGCTGTATTTTAAACTAATGGTATGATCCTCTGATAGTCACAGTCGTCTGCCTGGTACACTGTGTCCTCTGAAAAGTTATGAAATATCCACATGGACCCATGTCCTGACAGGAAGTTGTTTTTCTTCAGATAGAATCATGGAAGCTCTCCAAACCTGCTAGGAGCCACAGCAAAAATATTGATACAGGCACCTTTGGGTTTAGTGACTGCCAACCAGCCATTCAGATTATGATTATGTTAAGTTACATTATGGTAATTGTCTCCTGCTGTTTACCTAGGCCCGTTTCCGGACTCAGGTTACTCATGTCACTCTTGTAATGGGAGAGTTCCCATTGGTTGGGATAGGATGGTAGGAGGGTGTTCTGGGGGAAGTGGAGCCCCCCCCCCCCCCCCCCCCCCCCCCCCGCTCAGGTAGAACACACATGGTGGACCCACTTGTTAGGGGACGCACACGGCCTCTCAAAAAATAAAACTTTGTCTCAGTTTGACTGGCTTGTGTTTTTGTGCCCAACCGGGTTGCAAGATTGCAAGCCGGCGTGCACTGACAGCCCAGCAGGGAAGCGCTCAGCAGGGGTGCGGCAGGCAGTGCTCAGCGGCAGGCAGTGCTCAGCGACAGCAGCAGCGGCAAAAGCGGAGCTCAGCCAGCCCGCTCGACCCGGGGCCGAGTAGCCTGCAGCACAAACCTGTGATCACGAGGACATCAGTGACATGTTGGGACTGGAAATGCCAAATGATCAGACCAGAACAGAGTTGCTCCACCTCAAGTTGTGTGCTTGAAGCACAAGGAGCTCCCCTGTGCCTGAACCAGAGTAAGAAAACTGGCTTTGAGAGTAGCCTCCCATTCTGTGGTTCTACACAATGCGGAGTTATGATCCACGTATATGTAATATGTCAAAATACAGTCTCCTGTCGTGTATATCTTAAAATAACAAAAAGAGAAAAGAGTTTGAAAACACCAATTTCACTCTCCTCAATGCTTTTGTTCTTATAAAACCACCCTTCCTTGATCAGCCCATGGGATCCCTCATTCTTTTTTATGGCATGAAATGCTGCCTTATTCTATAACCAGAAACAAAAGACAATTAAAGTCTTGTGGGGCAAGGTTGTGGCTCAGAGTTTAGAGTACTCACCTACCATGTGTGGGTACTGGGTTTGTACCTCAGTACCACATATAAATCCTCAGTCCACATATAAATGAAAATAAAGACTTTGTGTCCACCTATAGCTAAAAAACAAATATTTTAAAAAATTATTGTAATTTTGTGTGTTTACAGGTAGGGCTGATTCCCAGAAAGCTCCCATGAGGGAAGGAATGTTTATGTACCTCTATTACTTTGGGAGACCTGAGGAAAGAAGAGTAATATTGCAGAAAGAGAAATTATGTACTGGGGATTGAGTCAGCACTGGCTAGCCACTTTGGAGGTCCAGTTGGGTTTGTGATTGTAAATCTCAAGAGTGCGCAGTCAGCCCCTGTGATTCCCTCCTCCCCAGTGTCTTGCTGCTAGTCAGGCTGGGTGTGGTGGTTCCTTTGGAGGGTTGGTGTTTTCTGGGCTCATACAAGAGTGTAGTATAAGGAGGGAAGAGTTGGAGCCCCAGGCTCCCTCCGCCCACTCTGAGATATGGGGCATGTTTGTAACTGTCTGCAGTGGGGGTGTGTGCGCTGCCAGAGTTGTCTAGCAGATATAATCAACTTCCTGTCCAGTGTGCCAACCCCAGTTTGGTCCCATTTGCAGTTCATCTCAACTTCCCTTATTCCACTTAAATCTGAGCCCCTTTAGCTTTTCAGATGAGCTGGTTGTAACATCTGCCTGAATCCTTCATATCCTATATTCAATATGAGACTCAGTTTCTCTTTCTCTTCTGATTTTCTTTTTCCCTGTGAATGGGTCTTATGTACTCTCATGTGGTCTTGAACACTTAGATTCCAGCTTTGAACCTGCACAAGCATCCCAAGCAGTGACACAACAGGTGTGCACCACTGCACACACCTCTCAGAAATGCTATTTTTGTATGTAATTTTACATTTTCTGAAAATTTTATTTTAGCAGCATGTACCTTACTCTTCAGGTTGAGAAATAAATCTTAGCAGTAGGATTGAATGTCCTTTCCCTCACCGCAGAGGTGCCCAGGAACCTGAATATGGGATGATGATTTCTTCAGAGCTCTTGAAGAAGCCGGATGTCATTAAGGTGTTAAGGAGATTTATCTTTGCATTTCAATGTACATTTCTAAGCCAGCACTTGAATCATAGTCTTGACCTAGACATTGTGTATGTTCTGGTGTCAGTTTACAAAAACAAAATAACTAGGAGGAAATGAACAACCCTGTTGAAGGGTCAAACCTGGGAACCAAACCTCCCTTTTATTTTTTAAATGCTTTTTTAAAATTGTAGATGGACACAATATCTTTATTTGCTTATTTTTATGTGGTGCTGGGGACAGAACCCAGGGCCTTAAGCATGCGAGGCAAGCACTCTACCACTGAGCTACAACCCCAACCCCCAAACCTCCCTTTTAAAAGAAGAGCTGGTTCTCAGGGGTGCTCCCTCTTCAGGTCCCCAGGCATGGCAGTCCCTGGGGCAGGTGAGAAGTCCTGAGAGTTGAGGCGTGGACAGCATGGAGCCAGGCTGTGGGAGGGAAGGGACAGTGGACACTTCCTGATGCCCTCTGGAGCCAGCTGGGCGATGGGCAGTGAACAAGGGCTTCTCTCTGCCACCAGGAGTGACATTGCTCTGATCCCAGGTGTGACAAAAGCACACGCCTTGTGGTACATATGCCAGGCACCGTTTTCCACATTTACACTGACGTGTCATCCCATGAGTGCTTGACAGTTAAAGAAACCCAGACACAGCAAGGTGTGGCCACTCTGCTTGAGCCACTGCTAAGTAAGGTGCCAGGTCCTGGGCTTCCCTTTTCCATTTCTAATTTTTATTTATTGTCCTGGTACTGAACTGTGGACCTGAACCCATGACTTCACCCATGCTAGGCCAGTGTTCTACCACCGAGCCACACCCTCACCCTCCCCAAGTTTTTAGAGCTCACAATAAACAAAAAAGTGGAAAATGGTAATCAATGTCTATATATACATCTGTGGTCTGCAATTCCAAACATCCTGTTATGCTCTTCTACTTCTTTGTATTTTGGAACACATGGGAGTATTACAGTTGTAGGATACTTCATTCCTACTTAGGAACACTCACATCCAGGGGTCTCTATAATACTTCTCTCAGCTCAGTCATAAGTGACCACACACACAGCACCCACTCACTCTTCTCAAGCTGCTCGTTGTTTTCACACAATGACCAAGGCTTTGGGAAGCCACCAGGGCAGCTGCCTTTGCCTTGGTGGAAGTGTGTTTTCCTGGGGGAGGGATAAGCCATAGTCCAGGGGCCACATCCAACTCTGATGCTTGTTTTGCTAAGTGTGTCTGCTCTCCTGTTTGACTGACTGCATAGCCCACAGAGCAAGGTGTTTAAGGCCTGGCTCCTACTAGGTCTGACCACGCCTGGGTTCCCCTGTCCCTCCCCTTGACCTAGCTTTTACAGTGACCAAGCTCCTGGCATGGAGTTTGCTTCATCATGAAAACAGTCCGCAGAGTGAACATTTATCAAGAATCCTTTATTCACCTTCTCATTTGCATTAGTTATTTTCAGCAATTTCACTTCTCTCCCTGTGTTGAAGAAAAGACCTCAGGGAATTAATGGTGCCTGAGTAAGCTCCCTAGTCCACCTTTGACATGTGACACCTAAGCACTTGATAAGGATGCCTTGTGGGATTTTTTTTTTTTTTCAAATCAGTGAAGGGGCTAAAAGAGGCTGTAACAGTGCAGGATACCAAGTGGGGACCATGGTGGAGGTGTGAGTTAAGCTCACCACTCAGTAACTTGTTTATCCTGAACAAACTGCCCATGAGGTCCCTCTGCCTCTGGGGGCAAAAGGGCCAAGTACACGGGGGTCTCAGCTCCTTCTTCCGGACTCTTGGTGGCTGAGGGTCCTGTCATGTCAGTTCTCACCCACCCTGGGCAACAGGCATTCAGCAGGATCTTGTCTCCTCTCCTCTGCTCACTGAGTTTCCAGGCATAGATTCTGGACAGGACTGTGACGCCAATCTTGGACACTCCATAGGAAGAATTGGGCCAGCCTTCTTTTTCGTGCACTCCATTCTTTGTGTCTTCTACAAACTTGTTCATGAGCCCCACCAGCTCCTCCTCTGTGATGGTCTCACTTCGAAACTTCTGCTGCAGCTCTGGGCTGCAGCGTTTAAGGTAGACCAGACTCAACACGCTGGAGACATTCACCACTCTGCCTAAAATACATTCCAAACCATGATACATTCATCTGTGTTAACATGTAACATAAAATCTACATGAGAATAGTGAAGACCAATTTTACTGAGATGTTACAGCAGAAAATTGTCATATGAAAGAGCGCTACCGGTATGAGCTTTAGGAGAAACAGACATGGAATGTTGGTTGGATGCATAAGGAACTTCCATAAAGAACCTCCTGGGATCACAGGGTGCCTTTAAGCACAGAAGTTGCAAGGAAGCTGTACACTCAAGTGACAACTCTAAGCCACACATCTCCTTGTTGTAAAGGTGGCTGGCTGCTGGTGTATCCTAAATGAGAGGTGGATTTCGCTGAGTGGAGGAGTGCTAGGGCAGTTTTCAGTGGAAGACTAGGAGAGTCTGTGGCATGCACAGCATGAAACACTTTGATGGGGAGATGAAATGGGCCAGGAGGGAGACAGGGGCAGATCATGGCATCACTGTGAACCATGCTGAGGGCCTGGATGTCTCCTGGAGGAGTCTGGGAGTGCCTGGCACAGGTTCAGCAGAAGCAGACACTGTGCAGAGCCTTGGGAAAGGGCATGACTCAAGAAGGGAGGCCTCTCAGGAGGTTTGCAAGTGTGTGCATGGTCAGCTGAGGGCCCGTTTTGGGCTGGGATGAAGGATTCAGGCGATTCCCAGTGGGCACAATCTTTTTTATTTTATTTTATTTTTTTCATTTCAGCAATTGAACCTAAAGGTGCTTAACTGAGCCACATCCCCATCCCGTTCTTTGAAATTTGAGGCAGGTTCTTCCTATATTGCTTAGAGCCTTGGTAATTTTCTGAGGTGGGCCTTGAACTTGCAATCCTCTTGCCTCAACTTCCTGAGTTGGTGGGATTGCAGGGGTGTGCCACGATGCCCAGCTCAGTGGGCACAATCTTAGCACATGGGCATTGCTGATGTGGGGGCAGAGCCTGGTGACCACCAGGGTGGCCATGATGGTGGGTGGCCAGGATGATTTAGAGGAAGGATGGACATCCTCTGAAAGTGTCAGTTGTAGATTGGGGGTATCAGGAGTTATGGAGGATCAGGAACATCCATATGTGTGAGTTGGTCTGGGAGTGTTTTGGGCAGGTGACAGGTTTAGTGGGGCTGTGTCTTGAGAGGTGGTCCTAGTCCATGAGTCTGAATGAGGGTGCAGAGAATGGAATCCTAGGGCCTTTGTCAGTAGGAGGGAAAGAAGAAATAAAGATCTGCTCTGAGGAGACTTTTGAACAGACACTTGAGGATAACAAAGAGCCAGGTGTGGAAGAACAGTGCACAGAGCAGCAAGCCACTAGAGAAGGGGGCTGGGGAAGTAGAGCTGCACCTGGCAGGTGGAGGCCCAGCAAGGCAGGGGCACAGCTGCAGTAAGAGAGGCCTGGGGCAAGGAGCTGAGACTGTAGGAGGACAGGGCCAGATCACCCACCCCACTCACCTTCTGGTTTTATGAGAGGGAGTAGCTCTGTGCAGACATCCCGGGTACCAAAAAAGTTTGTTTTCATTGTGACTTCTGCTTGAATATGAAATGGTGTAGGATCAGCCGCTTTTAAGAAAAAAGAGAAAACAGTAAACAGTTGCCATGGGGTAGAATTTCTGAGAAATAAAATTGCACAGGATATCCCTCCACGTAAAGTCTTATGTCTAGTGCAGGGTTGTTCACACTTGAGATCTCCTGGGAACCGGGTATAGCAGTTGGGGAAGGAGTGAGGAAGTGTTTCAGATAGTGACCACATTATATTGTTGTATTTTCTTCTAAATGAACATGTAGCATGAAATCCCATCATCATGTACAGCTCTAATGCAGCAATAAAAAAAATGTTGAAAGCGGAAAAAAGTCAACCTCCTGGTTTCATAACATTCTTTGTTTTTGTAGAATGGCAGTATTGGGGTAGTCTGAGTCATGGGTAATGTCTATTTACTATATTGGTGTAATCAATTTTTTTGCAATTATTTATTTCAAAAGTAGTCAAAAGTCTACTCAACTACTTTAATGTAGACTTTTGTAAAGAAAACCTAGAAAGGTCCCAATGAATCCCAGTCACGCAAACACAATGTCCCTTTGGCTTGCACCTTCTCGGTCTCTGCTTTCCTTATGGTTTCCATCTATGCTGTTCTGTTTCTTTCTAGGGAGACTTTCTGGATCCCACAAAGCCTAGGGCACCTGCCCCTGAGTCGCTTGCAGAAGGTGGTCCCCAAGGGCTACAAGCTTTGCACCCCGACCGACCGCTTACTCTTAAAGGCGATGCCCGCGTTGTTGACCAGCACATCTAGTCCCCCGTACTCCTTGCGCAGGAAGTCGCGCAGTGCGCGGATGCTCTGCTGGTCGTCGATGTCCAGCTGGTGGAAGAGCGGGCTCAGGCCCTCTGCCTGCAGCTGCTGCACCGCTGCCTGGCCCCGCGCCTCGTTGCGCGCGGTGAGCACCACGTCCCCAGAGAACTGGCGACAGAGGTCGCGCACAATGGCAAAGCCAATGCCCTTGTTGCCTCCAGTGACCAGCGCCACGCGGCGACAGGACGACATGGCTGGTGGGCTGCGCGGAACTCCTGCACAGAGAGCGGACCTTAGAACCTCTGCACTGCAGGAGCTCAAAAGCGTAACTCCCGCAGATTGCTGGCCCGGGACCGCCCGCCCACCACGCAGGCGCAGCCCCGCCCTCTATAGGGCGTGGCTCGCCTGGAATTGTCAGGAGTTGCTCTGAGTTGCCCAGAGTTGCCTGGAGTTCTCCCTCACCAGAGTGTAGATTTAGTCTGTGGTTGGGTGGCCTCTCCTCTCCTGCTTTTTTCTCTAGGTGTGGTGAGCCAGTGCAGGAAGACATGCGTTAAGGACTCTCTGATGGCTGGTGGTGCAGGAGCTTGGATCAAGAGAGCACCTGCTGATTTAAAAGGCAGTGCCTGAGAGAGGGCCCTGGATCATGATTTTCAGGCTGGTTTGTTTATGCTTTCGGAACTGGTCCCCACACAATAGTTGACAGTTCAATGGGGCTAAATGTTCCAGAAAATACAGTATAGAAACCATCAAGGGCAGAAACAATCAGAGAAAAAAATAGCATCATGGGTATCCTCAGTCAAAGACACCAAGGAGGGAAATGGGAGAAGGAATTCCCAGCAAAAGAAGGTGTTCTAAGAAAGAATGGATGGTCAGCTGTTCCAAGTGTTAGAAGAAAAAGTGAGAAAGAGAAAAAGAAAACTGAGACACAGCCAAGAATCTTCTCAAGAGGGAGTCATTGATCTCTTTGGGAAACATATTTATAGTAACAATGGAGAAAGGAGCAGTAACCAGGGAAGGGATAATCATCAACAATTATACTTCATATCAGCTTCAAAATATACACCACAAAGGAGAAATCACATTAGCAAGACTAGGGTAGAGAAATTATACAATGGGAAGAATTGAATCAAGACAAATGTGAACGTTGGGGACAGGAAATGTATGAACAATGGCTGGTTAACTGCAATAGGACAGAAAAGATGTGAAGGCTCCCAACCTAGACCATGGAGAACTCACTAGGGTGGGGATAGGCAGACTCTGTCTTGGAATCCAATCCAGTGAGTCAGGCCTAATATCCACAGGGTTTGGCAACAACTAACCAACCATCTTCCAGGGAGCACTGCACAGGGGGAGGGGCTGGGAAGGAGTACACTTGTTAACACAGTGAACCATGAAGTCTTCCAACAAGTAAACTGGAGCAGGAACAGGAACAGGAATATTGTAGGACATAAGCTGAAAGACAGCCACATAGCATCAGAGGAGTGGAGTAGTAACAGAGATCCTGCTAATGGACTCTGGTTCAGGGGCAAGACTCCAGTCCCTGGGTAGAACTGGCAAAGGCAAGTAGAAAGTACTATAGTGCCAGAGGAATGAGGAGACAGAGTGCCTGGCAGGCTTTCAAGAAGCGATAAGGTTCCCAAGATGGTGTAGCAGCTAGTGAGCAGACCTGAGGTGCAAAGTAGAGCCAAAGGGGCCAAAAAGTGATTTCCTGAAGCCCCAGAACACTGGGCCAGAGCTCCTCAGCACCTCCTAGCAAGACAGAAAAAGCCTAACATACACAAGTCTGGTTGCAAGGATCCCCATGGAAGAAGACTGCCAAGACAATGAATCAGGCAAAAGTCAAAGTAGGAGTGCTTCAAGATAAAGGGGGATTTTAAAACATAAAAAGAAGTCAGAGTAAGGGGAAGTTCAGAGAGAAGGTAGTGAGAAGCATTTTGTGGGGAGAAGACCAAGAAAGAAGGGAAAGGAGGGCTGGGGTTGTGGCTCAGTGGTAGAGCACTTGTCTGGCATGTACGAGGAACTGGGTTCAGTCCTCAGCACCACATAGAGATAAAAGGTATTATCCATCCATAACTAAAAAATATTTTTTTAAAAAAAATGTAAAGGAATAAAATTCCCAAGGAGTGCTTGACCTTTCTCTCACCAGACCTAACCAGTCACAGACCCAGTGCTTTACTGTAAAGTAAAGTAAATGTACCAAATCAGAGGACCTGAGATTCATCTGCTGTGTGAGGGCCAAGGAAGAATTTCTTCATTACGAAAAATGATAAATACACAGACATAAGTTCCTGAAGACGAAATACTTTCTCATGATGCGGACTCACATGTCCAGAGTATCTTGAGTACTATTCTAACTGAAGACCAAGCACTGAGCTAGAGAACTTTGCACAGAATTTGGTAGTTCCATTGCTTTTCTTCTGATCTTGCCTATCTCCTCCTGGCAATTGGTTTGCAGCTTTACAGCTTTTGAAGTTCAGGTCAATAGTCCAGGTTCCCTTTTAGTGGAGATCACTGAAAAGGAGTATTTTTTCTTAGTCTTTGAAATCATCACTTCCAAGTTAAACTTTTTAAATGGCCCAAAATTTAAACTGCTGCCTAAATAAAATTATATCCTTGGTTTTGCAGTAGGAGGAGGACATTTTAGATTTTCTTGTGTTGGCCTAATGGATGCTGAGGAACCATTCAGAGAGATCTTTCAGAGGAGAAGCAGAAAGAGGCAGCCCCCCATTTCTTTCTAGAGATTAAATCACAAGGCCTCCAGGCAACTCTAGTGGCCTTGATACAAGATCTCAGTAAAGAAATGAGAGGACATCCTGACGCAACAACACTGTGACCACAATGCAGGATTATGGCAAGGGAGGGCTGGACTAGGCAGGGAGTCCAAGGGACAAGGCCTCCTACTCTCTACATCCAGGTCCTACCCACCCCAAATCAGGAACCTGAATTAGACAACAAGCCAAATTTTAAAGTCAGCTCAGAACTATGGTTGATATGTCATTTTTAACTAAATGTAGAACATCATCCATTTTCAAATTCCAGTTTAAAAAAAAAATCAAACACATAGTTCCTGAGAGCTGGCTACCAGGTCATGATACATAGACTGTGTACGAGGTGCCTCAACATGGGGGCAGGGAGCTCTGCAGAAATACACTACCCATTGCTGTCTATTTTGGTGGCTGATAACCCCCACACTGCTGCAGACCAGGAGTCACACTCGGCAATCTACCTCTTCTTTTACCACCTCACAGAATTTTCGTGCAAAAGATCTTCAAGGGATAATGAAAGGGCCAATGAACTTAGCAGGGAAAGCACATGAGCAAGTCACAGTTGTTCTGCATCATAATGTGTAGAAGGTATCATGTGACATTATCTGGCAAGAAAAAGCTTGCAAGAGAGCAAGAAGGTGAGAGCAAAAAGATAAAGAAAGCCAAACTGTCTTTATAATAATTCACTTTTGGGATAACTAACCTATTCCTGCAATAACGACTTTAATCCATCAAGAGGGCAGAGTTCTCATGACCCAAACACCTGTTAAATGTCCCAACTCCCATATAAACACAGTGGCAATTAAATTTCAACATGAGTTTGAAAAGCATATTCAAACCATATCATGATATAATTGAGCCCACCAAGCTAGTCCACCTCAATATCTTTAAAATTAATCACATTCACAATGTTCTTTCTGCCATACAAGAAAACAGATTCATAGGTTCTGGGGACTGGGATGCCAACACGACTGAGAGTCTCATTATGCCAACCCAGGTTGGTATACATTATGTCCTCGATACTTAGAAATTGCGTTGACAGTAGGGAGGAGGAGCAGGAGAGAGAAGAAGTAGTAGTGACCTACTGATTAATATTCATTGCCTGAACATTCATTGCCTGAATATTAAACACATGGAAAAGTTAGTTCAATGAATCCACAGATAGCACATTCAAAACAGTCTACAAAGGAAAGCTAGGGAATATCTGTGCCATCATCGACTTTTGAAAGTATTCCAGGTAATGGCAACTGCTCTTTGTTGGTGTTATTTAAAATCATGAGAATCTTAGTATATTTTTCAACTCAGAATGACATTTTTAACAAGAAACCCAAGCAGTCTGTGGGCAACAGAATAAAGAACCCTGGGCTGATGAACCAGTGTGGGAACATCCCAGGTGTGCCCGTGAAGCAGGGGATGGTCCAGGCACAATCTCACATCAGAGCAGCAGGGAGCAGTATTTCTGGGGCTGAAGCAGGAGAGGTGTGGGTCTGGCGCTCTCACTTGAGACGCAGCTACGGAACCCTGGGGACACAATGATCAGCCAACCACATCTGAAGTCTGGACTCCCAGTCCCAACCCAGCTATTGACCAGCCAGAATATGGGTACTAACAAGTAGCAAAAGGGCAAGCTGTCCGTCTTCTGTCCTAAGAAAAAAGAGATCCAAGCCAGTTATTGTAGAACAGGCCCATAATCCCAGCTACTTGGGAGGATGAGGCAGAAGGATTCCAAGTTCTGGCTCAGCCTGAGCAATTTAGCAAAATCCCATCTCAAAACAAACAAACAAAAAATATATAAAGGGCTGGGGATGTAACTCAATAGAAAGCACTTGCCTAGCACTTGCAAGGCCCTGAATTCAATCCCCAGTGCCACACACACACACACAAATACACACAAACACACACACACTTACACAATACAACACACATGCTGGATTCCCAAAACACAAGTATACAGTTAACTTTTTTTTATTGTTTTTTTTAATTGGTTGTTCACAACATTACAAAGCTCTTGACATATCATATTTCATACATTAGATTGAAGTGGGTTATGAACTCCCAATTTTACCCCAAATGCAGATTGCAGAATCACGTTGGTTACACATCCACAATTTTACATAATGCCCTATTAGTAATTGTTGTATTCTGCTACCTTTCCTATCCCCTACTATCCCCCCTCCCCTTCCCTCACATCTTCTCTCTCTACCCCATCTACTGTAATTCATTTCTCTTCTTGTTTATTTTCCCATTCCCCTCACAACCTCTTATATGTAATTTTGTATAGCAATGAGGGTCTCCCTTCATTTCCATGCAATTTCCCTTTTCTCTCCCTTTTACTCCCATCTCATGTCTCTGTTTAATGTTAATCTTTTCTTCCTGCTCTTCCTCCCTGCTCTGATCATCGTTGTTCTCATTATATCATAGAAGGCATTTGGTATTTGTTTTTTAGGGATTGGGTAGCTTCACTAAGCATAATCTTGTTGATTGATTGTATATCCTCCTCTGAGAAGTGTCTGTTCAGGTCCTTGGCCCATTTGTTGATTGGGTTATTTGTTATCTTATTGTCTAATTTTTTGAGTTCTTTGTATACTCTGGATATTAGGGCTCTATCTGAAGTGTGAGGAGTAAAAATTTGTTCCCAGAATGTAGGCTCCCTATTTACCTCTCTTATTGTTTCTCTTGCTGAGAAAAAACTTTTTAGTTTAAGTAAGTCCCATTTGTTGATTCTTGTTATTAACTCTTGTGCTATGGGTGTCCTATTAAGGAATTTGGAGCCTGACCCCACAATATGTAGATCGGAGCCAACTTTTTCTTCTATCAGATGCAGAGTCTCTGATTTGATATCAAGCTCCTTGATCCATTTTGAGTTAACTTTTGTGCATGGTGAGAGAAAGGGATTCAATTTCATTTTGTTGCATATGGATTTCCAGTTTTCCCAACACCATTTGTTGAAGATGCTATCCTCCCTCCATTGCATGCTTTTAGCCCCTTTATCAAATATAAGATAGTTGTAACTTTGTGGATTAGTCTCCGTGTCCTCTATTCTATACCATTGGTCCACGCGCCTGTTTTGGTACCAGTACCATGCTGTTTTTGTCACTATTGCTCTGTAATATAGTTTGAAATCTGGTATCACTATACCGCCTGATTCACACTTCCTGCTTAGAATTGCTTTTGCTATTCTGGGTCTTTTATTTTTCCATATTAATTTCATGATTGCTTTCTCTATTTCTTCAAGAAATGCCGTTGGGATTTTGATTGGCATTGCATTAAACCTATAGAGAACTTTTGGTAATATCGCCATTTTGATAATGTTAGTTCTGCCTATCCATGAACATGGTATATTTTTCCATCTTCTAAGATCTTCTTCTACTTCTCTCTTTAGGGTTCTGTAGTTTTCATTGTATAAATCTTTCACCTCTTTTGTTAGGTTGATTCCCAAGTATTTTATTTTTTTTTGAGGATATTGTGAATGGAGTGTTTTTCCTCATTTCCGTTTCAGAAGTTTTGTTGCTGATATAAAGAAATGCCTTTGATTATACAGTTAACTTTTAAAGATTTGCCAGGATCACTTCTCTTGCTCACAGGGCTATGTCCTGGGTACTTGGTGCAAATACAAAATGGCTCTTGGGTCTGATGTTGGGTTTACTTGGGCCCCAGGAATGGAACTCCAATGCAATACCCAAGGCTGTCTCATGAAGATGTGGGAAGGGGATATCTTAATTTTTTTAAACTACATACAGTAGCATCACTAGCTTCTACTACAATGCTGCTTTATTTTCACCCCTCCCCACAAAAAAACCTGACTTCATGAGTCCTAGAAACCCTTCCACCCAAAAAGCCAGGGGCTGGTGTTCCCTAATAAACAAAATGCCTTTATGTATTGGATGGAAGCAACTAATAATGAATCTCTCTTAATCCTAAGGAAGCCCTGCTAAGAATTACCTTGATTATCTTTCTAACATTCACTTATGAAAAAAGATTGTTTTTATTACCAATAAAAATTGCTATTAGTTACTGAAAACTTATGTTCTGCCTGCACTAATATTGTATATATTAACTCACTTAATTCTCAACAATCTAATCAAACAATAGTTTGATTATTTTGTAATCTACATAACCAAGGGACACAGAGGTCAAATCTCTTACTCAAAATTTTTTAATTGGGGTAGGGGTTGTGGCTCAGCAGTAGAGCACTCGCCTCACATGTGCTGAGACCCTGGGTTTGATCCTCAGCACCACAAAAAAACAAATAAGTGAAACAAAGGTATTGTGTCCAACTACAACTAAAAACAAATAAATATTAATAAGAAATCTTTTAAGTGGCAGAACAAACATTCAAATCCAAGTACTCTAGGTCCTGGACCTAAACTCTTAACAACTCTGCATTCTTCCTCTCAACAATTAAAATTCCTTCACAGTGGTCTTGCCTATATTTTTAAGCATAAACATGTTTGTCCTAAGACATTCTGACCTCATTAAAGGCAACAGTGCCATGGAATAGGAGTTCTTGGTTCACCTTTAAAAGCAAAGACAGGGGCTCACCCAGTGTTTTCAAGTACTGCTACAAAAAATGAGAGTAATATGATCTTGTTTATTTTAACAAAAGACAATGCTTCACAATAGAAATAATCACTGCCTTACCCAATAGTAGGCATCACCAATACCACACCTTCAGCCATAAATGGTGACTTAGCTCAGAGTTCAGAGACAGTGTCTTTATCTTCTACATTCTCTCCAATAGCTCAGGCTAAGCATCCCCACAATATGCATGTTATATATTTTTCAGAAACCTCCTTGGTAGTGTGACTAGTATTAAAAGGGAGCTTTCATCCCAGAACATGCCCCACCTCACGCCCCCCCAAAAAAGCGTACTCTAAATCTCAGTTACAACACTACTAAAGACAAAGTGGTGAAGGGCTTCTTCTCTCAATGCTAACCAAATAGAGGTTACTGGAAAAACAATTCTGAGATGCAAGTCTAGACCCTGAAACTAGATTGGTCTGGCACCAATTTATAGGAAGGATTACATAAACCTTTGGGGACTGGCTTAAAACTCTTTTGCCCTAAATTTAACTATCCAGCATCTAACTCCCTTTCCATTCTTTGGAGACATCTCCCACACACACTGGCAAGGGCATCTCTACAGAAGCTGAACCTGCGGGCACCCATTAGCTCCTGTTTGGAGAGGAGGCTGTCACGTGGCCTCTCATCACCATTCAGATGCTCTGGCTGGGACGTGCACTCTAAACTGGGTGACTTGGTTTATTTTCCTCTCTCTGTTACACTTACATTTGTCAGTTCATTTGGTGTATTTTCACATGCCAATGGAAGGTTCCACGAGGACAGTAATAAGTCTTGCCCACTGCTGCGCTTCTGGTGCCTAAAATAATGCCTGGCTTGTAAGAAGAATGCAAAATAAATATTTCTTGAATGAATCGATATATGGAAGGATTGATGGCTACATATGCCAAGAAAGGCTAATTTACAAGAAACTTCTTCACAGAATCATGCATAATAAAGAAGCTTATCCATGCCTTCCACCAGTGTTACCCAAAGACCACACAGGGCAAACAAGGTCATTTTGTGCTGTAGAAGGCTCTGCTCTCTCCTTCCACTTTGCAGCTTGTTCTCCTGAGCCAAACCCAGCACACTCTTCCCCATGGCAGTGCAACTTCAAAGGATATTTTAAAAAGAGTACATTTTCACCATTTTGATGGAACTTCCAAAACTGAAGAGGAGGAATATATTATGAAATCTTCTAAGTAGATTACTAGCCACTGTTGATCACCCTAGGGACTAGGAGAAGAGTTTAGGAATAGAGTTAGGTAAATATTGCCTCAAATTTAAAAGGGGTACAAGTGATTCATAGCAGAAACCACAATACTTAATATCAAGTCCCTTAAAATCTAGAGCAAATTAATGAACAGCATAAAACCTGGACCTCTTGACACACACACCCCCTTCCCACTCTACATTTTAGTCTCCATGCAAAATATCCCTGGTTGCTTCTACAATTACCTATGACTCTGCCAGAATAATCACCTTCACAGATGTGTTCGAACTGATAAACTCCATTTCGTCAATATCCATACCTAGAAATAGTGTTCCAGATAATAGGAGAGTATAAATTCATTCCAAATCATTTTGGTATCAATACATATCTATCAACAAAAAGCCTTTCTGGTAGCAAGGCTTTCACACAGCACATTAGAAGCACTCCATGCCAGTCATTCCATCAACCACATAGATCACAAAAAGGAGAAGACATTGACTCAAGTGGCCAATGTGCGATATTCACTTACTTCCTCTCCTTCTCTGTATTCTTAGAAATGGCAAAAGAGAAGGTTTAAAACTATGTCACACAAGGAATAGTGCTGCCCCTGACCTGCTCGTGTGACTTTCCAGGGACACCAAATAAAACACAGACACACACTTTACCTTTAAACAAGCGTCAGGTCGGCTTCTCTTTTCTGGGCCTCAGGCTCCCCAAATGGGAGAGCAGGAGAAAGTCTGGCGAGAGACAGTGAGTGTGGGAAGCCGTTCTCGCACGGGTTTGGGCACCTCCCTGACTGGGTGTGAGCTAAACTATCTCAGAACTAATCCCCACCCTTTTTAGGTGCGAGAGCCCATCCATGTGGGGGTGTGACTGACCATTGACCCTGAAACCAATCACTGACCCTGACCTTGGAATGCTGTCCCCCTCGACCTTCATTGGATGGAATTTTCCCCTGAATTTCTTGTTCCCCAATAAAAGGCCACTCTCTGGCGTGCTCTCTCTCTCTCTCCTGCTAGTCTCTTGTGTAAACCTCGCTGCCCCACAGGGTGGTTCGAGGCAGGAGCCAGACGGGGAGCCGTCTCAGACCTGGTCAAAGAAAAAGGTAAATTGAGTTTATGTGTGTTTATTTTGATCTCACTAGTTAACTTCTATGCTTAGAACCTCTAGTATGAAGCTAGCGTGCTGGTCGCGCGGTTGAAGTGAGCACACTCAGAAGTGGGCTTTTATTGGGAGGACCCTTGTTCTTAGAAAGTTCCATCCAAAAAAGGCCAGAAGGGGCAGGGTTACAAGGGACAGGTGAGAGCAATTCAACCCAAGGGGCATCACCTACTTCTGAAGACCCGCCCTCAACTTCCTGAACTGGGGCAACGCACAGATCACTAGGAAATGTGGTGATGATGGTCAAAGCCTCTCCTTCAGGATGCAAGGTGCGAGTCATTCAGAGTGGCTCCCCACAGCAGAGTAGCACCCAATATTAACTGGAAATTTTGAGACAAAAAGCAAAAAGACATAAACTGGTAAATCAATTTGTCAGAGCAAAGTGCAGGCGAAATGCACAACGATGTCTGCTGTAGGGCATGCCACACAGTGTCCCAGCTCTGAGGCAATGATCCAAAAAGCAAGGGGTGCATGGACAGAAAACACAGGGGATTCACTTAGTCACTGTGTTTGAAGTAGCCACTTCTAGCTCCTCCCTCCTGCCCCCTCTTGAACTAAGTGGGGACCAACGGCAACACAGTGAACAGGCTAACCTGAGAGGCTAGGATACTTGGGCCTAAAAGGCATCATTCCACCTGAAGATACGGCAGAAAGTGTTCAGATGCTCATTGTGCCCATCTTCCTTTCCTGGGCACACAGAAGACTACATTTGCCAGTTACCTTGCAGTTCTGAGATCAGGTACTAGCTTCTAGCCAATGTTTAGCAAGGAAATGTAACCCTTCCAGGCCTGGTCATAAGTGTCCCATACAATCCTCCTCATTCTTTCCTCTGTAAAAATAAAAGATCCAATTACTATCTATAAGGAGTCCTTGGATGGGGACAATGCCCCAAAATGGAAGGGGAAAAAAACAGGGGCCTTTGAGAAAGAAAAAATGAATCTTTATTGAACTATTAAGATTCTTGGGTTATTTATTACAGTTGACATGAGTTATACAATTAATACCATGGCCAAGGATGACCCAAGAGAATGTGGCCACAGAAGAAAATATCTTCCCAGCATCTCCAATCATCTCAGTCAAGGTACTGAAAGGAAATGGTTGGCCAGCCCAAAGGTCTAGCTAAAGAAAAATTCATAAATGGACTATCTTAAGAGGCCAGAATAGGACTGAGAGAAGTTCTCAGACATTAAGCACAGTGGAAAACAACACCCCCAGCTCTGAAGTGGGAGAGGATAGTTACCTGAAACCAGGGAGAGCAGAAGCCACAATAGAGAGTACTCGCATTCTGACAATAGGAGTTCTGACAACAGACTGAAAAACACCACCACTGCAGAACCAGAGACAGAGGAAGGCGAGAGAGATGGGATCCACACTCCAACCTTTCCTTCTGTCCTCTGCACTCAGCTGGATTCACCCTTTGGCTGCAGTAACTGGAAGGCAGCAGGCCACAGAACCCAGCAATGCAGGGATCAGCCTCTTGGGCCTAGAGCAAGGTAAGTTAGGATGCAGCATGGATCTGGAAGAGAAACTAAGAAAAGCTGCAAACTCCTTCCAAAAGTTCAGCATGCCCAACCCCAGTCTCAAGACGACAGCAAGCAACTGTGATCAGAACTGGCACCCACAGAGGCAAATAAGACTCACAAAACAAAATGAGCAGACAACAGAGAATCAAAGATTGAAGGAAAAAGAGGCACAAAAGCCACTGCAAAAAAGAAATGGTATCAAAGGAACCACAACTCCCAGAGCCAACAGGATTAACGTAAGTGATGTATGTATTTTGGAAATAGAGAGCAGCTATCACATCCATAAATTAGGAATCAGCTATGATATAGGAAAGGTTGATCTTAGAATTTTTTTAAACTGATTCAGATAATAGAACACCTGTTAGATGAACAGAATTGCAAAAAGTTCACAAATAGTAATTTATTGATCTGGAAAACTGAGCCAATAGATTATTTAAGATTATGTCACCAAAAGGAAAAAAATTAAAGACCTTTTATTAAAAAAAAAAGCACAACTACCAATATCCATCTAACAAAAATTCTAGACAAGAGAAAAATTTTGACATGGAAAATAACAAATAATTAGAAAACTATAGAAAATTTTCCAGGACCAAAGTAAAATATGACTTTTAAAAGTCTATCACTTGAAAAAGATCTGCCGTCTGTCATACTTTTGTAAAATTGGGAAGTTCACAGATCAAGAGAAAATCCTAACTGCTGCATGAAAGGACAAACAGACTACCTAAAATAAATAAATAAAAAATCTAGCCAGCATCAAATTTCTTCTTGACAATACTTGATGCTAAGGGACAATAGAGTAATACCTTAAATCTTCTGAGAAGGAAATATTTGAATGGAGAATCTGAATCCTGTCCAAATTAGCACTCAAAAGGAAAAACAAATTAAGGCATTTTCAGATGTTGAAAGATTGTGAATGCTAACCCTTCCCACACAGACCTTCTCCAATAGATTAAACAAGCACAAAGAGAAAAAATTCAAAACGGGGCACATGAGAGACCCAGGAATCAAAAGTATACAGAGAAACCAATGGAACATAATGTGGAAATATATTTAAAGTCTTTTAACAACATTCTGCAACTTAAATCCCAGGAGATCTCCACATGGGAGATGTTAGGGTTGGAAGGATAATGGAAATGAAGCGAAAACATAGTAAGCTTCTGGTTTTGTTTGGGGCATGAAGTCAAAATGCTTGATTTTAAATAGTAACTAACAACCTAACAATGAGAGAAAAAATGTTCTAGATATGGAATTTTAAGTAAATGGAAAGAACACTATATAAAAATGAATTTGACCATCTCAACAAATGAGTGATTTTTAGATTATAATAATAAATTATTATTATATTAAGAAATTAGATATGAAATCATATAGCCTATAGGGAAACTTGCAGAAAAGATCATGTTTAATAGTAAAAGATTAGACAGTTAAGGTTAGGAAGAAGACAACCACACTGGCTATCACAATTATCATCTACCACTGTCCTATATATTCTATCTAAAAAGCCAGAAAAGAGAAATAAAGAAGAAATATAAATGAAAACAATAAAGTTTCAAATTTCTCTACTTATGGTATTAAAAATAATAAGTTCAGATACAAAGTCAACATCTTTCTGACAACTAATAGCGAACTGAATACCTCTCATATTATATTCTAATACTTTTATAGTTTTATTTTCTATTATTTAGTTCTTTTACTTATATGGTATAATTCTTAAGATATAAAGTAGGATTCTAAGATTTTAGGAATATAATTAATCATAAATAGATAATAATAGACCTTGTAATAAGTCTAATGAAAAATGTATGTGAACTAATTTTTTAAAACACACACACACACACACACACACACACACGAATGTTTTTATTCCCTGGGTACATATTGAAATTACTACAAAACTAATTAAATCAAAGTCTCCCAAGAGGAGTCTATGCGTTTAATATGTACAACTAGGATAAAAATTCTATTATAAAATATAATCCTGTTGTTTTTAATGATGCAAATAAAACCTTTTTGGATGGGAAAATTAAAAATCATAGATTATAAGTTCTCCCCAAATTATTCTATAAATTCAATGCAATCTGAATCACCACCCGAAAAAAATTTTTTTCTGGAGCCAGAAAGTTAACTTTTAACTTCCACATCAGGGAGAAAGAATGTCAAACAATCAAATATTTTTAAAAAATTAAAGAGAACTCCCATTGAGTATCAAAATGCTTCAAATCTGCATTAATGAAAGAGTATGCTGTTAGACAGAACAGACAAGTCAACAAAAGTAAACAGTTTACAAACACTCTTATATACATTTTTCATTTGTGTAGAGCTTCCATTCATTGGGAAAAGGATATGGATCATATCACTAAACAAATGGTATTCAAAAATTAAATATTTATTAAGAGAAACTAAGTTACACTTCCCTCCCTCATAGCATACTCTAAGACAAATACTGGATAGATTAAAGAACTAATCATTTAAAAATGTAAACATTAGGAAGAAACCAGAAAGCCTATAATCTATGGATGAGATGTTCCTAACCAAGTCAAAACCAGCAAAAACTGAGAAATATATTCTGATGAAAATTAATCCCTTTAATGGATTCATTAAAAAGTTTCTTCTCAGCAAAAGAAATAATCTGTGAGGTGAATAGAGAGTCTACATCTTAGGAGCAAATCTCTACCCCTCACACATCAGATAGAGCACTAATCCCTAGGGTATATAAAGAACTCAAAAAGCTAAACACCAAAAAAACAAATAACCCAATCAATAAATGGGCCAAGGACCTGAAGAAACACTTCTCAGAAGATGATATACAATCAATCAACCAATATATGAAAAAATATTCATCATCAATAGCAATTAGAGAAATGCAAATCAAAACTACTCTAAGATTTCACCTTACTCCAGTCAGAAAGGCAGCTATAAAGAATATAAACAATAGTAAGTTTTGGTGAGGATGTGGGGGGAAAGGTACACTCATACACTGCTGGTGGAACTGCAAATTGGTGCAGCCAATATGGAAAACAGTATGGAGATTCCTTGGAAAATTGGGAATGGAACCACCATTTGACCCAGCTATCCCACTCCTAGGTCTATACCCAAAGGACTTAAAAACAGCATACTACAGGGACACAGCCACATCAATGTTTATAGCAGCACAATTCACAATAGCTAAACTGTGGAACCAACCTAGATTCCCTTCAGTAGATGAATGGATTAAAAATGCGGCATATATACACAACTGAATATTACTTGGCAATAAGAATAAAATCTTGGCATTTGCATGGAGTTGGAGAAGATAATGCTAAGTTAGCCAATCCCAAAAAAAAACAAATGCTGAATGTTTTCTCTGATATAAGGTAACTGACTCATAGTGGGGTAGGGAGGGGGAGCATGGGAGAAATTGATAATTCCAGATAAGGCAGAGGGGAAGGGAGGGGGCAGAGGGTTAGCAAGGATGGTGGAATGTGATAGATATTATTATCCAAAGTACACGTATGAAGACACACATTGGTGTGAACATACTTTATTTACAACCAGAGATATGAAAAAGTGGGCTCTATATGTGTAACAAGAACTATAATGCATTCTGCTATTATTTATTTTAAAATAAACAAATAAACAAAAGAAGCCAGACACAGAATCACCTATTATATGATTTCATTTACATAAATGTTAAGAACAGGCAAATATTTAGAGATAGAAATAGATGTGAGATCTCCCCAGTGGGGAGAGGAATAAGGGGAACTGGGAGTGATTGCTGATGGGTATAGGGTTTGTTTGTTTGGGGGGAATGAAAATTTCCTAAAATTAGATTATGATGGTAGTTCTGATTATACTAAAATTTTTTGAATTTTATAAAGGGTGGATTGTATATAGCCTGTGAACTATGTTGGCTGTACTTTCGTGAATAAAAAGTAAATACATTTTCTTGCTACCTCTTCCCTCCCAGCTTTGGAAACTGTTTGTGACTCTTCTTTTAATTCAAATGTAGTTGTTTGCATAACATCTACCACTGAGCTACAAGTGCAGCCCCCAAATCTCCCTTTTAAAAGAAGAGCTGGTTCTCAGGGGTGCTCCCTCTTCAGGTGCCAGGCATGGCAGCCCCTGGGGCAGAGTGAGAAGTCCTGAGAGTTGAGGTGTGGACCACCACACCCAGCCTGACTAGCAGCAAGACACTGGGGAGGAGGGAATCACAGGGGCTGACTGGGCACTCTTGAGATTTACAATCACAAACCCAACAGGACCTCCGAAGCTGCTAGCCAGTGCTGACTCAATCCCCTGTGCTTAATTTCCCTCTCTGCAATATTACTCTTTCAACACTGACACTGACGTGTCATCCCATGAGTGCTTGACAGTTAAAGAAACCCAGACACAGCAAGGTGTGGCCACTCTGCTTGAGCCACTGCTAAGTAAGGTGCCAGGTTCTGGGCTTTCCTTTTCCATTTCTAATTTTTATTTATTGTTGTGGTACTGAACTGTGGACCTGAACCCATGACCTCACCCATGCTAGGCCAGTGTTCTACCACCGAGCCACACCCTCACCCTCCCCAAGTTTTCAAAGCTCACAATAAACAAAAAAGTGGAAAAATGGTAATCAATGTCTATATATACATCTGTGGTCTGCAATTCCAAACATCCTGTTATGCTCTTCTACTTCTTTGTATTTTGGAACACATGGGAGTATTACAGTTGTAGGATACTTCATTCCTACTTAGGAACACTCACATCCAGGGGTCTCTATAATACTTCTCTCAGCTCAGTCATAAGTGACCACACACACAGCACCCACTCACTCTTCTCAAGCTGCTCGTTGTTTTCACACAATGACCAAGGCTTTGGGAAGCCACCAGGGCAGCTGCCTTTGCCTTGGTGGTAGTGTTTTCCTGGGGGAGGGGTAAGCCATAGTCCAGGGGCCACATCCAACTCTGATGCTTGTTTTGCTAAGTGTGTCTGCTCTCCTGTTTGACTGACTGCATAGCCCACAGAGCAAGGTGTTTAAGGCCTGGCTCCTACTAGGTCTGACCACGCCTGAGTTCCCCTGTCCCTCCCCTTGACCTAGCTTTTACAGTGACCAAGCTCCTGGCATGGAGTTTGCTTCATCATGAAAACAGTCCGCAGAGTGGACATTTATCAAGAATCCTTTATTCACCTTCTCATTTGCATTAGTTATTTTCAGCAATTTCACTTTTCTCTCCCTGTGTTGAAAAGCAGAATCAGAAAAGACCTCAGGGAATTAGTGGTGCCTGAGTGAGCTCCCTGCTCCACCTGTGATATGTGACACCTAAGCACTTGATAAGGATGCCTTGAGGGATTTTTTTTTTTTTTTTTTTTTTTGGTCTAAGGATAGTTTTGAAAACATAAATGTCCTTTGGGTCACATCAGTGCAGGATACCAAGTGGGGACCATGGTGGAGGTGTGAGTTAAGCTCACCACTCAGTAACTTGTTTATCCTGAACAAACTGCCCATGAGGCCCCTCTGCCTCTGAGGGCAAAAGGGCCAAGTACACGGGGGTCTCAGCTCCTTCTTCTGGACTCTTGGTGGCTGAGGGTCCTGCCATGTCGGTTCTCACCCACCCTGGGCAGCAGGCATTCAGCAGGATCTTGTCTCCTCTCCTCTGCTCACTGAGTTTCCAGGCATAGATTCTGGACAGGACTGTGACGCCAATCTTGGACACTCCATAGGCAGAATTGGGCCAGCCTTCTTTTTCGTGCACTCCATTCTTTGTGTCTTCTACAAACTTGTTCATGAGCCCCACCAGCTCCTCCTCTGTGATGGTCTCACTTCGAAACTTCTGCTGCAGCTCTGGGCTGCAGCGTTTAAGGCTGGCCAGACTCACCATGCTGGAGACATTCACCACTCTGCCTAAAATACATTCCAAACCATCATACATTCATCTGTATGAACATGTAACATAAAACCTACATGAGAACAGTGAAGACCAATTATACTGAGATGTTAGAACATAAAATTGTCATTTGAAAGAGCACTACCAGTATAAGCTTTAGGAGAAACAGACATGGACTGTTGGGTGGTTGTATAACGAATTTCCATAAAGAATATTCTGGGATCACAGGGTGCCTTTAAGCACAGAAGTTGCAAGGAAGCTGTACACTCAAGTGACAACTCTAAGCCACACATCTCATTGTTGTAAAGGTGGCTGGCTGCTGGTGTATCCTTAATGAGAGGTGGGTCTCGCTGAGTGGAGGAGTGCTAGGGCAGTTTTCAGTGGAAGACTAGGAGAGTCTGTGCCGTGCACAGCATGAAACACTTTGACTGGGAGATGAATGAGCCAGGATGGAGACAGGGGTAGATCACGGCGTCACTGTGAACCATGCTGAGGGCCTGGATGTGTCCTGAAGGAGTCTGGGAGTGCCTGGCACAGGTTCAGCAGAAGCAGACACTGTGCAGAGCCCTGGGAAAGGGCATGACTCAAGAAGGGAGGCCTCTCAGGAGGGTTTGCAGGTGTGTGCATGGTCAGCTGAGGGCCCGTTTAGGGCTGGGATGAGGGATTCGGGTGACTCTCAGTGGGCACAACCTTTTACTTGAAATTTTTTTATACCATGGATTTATTCTAGAAAGTGCTTAAACACTGAGTCACATAAGTAGCTCTGTTCTTTGAAATTTGAGGCAGGTTCTTTCTATATTGCTTAGAGCCTTGGTAATTTTCTGAGGTGGGCCTTGAACTTGCAATCCTCTTGCCTCAGCTTCCTGAGTTGGTGGGATTGCAGGGGTGTCCCATGATGCCCAGCTCAGTGGGCACAATCTTAGCACATGGACATTGCTGATGTGGGGGCAGAGCCTCGTGACCTCCAGGGTGGCCATGATGGTGGGTGGCCAGGATGATTTAGAGGAAGGATGGACATCCTCTGAAAGTGTCAGTTGTAGATTGGGGGTATCAGGAGTTATGGAGGATCAGGAACATCCATATGTGTGAGTTGGTCTGGGAGTGTTTTGGGCAGGTGACAGGTTTAGTGGGGCTGGGTCTTGAGAGGTGGTCCTAGTCCATGAGTCTGAATGAGGGTGCAGAGAATGGAATCCTAGGGCCTTTGTCAGTAGGAGGGAAAGAAGAAATAAAGATCTGCTCTGAGGAGACTTTTGAACAGGCACTTGAGGATACCAAAGAGCCAGGTGCAGGGAGCCACTGGAGAAGGGCCAGGGGAAGTAGAGCTGCACCTGGCAGGTGGAGGCCCAGCAAGGCAGGGGCACAGCTGCAGCAGGAGAGGCCAGGGGCAAGGAGCTGAGACTGTAGGAGGGCAGGGCCAGATCACCCACCCCACTCACCTTCTGGTTTTATGAGGGGGAGTAGCTCTGTGCAGACATCCCGGGTACCAAAAAAGTTTGTTTTCATTGTGACTTCTGCTTGAATATGAAAGGGTGTCGGATCAGCCACTTTTAAGAAAAAAAGAGAAAACAATAAACAGTTGCCATGGTGTACAATTTCTCAGAAACAAAAGAGTGCACAGGATATCTGGCACCCTCCAAGTAAAGTCTTATGTCTAGCGCAGGGTTGTTTACACTTGAGATCTCCTGGGAACCTGGTATAGCAGTTGGGTAAGGAGTGGGGAAGTGTTTCAGATAGTGGCCACATTATATTGTATTTTCTTCTATATGAACATGTAGCATGAAATCCCATCATCATGTACTGCTCTAATGCAACAATAAAAAAAAATCTTGAAAGCGGAAAAAAAGTCAACCTCCTGGTTTCATAACATTCTTTGTTTTTGTAGAATGGCAGTATTGGGGTAGTCTGAGTCATGGGTAATGTCTATTTACTATATTGGTGTAATCAATTTTTTGCAATTATTTATTTCAAAACTAGTCAAAAGTCTACTCAACTGCTTTAATATAAATTTTTTTTATAAAGAATACCTGGAAAGGTCCCAATGAGTCCCAGCTGCCCAAACACAATGTCCCTTTGGCTTGGAACTTCTCGGTCTCTGCTTTCCCTATGACTTCTGTCTGTGCTGTTCTGTTTCTTTCTAGGGAGACTTTCTGGATCCCACAAAGCAGAGGGCACCCGCCCCTGAGCCGCTTGCAGAAGGTGGTCCCCCAGGGGTACAAGCTTTGCACCCCGACCGACCGCTTACTCTTAAAGGCGATGCCCGCGTTGTTGACCAGCACATCTAGTCCCCCGTACTCCTTGCGCAGGAAGTCGCGCAGTGCGCGGATGCTCTGCTGGTCGTCGATGTCCAGCTGGTGGAAGAGCGGGCTCAGGCCCTCTGCCTGCAGCTGCTGCACCGCTGCCTGGCCCCGCGCCTCGCTGCGCGCGGTGAGCACCACGTCCCCAGAGAACTGGCGACAGAGGTCGCGCACGATGGCAAAGCCAATGCCCTTGTTGCCTCCAGTGACCAGCGCCACGCGGCGACAGGACGACATGGCTGGTGGGCTGCGCGGAACACCTGCGCGGAGAGCGGACCTTAGAACCTCTGCACCGCTGGAGCGCAATAGTGGAGCACCCGCAGTTTGCTGGCCCGGGACCGCCCGCCCACCACGCAGGCGCAGGCGCAGCCCCGCCCCACGCAAGGCGTAGCCCGCCTGGAGTCCCCTGGAGTCGCCTTAGGGGGTCAAAGACCGGGAGGTGGAGATTAAAGTTGTGCTTCGCAATGTAATCTTTGGAAAACTCGCTTCCTGGTTTTATTGGTGTGTACTTAATGAATTGTTCAACTGTTGTTTCCTTTCGCGATTGGAGGAATAAACAGTGAAATCGAGTAGCTTTTTGTAGAGGAACATGAGGAATGTTTTGGGGGAGTCAGAGTGAACCTGGAGGTTGGCTGGGGCAGATCACTGGCATCCTTGGGAACCACGCTGAGGGCTTGGACTTTCTGCTGAAGGATTTTTGGAGCGGTTTGCCAAGTAGACTTTGTGCAGAGCCCTGGGAAAGGAAAGGATTCAAGAAGAAAGGCCCTTACCTTGCCACACAGGCCAGTGGGAGCTGGTGGGTGCTGGCAGGTGCCTACCTGGTAGGGAAGAACCATTGGGATTGGTCATGTGACTACATCTGGACTGACTCCCAGGGCTGGTCTTCTAAGGTTTGCTTTCTGTACCCCCAAGTATCCAGTTATGCACAATTGTGCTTGAAAGACATGTGGCTTGTGTATGAACTTCCCTGTCCTTTATCTATGCAATTGAAGTCTTTCAAACTAGAGTTGTGGAATGAACTGAAAGAACAGTCCAGGGCATCAAATTTCTGTTCATTTCACCCTAAGTATATAAAAGCAAAGCTACTCGCCTGTCCTTTTAGAGAATGGAGAAGTATTTACTAAATCAGCTGTTATTTCACTTTGTATTTGCAAAAATACCATCCTACCTGGCTCTGAGAGCTGCAGTGTTCTCATTCACATACACACACACACACACACAAGCACACACACACAAATCACATGTCAGGATGTACTTTTCTTTCCCCATTTTAAGATGAAGGAATGGACTCCTGCTGAGAAGGTTTATAAGTTGGTTCCGTGATTTGAATGAATTTTCTTCATTCCTTGGAACTTACAACTAGGGAAGAGGGGTCTAGATCAAGTTTCATTTCTGTCCTGTCCCATAGGTATCCACAGTGTTTATTTAAATCTAAATTGAAATTGATGTACAATTAATGCAAGTTATAATTAATGCAAACTTAATTTTGCAATTAATGTGAAATTTCTGTTTGGGGCTGGAGTTGTGACTCAGGGGTACAGCACTTGCCCACCATGTATTAGGCACTGGGTTCGATCCTCAGCACCACATAAAAATAAAATAAAGATATTGTGTCCACCTATAACTAAAAAAATAAATATTAAAGAAAAAATTCTGATTTTTTAGCTGTGCGCCAGGCCTGTAATCCCAGCGGCGCAACAGGCTGAGACAGGAAGATCATGAGTTTAATGCTAGCCTCGGTAAAAAGCAAGATGCTAAGCAACTCAGTGAGATAGGGTCTCAAAAACAGGGCTGGGGATGTGGCTCAGTGATCAAGTGCCCCTGAATTCAATCCTGGATACAAAAAAATGTAAAGAAAAAAAATTTTTTTTTCAACTTCAATTACCACATTTGAAGTGCTCAAGATTCACACGTCTGTGACCATGGTATTGAGCAGTGCAACTGTAAGGTATTTTCATCATTGCAAAAGAGTTTTGTACAAAGCTGCTTTACACAGATTCTAATTGTGTTGCCATTTCAAAGTGACTTTCCTGGCAGTTGATTTAACAATAAGTTGAAGAACCTTGCTTTTTTCAATGGATTTTTAAAATTAAGGTAATAATAAAATCCCAAGCAGTGGTAAAAAAACAAGAGAGATCTTACGGGTCCCCCAGTTTCCCTCAGTCTCTAGTATGATATCACACAAGGATGTACAAGTCATTTTTGGAGTTCTTCTGTTTTGTGACCTTACTCATGGGTGTACAGTTACTTCTGTATGATTTCATCACATGTGCAGATTGTATAGGGGTCCTGCCGAAGACACAGCATTTCCAGGAGCAGAAGGGCATTTGTTGTTGCTGTTGTATAACCAAATTCTCTGCTCTTGCTCTCAAACCCAGTCTATCCCCTGTCAATCAGGCATCTGCTCCCCTTTTCTCCAGGTTGTTGTTGGATACTTGTTACACAGATGAAGCCTAGGAAATGTAACCCTCTGGGTTGTCTTTTTCACTTGACTAAGGAAGTGGCTTTGTGTGTTCTCCTTCACCCGAGTGTAGGTTTGGTCTGTGGTTGGGTGGCCTCTCCTCTCCTGGTTTCTTCTGTAGGTGTGGTGAGCCAGTGCAGGAGGACGTGGGTTAAGGACGTGGGCTGAGTTAGATTGGGTAGGAGGGCCACTCATTGATGTCTGGTGGTGCAGGAGCTTGGAACATGAGAGCACCTGCTGATTAAAAAGGCAGTGCCTGAGAGAGGGCCCTGGATCACGATTTTCAGGCTGGTTTGTTTATGCTTTCAGATCTGGTCCCTACACGACATTGACAGTTCAATGGGGCTAAACGCTCCAGGAAATGCAGTATAGGAACCATCAAGTATTAATAAGACGTTGCTGTTACATCAGCCCTGTTTTTCTCATTGCCAATTGCTGGGGCAACTTTGGTAAAAGAGAATGAGCTTGTTTACTTGGGTGTGGTGCAGGGTTGACCCAGTCTTAAGTCCTACCACTCCCGCAGTAGGGCTTAGGGAAGTTTATGAGACAAACAAGAGGGTGGTTCGGCAAAAGGGCATATATGGCTGGAGTTGAAGTAATCCGTGATCTGAGCATGCATTATCAACCTTTATGTCTCTTCATGGGATGTATGTTCAGATAATGGCATTAGCAGGAGTGGAGGGTGCAGTGTGGACTTCCCATTGTCAAAATAAAATTAGGAGAGGTGGTACAGTCCTGTAATCCTTGTGAATCCAGAAGCTGAGGTGCTGAAGCAGGAGCATGGCAAGTTCCAGGCTGGCCTCAGCAACTTAGCAAGAAGTTGTCTCATGATAAAAAAAAAAAATAAGAAGGGCTAGGTATATAGCTCTGTGATAAAGCACCCCTGGGATCAATCTCCAGTGCAAGAAGAAAAAAGAAAGAAAAAATCCCCAATGGACCCTTGCAGAGGCCCAAGTGAAGAGCCAATGCTTTTACAAAGGCAGCCTTTAAGTCCCTGGAGGGAAACCTCAGCCACTGTTTTCATTATAGGTTGCTCTTAAAAGGTCCCCGCTACTGCAAAGTGGGAGACTAATAACATATGCCGAGCTGTGTGACCTCCGAAATGATTCCCCCCTTTTTTGTGCCACACCGAGGACTTAGCCCAGGGGCACAGTACCACTGACTACATCTCCAGCCGTGTTTATATTTTATTTTGAGGCAAGGGCTCCTTAATTTGCCTAGGCTGGTTTTGAACTTGTGATTCTCCTGTCTGAGCCTCCCCCATTGCTGGGAATACAGGCATACCGAGCCTGGCAAAACTCATGATGTTCAAGGTCTACTAAAAGCAAGAAACTAAAAGTGCGTGAAGGTGGAGATTTTATGTGGGTTTTCTTTTTGGTTTCATCAGTATATGAAAAAGGTTGCATCAAGAGTTAGTGGGGCACTGGAAGGATCATTCAAAATCAGTGCTAAGGCAAGGAAGTAATGATTGAGGGGGGAAAAGTAGACCCTGAAACATACACTAAATAATTTCCAAAGACAGAGAACGGAACTGATTTATTAATGCAGCCATAAAATAACTATAGAAATACATAACATTTGTCCCTTCAACCTGGGAAAAGCACTTTATAAGGATAATTATAGGAGAGGACTCATGAAGGACTGACAGAGCTACCTATGGAAAACTTCAAGCATTTGTTTTTAGAAAGCATGGTATTTAAAAACCTGAAAAATGATCTCTATTTGAAGGATTTTTTTTCCTTTGTGGTATTTGAATCTTGGATCTTTTTTTCCTCTCAATTATTTTTATATATTTTTTTCTTTCAAATTTTGGTTATGTATATTATTATTATAATATTTATTTTTTCATTTTGGGTGGACACAACATCTTTATTTTTTATTTTTTTAATGTGGTGCTGAGGATTGAACCCAGTACCTCATGCGTGCCAGGCGAGCGTGCTACCACTTGAGCCATATCCCCACCCCTGTATTTTATTATTATCATGTTTTTCTTTTGCTTTGTTTTTCTTTTTCCCGTGCTGTGGTTGGAACCCAGGGTCTGTCCCACCCCTGAGCTATGTCCCCAGCTCTGGGTCTGGGTTCTGATTTGTTTGTTGGGCTACCCCAGCACAAAGCACTTTGTCTGGGTTCCAAACGTCTGAGAAATAAACCCAAGGAGCAGGGTGAGGTTCTGGATCTTCCTTCTTCCTGCCGTTGGCTAAGTTGGGAGACTGGCATGGGTGGTGAGAGTCAGAGTTGTGGGATCTTGGAGAGAGACTTTCATCCCATCTGTCAACTTGTGGAGTAAATTGACATCTTTACTATCTATTGGTTTAAAACAAATTTTTAATTTTCTTAAAGAACACACTTTCATGGTGTCTGTGAAAACATGCTGGAAAAGACTATTGCTGAATCCTAAATCATGAAGCCCTCGGGCCTTTCCTTGCCTGACTTGTCCACACCAGCACCAACATCTTTCTTGGGAGTGCCCTGTGTGTCACAGAGGATCCATGTGTGGTGGTCAGGCCAGCTTTTGCATAGTGTCACTCAGTTTCATCTCAAACTTTAATTAGATATTTCTTTGCAAGGAGGCCTGCCTCCATCCTGAGCATATGGACTTGAATAATTTTGGACCTTGCTGTGCGGTTAACATAACTTGTCTTTCTGGTTTGTTCACATTGTCCCCACCCCCTCTCCTTAAGTATTGTAAAACTAGAAAACTTCTCTATGGCAATATGTGTTTGATTCATGGACTTACTTACCCTTTGATCATCTCATTTAAACCACATGCAGCATGATTGCTGAGGAGTACATTCCTGCCTTGCGGGAGATATATCTCAGAGGAACAGGAGACGAATTCATAGTACTAAGATCTTTTTAGTACATTCTTTTTTAAAATATTTTATTTTTTAGTTATAGTTGGAGACAATATCTTTATTTTAATTATTTATTTTTATGTGGTGCTGAGGATCAAACCCAGGCCCTCGCACGTGCTAGGCGAGTGCTCTACCGCTGAGCCACAACCCCAGCCCCTTTTTAGTACATTCTTTAAAGGGTGGTCAGGGGCCTAATGTCAAGTGTTGTCTAGAATCAATAGTAAATTTTTTTGCAGCTTTGAACATTATCAAGAAGGTGCTTAAAGGGATAGGGGCTAGGCTTATTCTTGGGATAGAGTCTTGAGCTGTTAGAAACTATGTTAGGGGCTGGGGATGTGGCTCAAGCAGTAGCATGCTCGCACCACATAAAAGTAAAATAAAGATGTTGTGTCCACTGAAAACTGAAAAATAAATATTAAAAAAATTCTTTCTCTCTCTCAAAAAAAAGAAACTATGTTACTGTTTAAGTTGTTTGAGGTGGGGACATAGATGGACAAAATTGTTTGTGCTGAGGGTCTGTAGTTTTCATAGAACAAGTTTTAACTCAGGAATCTGGCTATAGTTCTGTCGAGGAGAGAACCTTTATCAGTTCCTATGCAGCAAGTGAGATCATACATTATTTTTGACCTTCATAACAAGAAAGTTCTTATTTAAATGCTGCTTTTCTTTTCTTTTTTGTTTTGGTACTGAGGATTGAACTCAGAGGTACTCGACCACTGAGCCAAATCTCCAATCCTATTTTGTATTTTATTTAGAGACAGGGTCTCACTGAGTTGTTTAGTGCCTTGCTTTTTGCTAAGGTTGGCTTTGATCTCATGATCCTCCTATCTCAGCCTCCTGAGCCCCTGGGATTACAGTTGTGCGCTACTGCGCCTGGCTCAATGCTGCTTTTCTTGTTGTCTAGAGGGCAGGTGTATGTGATACCCAGAGCTGTAGCAATTGCCTTGAGATCATGAGAGAACAAACCAAAAAGTGTATTGAATAGCCAATTACATCAGGGATGGTAATATGGAAAGCTAGAAAAAGGGTTGAACTTTAAAGACATCACCATGTCTCAATCTGTTAAATACAGTAATTAAGTGGGCCAACCAACTAACAAAGAAAAGACATGAAAGACCATTAGATTGAAATAGTTCTAATGCCCTAGATTCCTATATAAACCCAAATCTGACTGAGATGTAAAAGAACATGAGGACTGGACATTGGCTAGTGGTTAACAAGAGCATGTGCAAGCCCCTGGGGAGATTACCAGCAAAACATGTGCATGCGTGTGGGTGCCACACACACACACACACACACACACACACACACACTTTAAAAGAAAATGAAACTCAGGCTAGCCAATGACAGGTGGTCAACTGGGCTTTAGTTGTATTTCCTTGAACTTCCCATGGAAACAGTTCAAATAAGGCTTTTTTTGTGGTTCAAATTCAATTTTGTTGCTTTGCTTTTGAGAAACTGATGTGACTCCATTTTTGAAAATAAATAAATAACAGCAGCTTCTACCTCAAGGCCTGTCCTAAGGAAGGGGGCGTGACCCTTGTCCTTAGAAAAACCCACAGAGCCTTTCTAGGCAGATACCCACCCTGCTGAGTTGTTTGTCTGTAAATAACAGGAGAGATCTGCAGCACCAGGTGTTCCTGACTCAGTTAGGCTAGGTGAAGACCCATAGCAACCCACCTGGCAACCACCAATCAGCATGAGACAGGGAAAATACCAGGGATGCCAGATGACCCCTCAGTAGTTTATGGTGGTTGATAACACGTTGGGAAACCATGTAGTTTAGCACGTACACCCCTCATGGCCTAAACCAATCAGTTCAAAGGAATCCCCCTCTTGTACTAACCAATCACCCCTACCCAACTTGTTCCCGCCAGTGAATGTGTTAATCAATGTTAAGAGTTATTTGGAATGATTTGCTGTGTGATATTGTGACGCATAGAGTATCCCCCCAAAACCTATAAAATCTCACTGGACAGAAGACCGGGACTCACTCCTCGGGACAGCTGCATCGGAAACGGTTGTTACTCCAGGCTCAAGCTTGTAATAAAGACTCTTGTGTGATTGCATCGGATTCGGTTCCTGGAGGTCTATTGGGGCCCCACGAATCTGGCATTACACTTTCATGTTCACCCTATAAAAGCTACCTCCTGGTACTCTTTCCAAGTAGAGATCAAAAGGAATTCCAGTTGCATCCTGCCCCACTCATGAATCCCTGCTCAAATAAAGTTAGTTCCTTAAAAACTTTACCAGTTTATTTTAACAGTTCCATGCTTGGAAACATCTATTTCTAGCCCACACATCTTTTTTTTTTTTTAAGTTTTAAGTTTATAATTGTTTAATGTAGAGTAAAATTGCAAGTGTAATACAGAGAATTAAAGTATACCTCTAACTTGGCTTCTTCTATTAATATCTTACCACTATTGTTACTGGTAATCCAGTTTTATTCCTCTGTTATGCGTTCCCACCAGAGAAGACTTAAGGCAAGACTTGAAAAGTAGCAAAAATAGCTGGGTACTCAGGAGGCTGAAGGAGGCAGGAGGATCGCAATTCAAAGCCAGAGTCAGCAACTTTGTGGGATACTGTCACAAAACAAAAGGGGAAAGGGCTGGGGATATATAGCTCAGTGGTAAAGCACCCCTGGGTTCTAACCCCAGTACAAAAAAAAAAATAAAGAAAAGTATAGCAAAGTTTATTTAAAAATTTAAGAATACACTCTCAGAGCAGCGTATGTTGGATCAGAGAGGAGATCCACCCTGGATTTCAGTCAGGAGACACAGAGCACATAGAGTAAATAAGCACAACAGTTTTATCTTACAATACAAAAAGTACAGTCCAGAGAACATGGAGTGATTGATCTGTCTCAAGAGAGCAGGAAGCCCTGGATTTGGGTTGTCTGTTTTCCTGTTCAATCTGGTTTGAGTTTGGTTCCTCCCCTGTCCCTATGCCACAAGATTGGCAAGTGATTGACAGGCAAAGAGCTCATATGCTGCCCCAGGAAACTCTGTAACTGAGCAAAGGTTGGTCTCTGTCCCCAGTGCCAATCAATGCCAATTTAATAATGAGGACATGGTTTTGAGAAAAAGGTAAATGTTTATTGCTTTACTAGCAAAGGAGAAACACAGGGGACTATCCCAAAGGCTGTGACTCTCCAGATCAGGAGGGACAGGGAGTTAGTTTTAAAGGAAATTCAAGGGTTACTTTCCAGGTGTGTTCTGGTAAGGAGTCCCAGGGTGCCCTGATGGTGTGTTAGGATTAATTTGTTGATTTAGGAGATATTCATTTCCCAGATCCTCAGCAGGCATCTCCTTCCTGAAAATGGGGCCCAAAGCTGGGTGCCAGTAGGAGTGGATGTATCTTGCTCTTTTATAGACCCCCAGAATCCCACCACCTTCTCTTCTCCATATAAGCACCTGTCGGAGACCAGCTCCAACAGGGGGTCTCAGGAGATGAACGGATGGTGAGGAGTCGGCGAAAGAGGGGGTGGAGAAACAACACAGACACCAAAGTGAAGGTGTTGATCCCAATCTTTACTTGTGAAGTTGATCATATATACTTTTCATTTTGGCAGGCTCACAGTACTTTGTGGTTACAAAACAGGAATCATTATTCAAAGAAACAAAATATTACCTAGCTACAATTAGAATAGAAGAATGTATCTTGGCTTATGCATAAGCAAGCATTTGTACTTTCAGTTCTCGTTTTGTTTTGAGCTGTCTCTGCTTAGTTAACTTTTAATAATAGTTACAAATGTCCCAAACTATTGGCCTATACCTTGACTATTCTTTCTTGACTTACTGACTGGAACCGGTGCCATGGTTACAGCAAGTGGTTGATTTGTTATTACTTTTAATCAAACAAAAGTAAGAGCACAAACCATTGTGCACAGGAACAAGAACAAGTTGCCCAGTACTAAGCACTAATCTATCTTCTTAACATTAATTTTTCTTCTCTAGATTTTAATTTAATTTCTCAAAAACTTCCTTGACAGGAATACAGGGAGTTTTTCATTAGACATTAACAATTTACACTCCACAGCTGAATCATTGCATTTAGAGCAAACAGATCTATGCTTTAGAAGTAGTTGCATTAATTGGGAAAGTCATGATTTTTCCTTCATACTTAATGGTCATATGAGAAATCGCAACTATACTTATTAAAGGAATACAAAAACAAATCAGCCCATTCCCAGAAACATACTGCGCTCCTCCAGAGGATGGACGCCTTGCGCCATCCACCTCAGTAGGGCCTTGCCATTGCCTGAGTCAGGGGAGGGGCGCAGCAAGCACCTAAGGGCAGGAAGGAGCAGCACAGAAGGTAATGCCTTGTGTTGGGAAGTGCTGTCAAGGAGGTTAGCTGTTAGAAACCCAGGGATAACCAGTCTTCATCTCCTCAAACCCCATCATTCATTATCTACACTGACTGCCAGGCTTTTGGCCCCCTGCCTCAGTTTGTTGAGGAATGTGACATTTCCTGACCCCTCAGGATAGGCAAGGCTGCAGGTAGATTGCTTTTTGGCAAAGTAGGCTCATTTTATATTCTCTTAACCCTTTGTTCCCACCATCCTATTTGTCCTATTTGTCAATTTTTCCATGTTACATTGCCATAGAGTTTTCTTAGGTTTACAATATGTATTCAATGGCAAGGAGGGGATTGCAATGCTAATTATATTAGAATGCTATTTGATAATTTGTTTAGGGTTATCTTGAACATATTGCAGTTTAGGGAGCATGCCTGAGACCTGTTTGACAGTGTGGGTGTGCTGTTTACCAAGAGACCCAATAATTCTGACCACAACTGGTTATAGCCTTTCTGATAGCAGATTTTGGGATCCCTCTCTTTGGTCTGCTTATCTTCCCTGTCCCTTCCAGTGACCTTGCTCATATCTACATTACCTAACACTGTAGTATTTTTGCCACAAGAACTCAATACTGAAGCAGCTGCAAAAACTAAGCTCCACATTTTATTGGATTTCACTTGTTTTCCTCCTAATATCCCTTTTCTATTCCAGTGCCGCAGTCTGGCTGGGCACAAAATCATGAGCCACTCACAGCCTTGTAGATTCAAACAGCAATTCTTTATTCCCGAACTCACACCGGCCCTCTACAAACAAGTTCTGGGGAAATCCAAGTTCTGCCGCAAAATTCACGTACTCCACCAGGCTTTGAATCCCAAATACTTTCTGAATCCCACGAGAACTCAACAGGAACTCTAGGATCGGGTGTGCCTGAGGCAGCAGGATATGCACTATCCCCAGCAGGGTACACCTTAAACCTGGAACCGCCCTAAACCCAAGGAGCGGGATACTCCTGACCCGGATCCGCCCTGGTCCTTGGGCAAGGTCACCTTACTCAAGCATAATTGCAATGTCACTGCAAATGACCTGAGTCTAAGACAAGCCCATTTCCACAATGGAGAGTCCTTCCTCTAAGCAACATGGGGTACGTTGGCAAGGAAATTTCGCTGCGTCATTCCTACTTGGCAATGGCTCTCTCCAGGATACCACACTGCATTTAATGGTCATGTCTCTCTGTTTATGACAGCCTGTCAGAGTTTGGTTTTCATGACAGAAAAGATATTTTAGGAATCCTGGGGTTGGTTTTTTCTTTTTTTTTTCAAGGAAGAACGCGAGTTATGGGTTTGGGGAGGAATACAGGAGGGAAATGCTGTCTATGTGACTTATTCCGGATGCTGTCACCTTGACCAGCTGGCCAAGGCGGTATTTGCCAGGTTAGTTCCCACCCAGCCCCTCTTCCACGTTGTACTTTCAGGAATCCGCTTACTGAGCACAGCCCACATCCAAGGTGGTGGGTAGAAACGGAGCTCCGTCTCCTAGAACTGGTATCCACGTGGAGCGGGACAGGTGGGGAGACGGAGACCGTGTCCCGGCCGTGGGAGGGGAGGAGTGGAGCGGGGTGGGGAGCAGGTAGCGTCAGCCCGGTAGGGCCTGCGGGCGGCGAGGGGCGTCCTAGGAGCTGCGTCCTAGTGGAGCACAGGGCAAGCCTGGGCAGCTAGGCTCCTCGGAGGGTCGTAGCCGCCCCCGAAACACCGAGCCCCAACCCAGCGGTCAAGGTTGGGCGCAACCGGCGAATCGAGGGAGCTGCGCATGCGCGCACACCGGCGACGGGAAGGGGCGGGGCTCCGCGAGTGACTGACGTCTGGGCGGCCGAGGGCCAGAGGCGGGCGTGGTGGCTCTCAGCCTCTGACTGTGAGGGTTGGGTCGCCCTCGGGCCCGTGCAATGTCAGAGGCCGTGGCGAGCTTGCGGGTGAGCCGTGGGACTTCCGGTCAGAGCCGCGCGTTGCCCGGGTGGCGGCGGCTGGGGCTTGCAGGAAGGTCTCTCTTGAGTTGGGCGTAGGCGGAGACGCGCGTGCGTGGCCGCCGCCCGTCCCAGCAGTGCGCACGCGCGGGCTGTTCCCTTGGGCGTGCGGCCTGGGTGTCCCTGGCAGGCGGCGGGCCTGGTGGAACGCGTCGGGGACCGGAGGGTGGCCCGGCGTCGCGGGTGCGCAGGGGGCCTTCGAGCCACCCCGAGCCCTAGAGGAAAGCCCTGCGGGGCGCGGAGCGCTGCTTGTATGGAAGCAGCTTGTAGAAATTCTAGTAGCCACTCTTCATCTTGCCACCTTGGCTTGTCTGCTTTTTTGACTTGTGTTTTCTCCCTAATCTATTGCGAACACCTCTTTAAAGTTGTTTATTCCAAGACTGTGTTAGCTAAGACAAGCCGCATGTTTTACTTTACACTTTTTTTTTGGTATTGGGTATAAGCCTAGGGATTCTTTACCATGGCGCTACACCCCCAGCGCTTTTTATTGTTATTATTTTAAATTTTAAGATGGGGTTCAGTTGGTGAGGCTGGCCTCGAACAAATGAGTGATTCTCTTGCCAGTGTCCTCTCATTTTCTGGGATTACAGAACTGTGCCACTGAAAGCGAAGTTTTTGATTTGTCGAAGAGTTTTAATGGAACAGGAGTTTCACAGCTCTGCGCGTTCTAAGTATGGTTAATTCAAATTGGTGTTTTAGTAAATGTTGATTACGACTGCGATATGCAAGTCACCAAAGCACTCGTTTATAAAATCAGTTATGAGCCCACCGTGGCACATGGTGTAATCCCAGCATGTCTGGAGGCTGAGGCAGGAGGATCATAGGAGTTCAAAGCCAGCCTTACCAATAGAGAGGAGCTAAGCAACTCAGATTCTGTCTCTAAATAAAATACAAAATAGGGCTGGGATGTCACTCAGTAGTCAAGTTCTCCTGGGTTCAATCCCTGTACCAGGAAAAAAAAAAAATTCTGTTTTCAGTTTCAGTAGCCACATTGGAAGTACTCAAGATTCACATGTGTCAGGGACCACTGTATTGGGCAGTCCAGAAATAAGGTATTTGCATCATTGCCCGAAAGTCTTTTGCACAGAGCCGATTCTAACTATGTTGCCCTTTCAAGGTGATTTTCCAATGGAAATTTTTAATGAGGTAATGATAAAATATAAGCAGTTGTAAGAAAAAATAGAGATCTTACAGGTCACCAAAGCACCTGTTTATGAGCCAGGCATGGTGACACACACCTGTAATCCCAGTGGCTCCAGATGCTGGGGCAGGAGGATCTCTAGTTCAGAGCCAGCCTCAGCAACAGTTAAGATGCTAAGTAACTTACTGAGACTCTGCCTTAATGAAATACAAAAAAGGGCTTTAGTCCTCAATACCAAAAAAAAAAAAAAAAAAAAAATCAGTTATGAAGTTTTCTGTCATTAATCAACATTTACTAAGGCCTCAAGCTGAAACTGTTTCAGAGGGACCCATATGATGGGGTCTCCTTTATGGAAGAGATCTTGATTTAGCTCATGGCACAAACATTTCCTGAACAAAAAGCACATTAGAGAAACAGCTTACCCAAATGTACGTTCGCATATTCAGCAGTGCAAGGGTGGTGACTGTCATGCAGCTGGAAAGTAAGACAAAGACCGGCTTTGTATTTTAGGCTGGGCACCTACACAGAAACTCCAGTTTAGTATGCAGAAGGGAAGAGGGAGAACAAGCCGGATCAGGAGGCGAAAACACCTCAGAAGTTCTGAATCAAGAGGAGGTATGGTTTTGGTTTTTTTATTAGTAAAACAGAACTCCTTTTTGTCTAGCGTCCAGTGATGTACATAGCTTTTCTCAAAGCCATGTAGATAGATATTGTTCCAAAGTACTGTTTCTTAAAGAGCATTTTTTTAAAATGGTGCTCTTGTATTCTTTCCAACCCTGGGGACTATATGAATATATTTCAGTTATTGCTTCAGTAGTTTTCTCTGGGATGACCCAGGATCTGTGGCTTGCCATGACCTTAGGTATGTGTAGGGTATAAAAGTGTGGGTGTAAATTCATCACTCCCAATCTATGTAACCAGCCTGAAGGAGATACAGTATGTGCAAGTGCTTGGACAACTTAAAAGTGCTGTTTAAATGTAAGTCGTTTCTGTATAAAATTAGTTACACTCTTCCTAGTTGACCCTAAGCATGTCAGCACCATTTTGAGGCAATCGCTGCCTCCTCAAGCTTCTTGGCCCTCCATAGCCTGTGGCCAACTAAATCTCTCTTAGCTTTGTTCCCATTCTACCTTTGCCCCCGGGATGATTTCCGCCGCTCCTTTGCCTCCATCCTCTTTTGCTGTCTACTTGTCACTGTTGGTGCAGCTTTCCTGAGGGATTATGTCTGTGTTGCCTGTTTGGTTAGGTGTGTCGTGGGATCCTCATGCCTTTTGTGTGAGATCTCACCTCCTGCCTGGCACTCGTGTCTCTCACCAGTGGAGCTCCAATTTGGCTGCTCAATATCCTGGAACTACGTCATCTCTGCTCACCTCTTCTGGGGCCCCACACTTCCAGCTCTGCCGATCTCTCTCCTTAGCCTAGAACGTCTCCTCTCCTTCTCCCAGCTTGTTTGCCTTCTCTCCTGTGCTGAGAACTGAGCTGAGGTCCTATATTTTTGAAAATGCTCTTTCTACTAGTCATTGACATTAGTCTTTGCAATCATCCTTATTAGGTGTACGCTTCTTTGAGGATCTAATATTTTTCCAAGCTTTCTCCTGAAACTCTTGTTTCCAAACCGGACTAGTTTTTGAGGGTCAGCAATATGGTGTATGTTTTTTTCATAGAGGCTACCATAAAGCTGTGTCTTTATCTGTGTGTATTTATGTGTGTAAAGTTGCTCATTAAATTCTCATTTAAGGGCTGGGTTGTGGCTCAGCGGTAGAGCGCTCTCCTAGCAAGTGTGAGGCTCTGGGTTTGAGTCTCAGCACCACATAAAAATAAATAAAATAAAGGTATTGTGTCCAACTATAACTTAAAAATAAAAAATTTCTCATTTAACCTGACATACTGGTGGGTACCTATAGTTCCAGCTGTTGGGAGGCTGAGTGGGTAACCACTTGAGCCCAGGAGCTCAGTGCCAACTTAGGCAACACAGTGCTACCACATTTCAAAATAAACACATAAAAAATGATTATGCTTGTTAATTTATTGCTCTTACCACAAGATCTATTTCCTTGTTTGTTGATTACGTACGTTGGAAGGCTTAGCATTTGCATTTTTTTTTTTTAGCTGTAGTTGGACATAATCTTTATTTTTATGTGGTACTGAGGATCGAACCTGTTCCTCACAATGCGAGGCAGGCGCTCTACCACTGAGCTACAGCCCCAACCATGCCTGTGCATTTTTAAAAAAGATTTTACTGAGGTATAATTCTCATAATGAATATTGTATAATTAAAGTATATAATTTGGTATGTGTATCATAAATGAAGTCATTATGCTATAAAATTTCCATTTTTTAAAAAATATTCTTAGCTGTAGATGGACATAATACCTTTATTTATGTGGTGCTGAGGATGAAACCCAGTGCCTCACGTATGAGAGGCAAACGTTCTACCACTGAGCTACAACCCCGGCCCTCCATTTTTTTTTTTTTTTAATAATCACTTCCTACCATCCCTGGCTGAACCCTCTGTAACCCACATCTTGAGTAACTTCTTAAATACTTGCTGTCACAATGGATTAGTTTGCATTTTATAGAGTTGGGTGTAACTAGAATCACACAGTGTGTCCTGTTCTTAAAAATGTGGTTTATTTTATTTTGAAATAATTTCACATTGTTATTTATATTCGTTCTTTCTCTTTTATTGTTGAATGCCTTTATTGTTTGTTCATCCTGTTGATGATGGAAGGATGTATAATATATTGTATATGTGTAAGTTTTTCTTTTTTCCTTGAGTTCATTCACTTGTTATTTAAAATCAAAGCCTCTGAGTGGTGTTCACTGGTCATGATTCTGCCCAGAAGTTTTGGAAGTTGAGAAGATTGATTCCTATCACTAGAGATGAGAACCTGGCACTGGGATGAGAAGTCACCTTAATAAGTATCATCATAAGACTATCATATTTCTCATCTCTTCTGAGGGCCTGTGTCTTTCTAAGGCCATTCATATCCCCATAAGTGCCTTCTCCCCCACCAAAGTACCCTAATGAGATGGTACAGAAGCCCCACAATTTAACCACCTCCTTGAGTTGCATTTTTCTGTGAATATCTGTGTGTACAGGTGAATAAAATTCTGTCTTTATTTTCTTGGTAGTGTGTCTTTTGCCAGAGTAATTGCAGACCCCCAGACCCTTACTGTAGAGCTCATGTTTTGCTTCCCCCAACTGGGCACTGGAGTCATTTGTGTTTTGGCCATTGCAAGTGAAGTTGCTGCATACACTTGTGTGCAAGTCTTTGCATGGACTTAAGCCTTTGTTTCCTTGAATAACTACATAGGCAGGAGTGGAGGTGGGAATTTCTTTCTAACTTGTAAGAAACTGCAGCATGGGCGAGTTTCTCAAGTGATTGTATATTTTATACTCCCATAGCAGTTTGGGAGAGTCCCAGTTTTGCCAACTTTTGTTGGTCTGTAATGTGATCTATCCTGAATGCTTCTTGTGCATTTAAGAGAAATGCACTTTCTGCTGCTGTGGGTAATGTGTTTAGCAGCTCTCCTTCCATTCTGCTGGGTCCTTGTGCTCTCTCTCCTTCCTTGTTGATCCTCTGCTTAACTACCCATTATTGAGAGCGGGATCTTCAAGTCTCTAGTGATTATTGTAGAATTGTCAACTGTTCCCTCTAATTCTTCCAGTTTTTGCTTCAATATTTGGGGCTCTGCTGTTTGGTTTCTATCTGTGTGTAATTGTTATGTCTTCCTGATGGATGAACCCCTTCATTGTTATAAATGTCTCTCTCTACTGACTTTTGCTTGAAAGTCTTTCTGGTCTTTTGTTGGAGTAGTCACTTCTGCTTCCTAGGTGCTGTGCATCCTCTGGGGCTTTCTATCCTTTACTTGCATTATCTGAATGTCTCTGTTGACAGGATATACTTGAATTTTGTTTTTATCTAGCCTACCAAACTCTGCTTTTCCCCAAATTTCCTAATCCATTGACATTTGGTGTTATTGATAGATGTGGATTTACATTTGCCACTTTGCATTTTGTTTTCTGTGTGTCTCCTATCTTTGCTTTTGTTCCAGTACTTCTTCTATACTGTTTTCTTTTGTATGAAATCAGCATTTTCTAGTGAACTGTTTTCATTTCTTTATTGTTTTTTCATTTTGTTGTTCTGGATTATTTCCTTAGTTATTGTTCTAGGGTGTACCATATGTGTCTTAACTTGATTAGAATCTATTTCATTCTTGGTCTTTATCAGCTTGGGTTACCATAACAACATACCATAGAATGGGCTTCAGCAATATAAATTTATATCTTAGTAGTAGAGGCTGGGAAACCTCAGGTGAAGGTGTTGCTTATTTGGTTCCTGGTGAGTGCTGTCTTCCTGGCTGGTGACCATCTGCATCACCACTGTCTGCACATGGCAGACCATCTCTGTCCCTCCTTTTTAGTGTTGGGGGATGGAACCCATAGCCTCACACATGGTAAACGCACTCTGTCACTGAGCTACACCCTCAGTCCTCTTTCTTTGCTTCTTGTAAGAGCAGGGATCCCTTGGTAAAGGCCCCACCCTCACGACTTCCTGACCTGATAACCTGAACTCCCTAAGGCTCCATCTTCAAATACTGTTGGACAGGACTTTAACATACTCATTTTGGGAGGGCAATAATATTCAATTTATAAGAGTCTATTTATTTATATATTTTTAATTGTAATATTTTGAAGTTCTTATTGTGCAGGTCTTCATTTTTTTAGATTTATCTGTTTTTTAGGTTCTTGAATTATATATTTTTTGATGCTATTTCATATGATATTTTTAATATTAATTTTTGTTTATTGCTCATATGTAGAGATACCATTGAATTTTTATGAATTGATTTGATATGCTGCAACATAATATTTTGGTATTTGTATTTTATTATATTTCATAGTTTTGAGATTGTATCTCTTTGTATTGCCTAGGATGGCCTCAAACTTGCAATTCTCCCATCTCAGCCTCGATAGTAGCTGGTATTTTGGGTGTGTGCTACCATGCCTGGCTAGTTGGTTGCTTTTTTGTAGACTCCCCTTAGATTTTCTCTATGGGTGCTCATTTCTTCTGAGAATAAGGACAGGTTTACTACTTTTTTCCTGTTTCATTCCTTCTGTTTGTTTTTCTTGCCACATATACTGGTGTTGATGAAAAGGGAGAGGTGAGATACGCTTCTCTTGGTCTTGAAAGCACTGAGTTTGTCACCATTGTGTCCTTGTTAGATATTATTTCCTGGGCTGAGGAAGTTTCCTTGTGTTAGGTTTGCTTAGAATTTTTGTCAGGATGGATGTTGGACTTGATGAAATGCTTTTATGCATCTATGGAGATGATCATATAGTGAATGGTCTTTCTGTTTTAGTTGATGTTAAACCTTTTATGATCAGTCCGTCTGATATTCTTGATTATAGGTGTTCTCAGTATATAGTAATTTTAATGAGCATGTTTTTTCCTCTCCCAACCAGTGAATGAGAGCTACAAGTCTGAATTTATAGAGCTAAAGAAGTGGCTGAAAAACAGGAAGTTTGAAGATAGGAACTTAATTCCTGCTCATTTTCCAGGTAAGAGTTGTGCTTCCGCTCTGCTTACCTCTCTCAGATGGGTGTGGGTGGAGCGCTCTCTGATAGTACATCTGTTGCTGGGTGGTGGGCTTCTTGACTTGTCTACACTGTTTGTGCTTCATCTTGTTGTAAATATAAATGTACGTGGTAGGTGAAGGGAAATGACAGAATGATGAAATCAAAAGGAAAAGGAGAATGAGAATATAAAAATAAGATGAAGTCTTGGACAGGGACATAAAAGACACAATTATGATATGTTACACACCTGTGGGAGGGGAGCTACAAATTCAACTGAGCCAGATTCTCTGGTATTGACAGGACCAGTACCGTGACTCTGGGTCTCCTGTGCACTAAATCTAGTTGTCTGTTCAGTGGAAGTGCAGGTGCCCTGGACCCCGACCTGCAGGGAATGCCTAGCTAGGCATCATAGGAAAGATACTGGGTGACCCGTGTGCTGGTCACCTTGGCTGTGGTGGTTTCCTGGGATTTTTCAAGCATGCAGGCTAATGGGATTATCCCTGGCCCCAGTGAGGTGGCATAGTTTTCTGTAGGCGAGGGAGGGCCCTCAGTCCATATTGTCCCTCAGCTTGGTGTCAGGTGTACAGTTCAGTGTCTTGGAGGAGGAGCTGGTGAATGGCCAGTTGATCAGTGCTTCAGGCTGCACAGTCACCTGAGCTGAGGCATTTTAACCTCTGACATGGGAATTGAAGAGCTCATTGTGGAGGTTAGATTGTAATTTTCTTCTGGAACATTCTGTCACAGAAGTTGGATAGCTTGCTATTAGTGCATACCTGCATACAAGGATACCCTGCTGTGCCCATGGGTGGGCTAGAAATAATGGTAGAATACACCAAGATGCCCTTCAAAGGTACTTGGGATCTGCCACAGTATAGAGAAGGAGTTGTGTGATAGAAGGGCCCTGAAATTCTATATCACAGGGCAGGATACAGACATTTTACCTTATAGAAAATGTAAAAGTATATGTTACTGAATGCTTCCTCTGGCCATTAACATTATCATTCAGTTTTAATTTGACTTTGAGCAAAATAAGTTCCTCTGTGTCTCCCAAGATAGATGATTTCTGTGTGTGCCTCTGGCCAAGTGAAATGATATGTTGTTCCCCAAGAATCAGCCACATGTGGTGAGTTTGGACTAAATTGCTTGATTTGAGTTAATAACAACAGAGAGGGGCTCCAAAACAGTGTAATCAGGAATGGCAGGCCATAGTGAACTACTGGCATGTCCAGGGAGGCAGAGGAAGATAAGGGTTTTTAAAGGTGAATAAGAAGGTTTGGGTAAGATAAATGAACAATTTTTGTTGGCTGTAAGGATCAATAACAAGGGTGGCATCATTCCAAGGTTGAACAGACAATTGCTGGCAGTTATCCTCACAGAAGTATTTTTGTTTGAGGTTGTGGTTGTGGCAGAATCTTTTGTGACAGTTGTTATTGTCAGGCAATCAAGTGTGAGGACCCTTCCTTCATGGCACAAGTTAACTCCATTTTGGTTCTGACAACTTTGACCTAGTTGTTTTGTATCAGGGTTTCTGCTAGCTCTAACAGCATGTTTAATTTTCTGTTTTGGGGAGTCAAAGAATGATCTGTGAAAGCCACATTATCAGATTGATTATAATATCATAAGGAGTTCATGATGTTTTCTAGGATAGCTTCCTAACCTCCTCTCCCTTGGGAGTGGAGGGCTAAGGACACCCATCTTCAGCTTTTTGTAATTTTGGAGCTCATTCACATTTTTCTTTCAAAATGGGCTCTCTAGGACCTTGAAGATACAGTTGAAGATATTCACCTCTTTTCCATGTTTGCTTTCTTAGGTACAGGAAGTGGGCTGATGAGCAGAACACCCCTGCGGGTGAGAACTTCTCTTTTGTCCTTGAAACCTAACACAGATTTTGGTGCTTTGTTTTTATGGTTCAAATCAAGTGAATCAAAAGTACTTTACTTATAACTATTTCTCTTACGATTCCGTCAAGTAGGGTTAAGTTTGCTTCATATAAAAGACAAAACCGAGTGTCTCAGTGCTTAAAAACAGTGCACAAGTGTATTTTGCTGTCATTTAATAAAGCCTAGAGGGGCCAGACCTGTGGCCTTCAGAGGCTCAGACTCCTTCTAGCTCTCTGTCCCTCCCTAAGCCTGTCCAGGCTCCTGGAGCAAAAGGAGGGAGCAAGGGGGAAAGGCAGTGCAGGGACCCTCCCTGGAAGGATGTTCCCAGTGTCCCGCCCCCATTGGCCAGTGTTCTGTTGCTCCGCCTGATGCCTACTTGGGAGGGAAAAACCTGCTGCCTTTTCTTTGGCCCCTTGCTCTTTAAATGGGACTTTGTTAGGAGAAGAAAGAGAGAAGTCATTTTGGTGTAGGCCTCTCCTCATGCTTCACCACATCAAGGTTTAAAAATCAGGTCATACTGTAGATGTGTGTGGGGTGCTGTTCGTGGTACGGGAGGAGAGCCTGAGCAAGTTGGGGACAAGGCCTGATCCAGGGGTTGCTGCCAACTCTGGGACTGGCAACGAGATTCCAGTCCTTCCTGCTTCTGTTTCCTTACCTGGTAAATAAGGAGATGATCTTTAGGTCCCTTTTAGTTTTTCTCTGTGATATTTTAGAGCATTATGTGATGCATGCTTTTCTTTAAAGTTAGAAATTAATTGCTTCCTTTACCTTAAGTTTATCTAAACTTTTTTTTTTTTTGGTGTTGTGTATTTTTATATGCAAAGCCTCCCTCAACCCCTGAGCTACATCTCCTGACCCTAAATTTATTTTTAATTCCTTTATTTAATTTGTTTTAAACTCAGCTAAGAAAACGATACCTTTCGATGTTGTAATTCTATTGTGCTGCTTTTATATTTTTATTAGTTTTCAATTTTTAATGGTGGTAAGATATATAAAACTTACTTTGCCATTTGGACCATTTTTCATGTACAGTTCAGTAGTGTTAAGTATATTCACATTGTTGCACATTATTTTGTATATTTTCAGAAAGGCATAATAAGTCAATTATGCCTTGACTTATTTGAAGCAGAATTTGAGTAGAAGAAATAGACCTCTCATATATATAGCAGTATCTATAAGTAGTTTTTGTTGAAATTATTAAACAATAATTGGTAGTTGCTTCATTTGTACTTTCAACTGTGACTTTTTAATTAAACTTTTTGAAAAGTAGAGACATTTTACATATAGTGAAATGCACAGATCTTAACTGTATAGCCTGGAGAATTTATTTGTTAAAGAGATATTTACCAATCAAGATATAGGATGTTTTATTTATTTATTTTTTAAAGTAGAAGATCATGGGATGTCTACACTGATCACCTGCTTTATAGATTCAGAAACCATAAATTGAACCCCAAAGAGCTTTGAGATATTTACTGACTGGTTAAATTACTGATGCTGGTTAAAATGAAGGCAGGCTCTTCTATCTGCTTCTTAGTGCTCTATTTGGTGATTGTTACTGGTTCCATAATGTTGTACACTACCAGTGTCTCCAGTGTCCAGTGCCTGTTTGTTACTTTTTGTCTTCATTTTTTCTCTCTGTGGTTGTATCTTAGTAAGAGAAACTGCAATAGACACTTTTGCAAGTGGTAGAATGAGAATCTGTGTGCTGGGCTGCCTTCTCTGGCACAGATCTCAGAGATTAGGCCATTGCCTGCTCACTTGGATTTCACTGGATAGTTTTTTTTTTTTTTTTTTTAAGAAAAAGGGGTCTCATTATGTTTCCCAGGCTGGTGCCAAACTCCTGGGCTCAGTTGATCCTCTGTCTCTGCCTCCTGAATAGTTGAAACTAAGCAGCATGCTGCTGTGCCAGGCTTTGTTGGATGGAACTTTTTTGAGTGGTTTGTGCCTGTGCCCCCGGGTATCACTGGTTCCTCACATAAGAAATTAGAAGAACTATATGGTTTCAAGTGTTTCCCTGTTTCCTTCCTGTGCCGGTTTGACAGGTGGGAGTCATTCCCATTCGGAACTTTTAATTCTGTGTGGTTGTTGAACTAGTGTTCGAGCAGACTCATCTGCTGACTCAGGGAATTGGGAGTGAGCCTGCTGTTGGGCTTATTTGTGGCGAGTAGTAGGGGCTTTTGGGTAGATGACTGCGGGATCAGTGACTTCACAATATGTACAAGTCCATCCCAAAATACTGGTGTCCTAAACTTTATTTTCTTTTTGGCAAGGAGGGACAGATGATTATTTCATTGCCTGAGAGTTGCCTGCTCACCACGGAAACAGTGATTCGAAGCTACTTAGGGGTGTACATTACTAAGTAAGTGGCCACATCATGTTGATCTGGTGCCAGTGTTTCTCCTGAATGCCTTTGTCATGGCAAATGTGTTATCCAAGGCACAGTTCAGTAGAATCCAGATGCTTGTCTAGAAGATAAATATCTGAACTCAATTGAATGCAAATTGAAAGGTATATTCTGTCCCAGAAGTTTATTCTTCCTGCATATAAACTGCATTTTGAAGTCTTTAATAATAGACTGCAGGGGACACAGGTGTGAGTCCTGACCCATCACCTAACTAGAAAGTGGAGGTTAAGTGGGACCATATATGTAAATCACAGCCAAGTGCCTTGATAGGTAGCAGTTGTCCCCTTGGTCATAGTAGGTATCCTTTCTTTTAGTTTAACCCTTATTTTTATGTGCTTGAATTCTTCCTCAACTATGAAGAGCTTTAATATTATGAAAGAATTAATTCTCTTTAGGTATAGAGAGGAGGTGAAGTGGGAGTTAAGAAAGCCGGGAGTATTTTCTGGCTCATTTCTGGTGGGCATTTGTTTGGGTGCACCTCAGCGGAAGGAGTTTCTACATTATGGGTTGAAAGGTTGTGCTGTTGCTTAATCCTAAGGACAGCTCTGGGCACCCGCCCTTGCATCTTTGTATTGGCTGACTGGGGGCAAGGTTGCCCTTAGGGTTAACCTTTTATCATTCATTCTTTAGTTTTAGGTGGAATGCATCTCAGTATAAGAATCTGGATATTTGGATATTAAAAGATTAATGATAACTTTTTCTAAACACATTCATGCCACATGAGATATTTTATCAGTAATTATTTAACGAAAATTATGTAATTTCTAACAAAACACGTAAGTTTAGTGAGTGTATTATGATTTCACTCAGTGCCATCCTGTAGAATGCTGGGCAATGACAGAGGTGTTTTATTTTGCATTGTCTAAAATGGTAGCCACTGGCAGAAATGGCTTTTGAGTACTTGAAATGTGACTTACTATACAAAGGAACTGAATTTTAAATATTAATTTAATTCTAAATAAATAGCTACATATACCTATGGTCCCTATATTGGATGGTATACGTCTAGGTTTTTTTTCCACCATTTTTTTCCCCACTGTATTCTATACCCTTATCCAGGTGAAACCAATGGGCTTATGGCAGAAGCTTTCAAACAGGAGAACAAAGTTGGAAGCAAAGAGGTGTTTTATTGATTTTTGTTTTCAAAAACATGTAAAAAATCTTGTAAACAGTCCTGAAATCTGTAGAGTCAGCTTTTCTGACACATAAATGTGGCTTTTTGAGGTCCCTGGCCAGGATGTGCTTTGGAGAAGAGCCTTAAGGAAGGAGACGGCTCTTGGGGTGTTAAGTCAGCATAGGGCATGTCGACCGTTGGAGCACAGTTCTCCCTGCAGCAAACCCAAGTACTTCGCTTATTCCATATTTCAAGTCAGAGTAACTCCTTCAATCTGACCTTAATTTTTCAAGGTGGAAGCCTCGTCCATCTCCTCTGCTGGCTCTGTGCACCTTTTTAGTGTCAGAAAGGCATGCTGGGGACCGGTCTCTCTGGAAGCCTTACTTGCAGATTTTACCCAAGACCTACACCTGCCCTGTTTGTTTGGAGCCAGAAGTGGTGAATCTTCTACCCAAAGCGTTAAAAGCAAAGACTGAAGAGCAGCGAGCCCATGTGCAGAAGCTTTTCACCTCCTCCAGAGGCTTTTTCTCTTCCCTGCAGCCTCTGTTTGCAGAGCCCATTGACAGCATCTTCAGCTACAGCGCCCTCCTGTGGGCCTGGTGCACTGTCAACACCCGAGCTGTGTACCTGAGGCCTAGGAAGCAGGAATGCCTTTCTGCAGGGCCGGACACCTGTGCGCTTGCTCCATACCTGGATTTGTTGAATCACAGCCCTCACGTCCAGGTGAGAAGCTGACATGGTGACACATGTCTGTTTTGATAGGAAGATTTCTGTGTGTAGAACCTGGGACTTTGAATAGTGAGCGAGACCAATGGGGAAAGTGTAGCTGACTTCGGGTAAATCCGTGGGACCCACCTGCCTTTCGTGCATTCTGGGTTTTTCTTTTTGACTCCATTGTCCTTCTGGAATGCGTTTTCTTTGCCCCATTTCTCCGCTTTGCTGTCCAGGCCTCAGGAGCCCTGGGCTCCATCCTCTAGGCTACCTTTACCAGCAGCTCGAGTCCTCCTTCCTTCATGTTCCTTCTAGACCGGGGCCGAGGTCTAGCTTCTTTCCTGTCCCATCCCTTTTGCACTTGGTGGCACGGCTGTCAGAGCATTAACCTTTGCTCTGATCACTGAGGGACTCCTCCTTCCTGCATTAAGCACCAAAATCTTTGTGGATGGGGACTTTTTGTTCTCTTTGGAACCCCAGGGCTTAGGGCAGAGTTTGGCATATAATAGATGTTTGGTAAACTTTTATTAAATAGATGAATATTTGTGGGGAGAGGAGTCAGGAAATCATGAAGAATCCTGCTTTGGGAGATAGCCACAAAGTCACAGATACCCTCTTTCCCTGCCCTTTCCCTTGGTGGCAGGTATGGGAGATGGGTATGCTGAGGTAAAGGGCTGACTTTCAGGGTGGAGAGGAGTTCATCAGTGGGCTTGCCTATGGGTGAGGGGTGCACGAGGGATGCACTGTGCAGGCGCATGGCTGGCTCTGCTTGTGCTCGTCTCTTGATGTGACATGCGTCCACGAGAACATCAGAGGTGCCAGTGAGCGGAGATTGGGAAGGCCTGCTGTGCTTGCTCAGGCCCAGGACAATGCCTGGCCTGTCTGATTGTTAACTGTTACAGAAAGATGCTTTTTCCACAGTGTGACCCACAGGGGTCAGGGGTCAGAGGGGTGTTTCTGTTGATATATATGAATAATGCCAGCATGTGTAGTGTCGTAGGATGCTGGACTTAGGGACTCAGTCACTACCCATTGGCGTGACTTTATTTTGATGGGGCTTTTGGTGCATTTATGCTTCAAAGCAGTGATTTTATAGACTACTGTAGGAAGACCACGAACTGCTGCTTGTGGGTGTGTGGCCTGGGTTCCTGAGCTTCTAAGAGTAGTTAGTACAGTTTTAAAGGATTACCCAAAAATAACTTATGACAGAGGCCACAGCTCAGCTTTTTAGTTTTATATTTAAAATAATCTCTAACAAATTTCCATTCTAGGTAAATGCAGCATTTAATGAGAAGACTCGTTGTTATGAAATTAGAACAGCTTCCGGTTGTAGAAAGCACGAGGAGGTATTCATCTGCTATGGCCCACACGACAACCAGCGGCTGCTGCTGGAGTATGGCTTTGTTTCCCCCTGCAATCCTCATGCTTGTGTTTATGTCTCAAGAGGTTGGAATCAATTTTGCTTTTTTTATTAAGACAATTTTTTGTCCCACTTGGATATGTTGTTATTTTGAGTTTTATTAAAAATAGTAAAACCTTGAAACATACCTACACATCATTTACTTTATCCTGGGTAGAGCTAGCCCTATTCGTTCTAACTGTGCAGTTTCAATATTGAACTCAAAACAGTAAAGCTTTGGTTGATAAAGTGGGTAAGAACTGAGCAGAGTTTTATTGCACTAGGTCAGAGGCCTATACTGGAAGAAACCTAGACCTACACTGTCCATACAGGGACCACTGGGTGCATGGAGCTGTTTCAATTTAAATTGCTTACAATTAAATGAATATTTAAAATTCATTCCTTAGTAAGGGAAGTCACATCTCAAGTGGTTGAAAGCCATTTCTGACTAGTGGCCACCATATTGGACAATGCAAAAGGAAAGGAAGATTTCTAAGGAGATAAGCATAGTATTATTAGATGGAAGGAAATGGAAATATTTGTACTGAAGCCTTGTTACTGAAGATAGGTTTAGAAAGCAGGGAATGAAAATGTTAAGATACTGTGTTAATCAAAGAGATAAGTGTAATATGTAATCCTATGTTTGGAGATTAATGCCATGGTTAAAAAAAATTGATTTCACTTGTATTCTTTTGTGGTCTGCTAACTAGCCATTGTCATTGATGATAATATTTTAAAATAATAATTTAGTCATTAAATTTATGATGTGAAAATTCCAAATTTAGTATTTGAAATAGTACATAGAAGGCTGATTTTTGTTTTTCTTCTGAAGTAGTAGTGGTGGTTTGGAGGTCATGAAGAAATGTCTAGAGATTTCCCCAGTAGATAATTTGAAGTAGTCATGTGTAAGTTGAAAGGGACATAGAAATGGTGAAGGTTATACTTTGCATCCTTTACACAGACTAATAATACTCCTCAAAATATAAATAAAACAACTAAAATTGGGCCTTGCAGAGTCTGTTGGAAAACTTGCTTTGAGGTTGGCTCATGTTTCAGAATCCTCATAACTTTAATATTGATGGCTATGAAATGATAGTTTTCAAATAAATTAATTTGAAGAAAAATCACATTTTTGTTAAAAAATAAAGAAAGGGCTTTGGGTACAATCCAGTAGTAGAGCACTTGCCTAATATATGCTAGGCCCTACAACCATAGAAAGAAAAAAACCCTTCTTACCCTGTCCTATTCTCCAAATAACTGTCAATTTTTACATATTTGCATTTTTTTTGTAATTGCAACCAGTCATTATTATGCTATTTGAATTCTGCCTTTTAAAAACTCTTGTTACAAGACTTCTCTCATGTTTTTACAGGGCCTATGTTTTGTTGGTTGTGGTTTTCCAAGTTATTACCATGTCTTAATGACCTGGTTTTGTTCATTGATTGACTTAATGGGAACATGAACTCAGCTTGTGGGTGTTCTGTCCTGAGGCCTTGGAATTCTTACAGTTTTTCAGGGACTAAATAATGATCTCAGTGAATTGGACTTGAAGAGTAGATTTCCTTCCTGTGACTTAGGAAAAACTGTTCATACTTGATCCTAATGGGAAGGAAAGTAAGTGCAGATGGAGAGGGAAGATACACTTTTGTGGGAATTATACCCTAAATTTCTGTATGAATTTTTTTTTTAATGCAGATACACTTGTTAAATATCTTCCATCAACTGATAAACAGATGAACAAAAAGATTTCCATTCTAAAGGATCATGGCTTTATAGAGTAAGTGTTTCCCTTTCCCTTTTGAAATTACTCTTTTAGGAAGTTTTCTTGAAAAAATTGAGGGTTGGATTTTCCATGAGACACCTCCTAACTCCATCAGCTCACTGGTAGGTGTTAGTTGAGCACTTACTGTGTGCAGAAAAGTGGTGCTCACTGTTGTGGAGGAGAGGACACAGGACTAAGACACTTTAAAGAAACTTATTTGAGGGGCTGGGGTTGTGGCTCAGCAATAGAGCGCTCACCTAGCATGTGTACGGCCCTGGGTTCGATAAAGATAAATAATAAAGGTATTTCTTCCAACTACAACTAAAAATAAAAGAATAAAATAAATAAGTAAAAAACAAACTTGAACTATTCAATACTGTATTAAAAGAGAGCCCCCTGCCTCTGCCTTGTGGCAAGGCCGGATGGCCTTCAGTAGAACCAGTCACCAGCATCATGGTACAGGCCCTGGGGGAAGGGGCGGTTGGTGGTTCCACACTACATGGGTAGATAGACCTTTAGGTTCTCCCTTCCAAATTTTCTTTGAGGATAAAATTAAGGTTTAAAATTAAGATAGCTCTCACATAGCAGTTGAGTGAGAGCTATCTGGCCGCGGTAGCATCCAGATTCTTCCATCATTCATCACTATGAACTTTGTCCTGTGCATCTCTTAACCAAGTTTTGCTTCTTACTAAAAGTGATTGGAAGAATAGCTTTTTATTCATTCTCTCTCTCTCTCTCTCTCTCTCTCTCTCTTTTTGTACCAGGGATTAAATCCAGGGTGCTTAACTACTGAGCCACATCCCTAGACCTTTTTTATTTTTTATTTTGAAACAAGGTCTCAATAAGTTGCTTACAGCTTAGCTAAATTGCTGAGACTAGCCACAAACTTTCGATCCTCCCGCCTCAACCTCCTGAGCTGCTGGGATTACAGATGAGCGCTGGCAGCTTTTTATTCTTTAAAAAAATTTAAAAAGAGAATTTTTTGTTTCTTAGAATTTATTCTTAAGTACTCTTAAGTATTTATTCTTAAGTATTGTTTTGACCAACATCATAGGTAACAATGTTCTAAAAAATGCTCTAAAAAATGTTTGGCTTATCAACCATTTGTCATGGTGTCATGAAATACTGAAATGACAGAAATGTCTTTGTTTTTCTACTTTAGAAATTTGACATTTGGATGGGATGGGCCATCTTGGAGGTTACTCACAGCTCTTAAGTTGTTATGTCTGGAAGCTGAAAAATTGTAAGTTCCACGTGTATTGGTCTGAAGTTGTAGTCACAACCTAGACACAATTTGGGGGTGTTGGCTTTTATTTAAATACCCAAACAGAGAAAAAAGAAAGGCCATTCTGTATGTAACTGATTCATCCAGGGCGAATTTTACCGTTTCAACCATTTCTGGATTCTGGTTTTAGAGTCATAATCACGTACATGGCTCTGGAAGTTTTCATTCTCAACTCTTGTGTTTCTCTTCTGGTGACCTGATGGCTTTTGTGAGCAGTGTCACCATTCAGCATCAAGACTCAGAGTAGGTCTGCTTTTCCTGGGAGCAGCAGAGCTCCTCACACAGCCCTGCCTGTCAGTTGCCAGGGCAGACCCAGAAGCTATGTTAGGAGAGCCCTGGGGTTTTCCATGGGGAGACAGGTGGAGGAGCCCCGGCAGGCTCCCTTGCAATCCTGTGAAGCTGTCAGTGCCACTCACAGTAGCCTCCTGTCAGCACCTTTGGGTGTGCTCTGCCTAGCACAGGGCTGCTGCAGCCTGGGGCCTCCTCAGGGAAGCAGCCTTCATCTTGCTGCTGCCCTGCATGGAGGGAGGACTTCTTGAAGACGGTGAGGCCTGAGGAGTAAATGAATAATGCTTAGAAATTGCTCTTAGCACGGTGCTGGATGTAGTTGGTGCTCACTCAGTGCTGCCTGCTGTGCATGATGCTGCCTTCTTCTCTTCCTGTAGGAACTTGGGAAATAGACGATCTCAACCAAGGGCAGCACAGATTTGCACTGTGCAGGTCCTTATTCATGGAATTTTTTGGAAATTTGCAGTAATTTGAAAAACCTTGCAGATGAATTGCATAGCCTACAACTACTTTAAAAATTAAGAAAAAGTTAGCTATGTCATGAAAACATCAAATATATATAGATAATAGTCCATTTTATCATTTGCCACCATAAATATACAGAAAGTTAAATTTTATCAAAATTTATGCACAAACATATCAGAAAGATGCAGTTTTAAATTGTAACTGCATAAAATTCAGTGTAGTGAATATTGTGCTACTGTAATACCTTTGTGTCCCTCCTGTTGCTATTGTGGTGCTTGGAATGTCTGCTTAAAACTCTGCTGATCATCTCTGCCTTAGCATTTGTCTCTGCAGTAAGTTATGTATCACAGTAAAAGCCATTTTTCCCAGCCCTTGTGTGTTTTCCGCCATATATGATACACACAGCACACAACATATGTATTAATCGATTATATTATTGTTAAGGCTTGCAGTCACCAGCAGGCTAGTAGTAGTTAAATTTTGGGGGAGTCAGCAGTTATCTGTGGCTGGGACAGTGGCACCTGTAATCCCAGCAACTTGGGAGGTTGGGTCAGGAGGATCAGAAGTTTGAAGCCAGCCTCAACAACTTAGTGAGGCACTAAGCAACTTAAAGAGACCCTATCTCAAAATAAAAATTAAAAAGGGCTGGGGATACAGTTCAGTGGTTAAATGCCCCTGGGTTCAATCCCTGGTACCAAAAAAAATACATGTGGATTTTTAATTGTGTGTCAGCACTGTCAGCTCCTGAGTTGGTCAAGGGTCAGCTGTAGGTGTTTTCACTCTCAGCAGATGGTGTGTTCTGTTACTGATATGTTTCCTTCTTTTCATTATAAAAGAAAGCTTGGGAATATTTGTGGTCCTTCCAAATGTACAGGCATCTTGATTCATTCCTGACAATACTGTATTTTTCCTCTTTATTTTTTCCCTTGATTTGTTCTTCCCATTAGTTTGTTTTACATTATTTTGTTTTGTGCAGACCCATGCAAAAGTATTTTGCTGTGTGAAGTGCGTTCCAAGTTGTCACCATGCAAGTGTTTTTAAATCCTTCTCAGAACAAGCCAGATATGAGACCTTTTCAGGCACTTCAGCCTAAAGTTAAAGCAACTGGACATTTTCCAGAGGTCATCCTTAGGCCTCTTTTCTTCCCTCAGAGTCACTTCTGGGTCGGGTGCAGGAAAAGTAGGTGGTGGGTTTCTGCCTGTTGGGGGTTTGCTAGCTGGTTGCCTCCCACCCTCTTGTTCTGTCCGGCCAGTTCTCACTTCCCTTGGGTTAGGTAATTGTGAAGATTACATTAGGTAGTGGTCATGCACGGGACACTGTCCAGGCACATGGTAATTTTCTGCTTTCTGTCACAAGCACTCTGTTCCTGAGGCGCAGCCTTGTCTCTTGACTCTACAGACATCACTACTCTTCCCTGTCGGGTCTTGTTGCTGTTCTGAGTTTCTAGCTGGCTGTGTCTACGTCCACTTGCACGTTGCACGCTCTTACCTTCTCTTGTCAGCCGATTCTCCAGAATCTCTGCTTCCCAGTCAGCCCCTCCATCCCCTGTCTTCCTGATGGTGCTCCTTCCTCACGTGTGGCCTTGGCTCTGCCCCCTTCCGGCTCAGTGTCCTGCCCCAGCTCACCTACACTCTTCTGCCTTCAGAAAGTGAGCCCCACCTGCCCACCGAGCTCCACTCCTGCAGACCTGCAGAGTGTCTAAGCAGAGTGGCTTTCACATAAAGAAAGCTGTGGCTGTACCTGTTGAGCATTTTGCTTTGTGAAGTGTGTTCCAAGTTGTCACCTGGCAAGAAAGACTGTCACTTGAAGAGTAGGACGACTCCAGTGCCTTAGCTCCCAAGTCCTCTGGCCTTTCTGCTGTGGACCTGGCTCCCTATCCTGTCACTCCCTTCCTTCTCTGTCTCCTGCTTTATTCCCTTGGCTAGTGGCCACGACTCCACTTACCGTGTCCCAGACACAGGGTTGTGATGATGGTAACATCTGCTCGCAGCCAGCAAGGAGCACACAGTCCCCCTGCCTTTTCTTCCTGGCTGCTCCTTTTTGTGCACCTTGTTGCTTCCACACGGGAACTGCCCATGGTGTGAAGGTTTTAGGGAAGCTGCTTATAGAAGGAGTTTAATTATGCTCTGGAAGAATCGGAGGGGAGTTTGTTGTTTGCAGTGTGAAAGCTCTTTATTTCTTAAGAGCCTGCTGAAATTACTTTATTGAACATTTTGGTTCTAGTACGTGCTGGAAAAAAGTTCTTCTTGGAGAAGTAATTTCAGATGCAAATGAGAAGACAAGTTTGGATGTAGCCCAGAAAATATGCCATCATCTCCTAGAGGAGAGTTCTGCTATGCTTCAGAGGGTATGTTTCTAGAATATGACATCCTTTTCTTAAGCATTGTGACTGTGAAGTTATTTGTCTTATACATGTTATTAAAGACAGTAGATCTTTTTTTAAAAAAAATATTTTTTAGTTGTGGGTGGACACAATATCTTTCTTTATTTCTTTTTTCTTTTTTTTTTAATGTGGTGTTGAGGATCAAACCCAGTGCCTCATGTGTGCTAGGCTCTACCACTGAACTACAATCCCAGCCCGACAGTAGATCTTTTTAAGAGCACTTTTTAGTGTCTTAAATGTTATAAATTCTAGGGCTGGGGTTGTGGCTCAGCGGTAGAGCCCTCACCTTTTGCACATGCAAGGCCCTGGGTTTGATCCTCAGCACCACATATAAATAAATAAAATAAAGATATTGTGTCCAACTACAACTAAAAAATAAGTTTTTAAAAAAATGTTGTAAATGCTAGATTTTACTGTTGATTTTGTACCTACGCCTTTAAAATTTTCCCTTTTAATTGACAGATTAAAAATTGCATATATTTATGTTGTACTACATGATGTTTTGAGATATTCTTATATATATATATACACACACACACACACACACACACACACACACATATACATATAGGAATGCCTTAATCAAGCTATTTAACATATACATCATCTCATACTTTTTTTTGGTTGTGAGACTCTTTAAAATTTAATTCCTTAGCAATTTTCTTTTTCTTTTCTTTTTTTTTTTTAAAAGAGAGAGAGAGAGAGAGGGAGAGAGAATTTTTTTAATATTTATTTTTCAGTTTTTGGCGGGCACATTTTTGTATGTGGTGCTGAGGATCCAACCCGGGCCGCATGCATGTCAGGCGAGCGCGCTACCGCTTGAGCCACATCCCCAGCCTTTCTTAGCAATTTTCAAGGATGCATACTGTTAGTAACTGCAGTCAGCATGCTGTACAGTAGATCTCTGATCTTTGCTAGGTGACTTTGAAGGTCTCTGGAGCCTACTCTTGTTTAGCTTGGGTGTTGTATCCCTTGACCAGTGTCTCCCCCGTCCCTCACTTCTAGCATCTTCTGACACCATTCTCCTCTTTTTCTGTGTTCAACTTTTTTCTATCCACATATAACAAGAACTTATAATTTTTGTCTTTCTATTCCTGGCTTATTTCATTTAACATAATGTCTTTCATTTAGTGTAATGTTTGTCTGCGTTGTCACAAATGACAGGATATTCACCTTAAAAATTTTTTTTTTTAGTTATTGATAGTCCTTTATTTTATTTGCTTATTTATATGTGGTGCTGGGAATCAAACACAGTGCCACGTGTCCAAGGCAGGTGCTCTACTGCTGAGCTACAACTCCAGCCCCCAGGATATGCACCTTTTTTTAAGGCTGAGTAGTGTTCCATTGTGTACATACTCCATGTTTTCTTTATCCATTTGTCTGTAATGGGCACTCAAACGGATTCAGTGTCTATGCCTGTATATTTAAATAGGTAAAAATTGATCACATGATTTCTTACTAATAGGTTTTCTTTTATGTTTTAACTTAGTATTTTAAGTAAATGAGAAATCAGCTCATTTATATGAAAATGTGACTGGGATTATAAAAAGCAATTTTAAGGAACCTTGAAGTCATGCTAACTGAAAAAAGTCAGACACAAAAGGATATATGTAGGTTCTACTTCCATACGGTATTCACAACAGGCAAAATCCAGAGTGACAGAGTAGAGTGCAGGTTACCAGGGGCTTTGGGGAGCCAGGATTAAGGATGTCAATGTGTGGTCACAGGATATGTCTGGGTGGCAGGGAGTCGGAGGGGATAGTAGTGTTGGTTGTACAACACTGGGAATCACGCAGTGCCACTGAACTATACGCCTAAAAATGGCTGAAGTGGCAAATTTTATGTTCTATTTTACTATAGTAAAAAATAATTCAAAACTCACTTTCAGGTTTCTCACATGAAGGATGAAAAGGTGTCTTTGGTAAGCCAGCTGGCTTTGGTGGAAACACTGTGGCGGGAAGAGCTGAAGGTCCTCCAGGCCTCCGCTGAGACCCTCGCCAGCCTGCACGTCACTTACCTGGCCTCCCCCGAACGCCTGGGGTCGCCTCCTGTGGTGGGTGTGACTTAAGCATTTTTAAACCAAGTTGGATTAAACGGATTTTCTCTCAGCTGTTTGCAGTCTCTGAATGGTTTGTACTCTAGCCCATGCCCTTAGTCCTTCCCCTGGAAAAACTGAGCTTTTAAGATCAGGTGTTCAGGGGGCTGCTCCTGGGGTGTGGAGCACATCTGCAGGGGCAGAAGAGTTCTGGGAACGGGAGCTGTGAGTGAAGACACATGCGCCATCTGAGTGGTACCTTTCATCCACTACAAAATAAACAGCAGTGCCAAGGGGAGAGGGCGGGGAGGGCCTGAGGGAGCTGGAGCTATGCTGGAGCCAGCCCGGACTCCGTCTCTGTGTGTGGTCGTCACTGTGCGTCTTGCTTTGTTCTGACTCAGCGGAGGGAAGAGGCCAAGAAGTTGTGCTTTTAAGATGCTCTGATACCATCAGGTTAAGGGGCAAGTTGGTGGCGGGTGTGGGGGTGCGAAACAGCCGTGGGTCCCAGCCAGGGTTCCTCAGGCCTTCTGTGTGTGGAAGCACTGGGTGGGTGTTGAGAAGCCTTCCTGAGGGCCAGGCAGGGTCTCCAGGAGGACAGACCCCCCCCCCACCTGCTCCTGGCCCCTGATGACTGAGGCAGGCTTACTTGGGAGTAATCAGGAGGATGTCTGGCTGGCCTGCAGCTGTCCGTCTTCCTCGCCATCTCTCCTGGGCAGGCCTTCACGGGGGAGCTGCTGTGTAGCTGTGCCTCAGTGGGGTGTCTACTTGATCCTGGGGCTCATTGGGGGACAGTTGGTCACTATCCTTACTTTTGGTAAGGGGGGGGAGAAGGGAGTATGCCCCCAGAGCTCTTTGTCTTTGGCCTTATGGGCCTTCCGGTGTCAGTTGGAGAGCCAGGGCTCATGGAGGTGTGACGTGGCCTGTTCGGGGGACGCCCCAGCAGACACTCCACTCAGTCCTGTTCTCTTCCCTCCAGTGTTCCTTCCCCAGAGTGCCAATTCCTTCTCGTGTGGAACTCGGCAAAACCAAGCGAATGGCTTCCTCCTCGGGAGGCGGGCAGAGGTCAACATTTTCAGGATTCCGTTTTGAACCTATTTCCCTGATTGCGTATACAGTTTGTGTTAATTTTGTTTTGTAATGGCTGTGGTATATTGCATGATCCACTGTACTGGGGGTCAGAACACTCCCTCTTTAGTGGGCAAAATGGTAAACATTTTAAGCTTTCAGGATCAACTCTACTGCAAAGTAGATGTAGATCAATGTGTAAGCAAATTGCGTGGCTGTGCTCCTAGAAAACTATTCAGAAAGATGGGCAGTGGGCTGAAGTTTGCTGACTCCTGTGTTATTCCAGAATTTCTTCTTCTGTCACTACTGGGGGATCTTTTGGACCTAATACATCACTTCCTTTATACCTTTCAAAGTGAAAGCCCTCCTAAAGCTTAAAAACTTTGCAAATAATGCTTGGTAATTATTTGCTGGGTCATTAGGAAAAGAAACATACAATGACAAAAAGCAGCTTCTCAGACACATTCATAATTGAAAGATACTTTTTATCAGCTACAACTGATCTGCATTTATTTGAAGAATGGTAGTGTAAGACTTTTATCTTGAAGGCCGTGCTTGGCATATATATGAAATCGCAGACCTCTGTCAAGTACTCTGGCCTCTGTGGGGTGATCTCTGGCCCACAGGGTAAAACCACTGTTTCCAGGGGAACCCCCTCTGCCCTGCCCCGCACCTGCTAGACTTGTTCTCATAAAACCGTGATCAATGGGCTGGGGTTGTGGCTCAGCGGTAGAGTGCTCACCGAGCGGGTACAGAGCCCTGGGTTCAATTCTCAGCACCACATATAAATAAATAAATAAATAATTGTGTCCAACTGCAACTAAAAGAAAAAAAAAAAAAAAAGACCATGATCAAGGCACAAGCCTCTCTCCCCGCAGAGAGTGGGAGGGCCAGCCCACAGTGCCCTTTACCCCGTGGTCCCCGGCCCCTCCACCAACCTCCCTATAATTTCTCTTCATTTTTGGTTTTCTCTTTGCAGGTGCCTTAGGCAGGCATGAGGTTCCCAAGCACTCCACCCCTTGCTGGTGTTGGGTTACTGAGTTGGTGGGTGGTAAATCTCCACTGCTCACCTGGCCTGAGGGGACAGACACCAAAAAGTTCTGGGTGATTCCAGGCATTCCTCTTATAATCCTTCAGCTAAAATTAGCTGTGGCCCTCCTGGGGGGGGGGGCTTTAAGTGCTTCTGTGTGAAGGTGGGGACTGGCAATGACCTTTAGGAAGTTGGAGTGCAGTTCTGTGAAAGCGGCTTTCTCCCTGAAGCACCTGGGCACTGCTCTGAGGGCTGCCAAGGTACAGAAGAAGGGAAGTTACCTGAGTTCCTCTGTTGGCGGACAGCAACCCTGTCCTGTGTGACAGATGATCGTCAGGCCGTAGGTTTTGCCCAGGGGGAAGGTAGAGCAGGACCCTCACTGGTTGATTGGTTGACTGCTGAACTTAGGAGCTTTGTCACGAGTACCACAGGTTGGGTTACTTGGGAAAGAACGTCCCTTTAGGATCCAGAAGGTCACATGTGAACCAAAGGGAACAAGAGCATTAGGAGGAAAGAAGGAGGCCTGGTGCCCTTTTCTATAGCCCAGCCAGTGTCCCCCATACCCAGCACCAGGCCCTGCGCATCACAAAGCCAGCACACCACACACACTGTGCCTGCATCCCTCCGGCAGAGCCATCGGCTCCCAGATGCTGGTCACCTCCACCTTCCAGAGGGCATTTCTGTCTTCATCATTTTTATAACTTGAATTTCCTTCTTTCTGTATAGCTTCAATATTAGGCTGCATGTGAATTTTAAAAGATAGAATTTATTTAATAAACATCAAGTTTCTACTTTATTTCTGCCCATAATCAAAATGATAGATAGCCATAGTGGTGTCCAAGAGGTGGGGAATTGAAGGCTCCTCCTCACTGGTGGGAATGCAGAAGGGTGCAGCTGCTTCAGCAGAGGGTCTGGCGGCTCCTCAGAAGGACACGCAGTCACCTCGTGACCCACCAGTGCCACTTGACACATTTCCTGGGGTAGGTGTCCCCACGAGAATTGAAAACTGTCTAGAAAAAATGTTCATGGCAGCATCATTCCCCAAAGCCAGAAGCCCCGATGTCCACTGGGGACGACGGGATGAGCAGAACGTGGCCCACCATGAAACGTCCCATGGAGGAGGAAGTGCCAGCACTGCGGCAGCGAGGGCAGCCTCGGAGGCGTGGAGGTGGAAGAGTGCCACCATGAGAGACAGCGGTGATGTCATTTATATAAACTCCAGGAGAGACGCGTCTGCAGACAGCAAGTGTCCTGCTAGGCGCTTAGGACTGGTGAGCGGGGGCCGTGCAAATGCAGCTGGTCGCTCTAGATGGGGGGGTGTCTGGAGATGTTTTGAAATTGGCTGTGGTGACATGTGCACACCTCTGTGAAACTACCAAAACCCACTGTTGTATACTTTAACTGGATGAATTTTAAGCTATGTGCATGATATTTCAATAAAGATGTTTTTTAAAAAAGTTAAGTTAGCACCTGGGAGTCACACCACTTTTTCACTTTCAGGAAGGAAGCCATGGCAATGTTAGGCCAGAACCTCACATGTTCCGTGTATCGCCTTGTTTAGCTTCACAGTGGGTCATCAAGGCAACACCCTCCTGGTTTTGTGAATTTTGGAACAGGAATTCTGAGGTGGCACCAAGCTGAGTGGGAGGGCCCGGGGGTGAGCTTCGTGCTCTTGGTGTCACCACAGACAGCCTTGGTGAGGGGCACCTGAGTGCTGTAGGCAGGACTGGCTGGCTTGGGGGTGTGTCGGGAGGGCTGAGGGGGTGCGGTCCTGCTTATTAATGAGCTCTCCCTGCACAATCTTGGCCTGCTTTGGAGAAATAAGTTATCAACATGTTGGGAGTCTGTCTGAAGAAATGACAGTCCACACGCCTCTAATCCAGGGGCCTGGGAAGCTGAGGCAGGAGGGTTGCAGGTTCAAATCAGCAACTTGGTGAGGCCCTAAGCAACTCAATGAGACCTTGTCTTAAAAAAAAAAAAAAAAAAAAAAGTAAAAAGAAACAACAGCCCACTTTTTGAAATTTTAGCCACACTTTATAGACAACTCAGTGGGAAGTGGCGCCCAGGGATGTGTAGGCAAGTGCAGAGCCCTGTGGGGTGAGGTGGAGGTCCCCCCGTCAGGCAGGTGGAGCCTCTGCTCTGATCCTGTGCGCTTCAGAGCAGCTCCTTGCTGATTTACAAACCACTGAGTAGAGATGGCAGGGAAGAGCCCCAGGATTTTAGTTGGTGCTTTTGTGGCATCTTGATATGCAGCATTAGGCAAACTCACCCTGAGACCCCGGGAGTCAAGGCCAGACCTCTCAATACCTTTACATCAGAGGACTGAGGTCAAGGTTCTTGAGACCTTCCACTCTGACCTTCCCATTTCATGGTGGAAGCCTCAACAAGTTGAGAAATGTGCTCAGGGCCAGAGCTCTCTCAGAACCTGTTTTTTAGCCAACTCCAGTGGACTTTCCCTTCTGTATCTTCCCTCCAGACAGATCCAGATGCCTCAAAGTTCCCCAAATGAGAATCCTCTGTTGAAGCACCAGAAAGTTTGAGCAAAGCCGTGGATGGAGGAAGGGGTGGTAGGCCACACCAGGGAAGAGGGGCAGCACTGTCAACTCCTCCCTAGACTTCCCCTGTGTTTGTGTCCAGACTCATTTAATGTTTTTTTTTTTTTTTTTTTGGGCGGAGGGGTGGATACCAATTTGAAACCCAAGGGTGCTTTACCACTGAGCCACATCCCAGCACTTTTAAATATCTTACTTAGAGACAGGGTCTCACAGAGTTTCTTGGGGCCTTGCTAAGTTGCTGAGGCTGGCTTTGAACTCACGATCCTCCTGCCTCAGCCTCCCAAGCTGCTGGGATTACCATCACACTCGGCTCCTCATTTAGTTTTCACAGCAGCTATGTGGGGTGAGCATTACCTCTTACATGAGATGTGAAGACCCTGAAGCATCTTGTCCTCCATCATGCAGCAGGGATAAGAACCTGGGAGTGTCAGTGATCCCTGCTTCTGCCTTCAGAGACAGGCAGTGGAGGGTACAGGTGGGGTCTGGAGTATGCCAGGGCACTGGGATAGGGGGTACAGGATGGCCCCAGCCCTGAATCTGCTCGCTCGGTCTGTTCTTGCAGTGTATCGAGCAGCTTTACTGACCTCTGTACATGCTGATGTGAGGGCATCCAGCTCGGGCAGAGCTGCCCCCCAGGCTTGCAAGGCCTCTCACAAGGGGCCATGCCCTCTCCCGGGAGCCCCCCCTTGAACAGCCCCATTTCAGTTTTACAGCCCCTCCTTGTCACAGCAATGCACACGTCACAAAGGGCCAGGGCTTTATTAGAGGGCTGAGACCAGCTGAGTGGTGGGGCCAGGCTGGCCTTTCCCATTTCTGAGGAATTTGTCCTGGGGGAGGGGCTATCTTGCTGACCTGTGAGTCCCTTAGAACTTGAGAGCTTTCTGCAGGTGCAGAAGAAGCTGCTCCAAACCTGAATACCTTGCCCAACCCACTCTGAAAATACACCAAAGACCAGGCTGCAGAGAGCCTACTTAGCAGTTCCCTGGACAGCAAATAACTCCGGTTCTAACTTTGCACTTATCACAAAGGGAGACTAAATTGTTTTAAGGTAAAAGGGAGTTCACAGTGTCACCGAAGAAGCAGGCCAAGCCTAAGCCATGTGGGGGTGGGGGTGTGAACTGGGCGGCATTACCCTATCCCCCAGACCTATCTTATTATCTCCATCTCCTGGTCGAGATGGTGGTTCACAGCCTTCGCTGTGCATTGGAAGCACATGTGGAACTTTGAAAAATCCTGAGGTGGGGTCTGGAGTGTGCCAGGGCACTGGGGGGTGGGGCGGTTCAGAGCTCCTGGGTAATAACTGTTCCCCAAAGTTCCCTTTCTGAGCCTCTGGGATACAGGAGCAAGCTGTTCTAATTCTTCCCAGCGGGAACATTCTGGTTTCAAAGGTTTTCAGTTACCACAGTTTGGGGGGGCAGGATAGAGAGTGTCCGTTCCTATATTATGCAATTTTATGCTGCATTGATGTGTACAGATAAGTCCAGAGATCAAATGTTTTCTCATTTGATTCAGCAAATACAGTTAAATGGAGATGCCCAGCCCACAACAGATGATCAGTGCCCTTTAGTTCTCCTAAGAGTCTCGGTTAAAAATGAGCCACACCTGTAAGTGAGTGGGTTTATGCCTGAAAAGTACCAGGTGGGTCTCTGAGTCTTTCCAGACTTTGCAAGGTGCTTGAGTCATTCCAGCTTCGGACACTAGATGGCACAAGAGGACTTCTGTGGCTCCCCTGAGATAGAGGTATAAGGTTGTTGTTGGTGGTGGTTTCCAAATAGCAGGATCCCAACAGGGAAAAAGCAACTTTGTGCTACTACTGGGATCAAATGCAGGTTTGCATGGTTTCTTGCGGGCAGTTGGAAGATGCAGATCAACCTCAGATCAAGGTGACAGCTACCAGGGAAGGGACCTGGCCAGGTAGGGCCAGAGGGTCCAAGGTCAGGGCAGAGGAGGGAGGGGCAGGTGATAAGATTCGGAATGACTCTGCCTGCCACAAGTAATTGGGTTTATTTAGCACTTTGTTTTTTGGAGTTTTCTCAGACCAGGTAGCAGGTTTTAGTTTCTGTCATCGCTGACAGCAGGTGGACACAAGTCTATGTGACAGGCAAGCAAAGGGGAACTCCGTTTAAGGCATGAAAGTCAAATACCCACACAAAGAAAGAGCTCCTCATCTGCTAGAAGTGTCTCAAGTAAGAAAGTGGTGCATCTGGTGGATAGCTAGAAAGAATCCGTTTCTGCTGATGGATGGGGGCTGGCCTATCCACTGTTGCAGGTGCATATTTGACCTGGGGGCAGAGCTTCAAGGTGAAGTGGGCAGTCCCCAGGGTACCCTTGGCTCCTCTGTCCACAGGTGGCTGTGAGATTGCAGACCCCAATGTGGCTGACTTAGCACTACATCACACTGACTTCCTGAAGGCTGCATTTAAATTGCTTTCTTTCCTCTTTTTTTTTTTTTTTTAACATCATCTTCAAGTGACCCTGACTATTCTTTTTTTTTTTTTATTGTTTGTATTCTTTTTTTTTATTATTTTTTTTATTGGTTGTTCACAACATTACAAAGCTCATGACATATCATATTTCATACATTAGATTGAAGTGGGTCTTTCTTTTGTCAGTGCCTCTATTATCTGTTGTATCTCAAAGAATTTAGCTTGCAGACTGGGAAGGCCTATGAAGGGTTCCCCCCCCCCAGGCCCATTCTCCCCCTCCCCCTTACTGCTTTTGTCTTGACTGGAGGTTTATTTTCTCTCTGATTTAATCTGGAGATTGATAAGTCAGAGCCCTGGTAGAGGCCCTTATCATGACATCCAAGTTTTAGTTTTAAATTGTGAGAATTGGGAAAATTATAAATTATGGTTATCTGCTTGGAGTTGATGGGGACCCCGGTGGTGTGTTGGGGATTCAGATATCGCTTGAGACCATTCCCTTTGGAATAACAAGTGAATTCTGATTGCTGTGGTAGCCACCGGGTGGCCTGGTTGGGAGCCAGGGCTCTCGTGGACATGACTGGGATTTTTTCTAGAGTGGAAATGTCCTATTCAGAAGGCAATGTTTCTGTACCAGTAGGAGCAAAATACTGGCAGTGGGGAACTGCTAGGCTCCATCTTTTATCATTTATCAGGGTAGAAGTCTGTTGAAAGGTGTCTGCCCCCAGAATGTCCCCAGGAAGCAAAATGAGCACTTTCAGCCCCCCCTGGCTAGGATTGCTGGCTTAGAACCCCACTCCTCAAAGGGGGAGCTGCAGACAGTAGCGTCAGAGCTTCCTACGATGCAGGATCTCAGGCCCCTGAGTCCACCCAGTCAGAATCTGCTTGGGAACAATTTTCCATGATCATGAACGTTAGAAAAGCTGAGCCTGAGGTGTGTGGTGAGACACTGCCACACAGTGAGTGGGTCCTCTGTCCACAGGTTCCACCTGTAGTGGATCGAAATATTTGAAAAAAAAAATCGTGCCTGTACTGAACATCTACAAACCTTTCTCTTGTTAGTATTCCCTAAACCATACACGACAGCAGCTATTTCCACAGTGCTTACATTGTACTAGGTGTCGTGAGTGTCTGCAGATGATACGTGTGGTTGTATGAAGGGACTGTGCCATTTTATGTAAGGGACTTGAGCATCTGTGGATTTTGGTGTCCATGGGGAGGGTCCTGTGTCCAATCCCCGGCAGATACTGAGGGACCACCCTACTAGTATCTTGGCCATTTAGTGAGATAATTAGCAATCTGCATGGCCCCACTGGGGGTGCCTCCCTTGACTGAAGGGGCTGCTGGAGATGGCATCTCCTAAGGGTGACGCAGGCTTGTGCTCTGGTCAAAGGACCCACGAGGCCTGGATTTCAGAAATATGACTGGTTTGCCCCTTTACTTAGGGATGTGACTGTTCCCAACAATCTCTGGCAGTGCCAGGTGAGGTGGTGGGACCTGGCATGCCGGGAGCCTCAGGGGTGTTGGGCTACCGAACCCCCTTCTGCCCAAGACACACTATGAGTTTCACAGGCATCGGGAAGAAGCAGATCTGCAGGTGCAGGGTGGGTAGAAAGCCTTGGGGCTGCTGCAGGTGTCAGCACGGCCCAACCCTGGCTGCAGGGCCCCAGGCGCCAGCAGACTCGGCTGTGGTGTTGACTTGGCAGTGCCAGCACCGTCCGCGATGCCCACCATCCAGGAGTTGATTCCATCCTCTGGCAACACGGCTGTCCTCCCAGTAGATGAGAAAAGTCCACATCAGTGGGTCAGTAGGCAACGCCTCTTCTTTGCCCCATGCCACTGGCTGGAAGGAGGCAGACCTGCTCTGAGTCCTGGGCATTTTGTCCCCATTCAGGCACGGAGGCCGAGTCCAGGGAGGAGTTTCCCTGGAGTCTTAGGGTGCGAGGTGTGGGGAAGGAAGCTGGGAACGCGGCAGGGACCCACTCTGCCTCTGCTTTGTCTTAGGCATCTGGGGTTCAGGGACGAGAGGGCCCCAGGAGAGGAGGGAACCTGGATTGTGGGGGGCAGACAGCTGACTGGCACCGCCGGCGGGGCCTTCTCTTTCTTGTGACTTTGGTTCCCACAGCTAGTTCTGACCTGCCCACGGCTCACACAGAGGCCAGGGAGCTGCGGGCAGCTGCAGCGGGCTGGCTGGCCGATTTCACAGACCCGTGTTCACCCATTAGCTCATCTTGTGCAGAATGATGGGGAACAGGACCCGGTGTCCCTTCCTTTGTTTATGTACATTTTTTCTGTGTGAAGGGGGAAGAAAGAATGGACTCCCTTTTCAAGAGAAGTGAAAACTGAGTTTTGTCTCTCCTTCCTGTTACTGTCAAACAAAAGTCACCTTAGAAGTCCAGATCGCACTGGCTCCGCGCTGTCAGGAAGCCGGGCCTTCCCTCCTGCACGTGTAACTTACAGTCAGTTCTCAGCAGACCAAAAGAAAAAAAAAAATCCCTTTCATCCTGCCCTGTTTTCCCCACTGTTTTATTTCTTACAACCGCTCACACCCACGTGGTGCTTGTCAGGAGTGCGTGGCCCGCACAGGGGGCTGTGCTGAGGCTGCCCAAATGCAAACTCTCAAAGCAGTTGTCTGTGTTGAAAGAAGATCTTACATTTGATCTTTGAAAAAATGATTCCTGCAGACACGATATGTCTGCATTCTTTAGCCTTCCAACCCCTTTCTGTTTGGGGGAGGGGGGTCCCTGCAGGAAGTAGGAGTTCACGGGAAAGTTAGACTGCACCTGAGAAGTAACCACAGCACATGAATAACCATTTTCTTTTTTCTTAATATCTATTTTTTTTTTTTTAGTTTTAGGTGGACACAATATCTTTATATGGTGCTGAGGATCGAACCTAATGCCTCATGCATGCCAGGAGAGCACTGTACCACTGAGCCACAATCCCAGCCCATGAATAGCCATTTTCAACACATGACCGTAATTTATTTTTATTGGCTCTCTGATAAATTTTCATGGGTTTTCAGGTTGTTGTCTATTGAGTTATGACTTCAAGCTTAGCATTTTATGTGCATTTCTATGACAATATTTATTCTTCTGAGCAACCAATAAAAAAATACTTATTTTTCTGGGTGGAAATATGCCTGAGGATGGTGGTAGCCAGTGCAATGCCCTCTCCTGCCATCTCGATTGTAAGCTACCTGCTTTTGTGGTGCAGACACCATATAGCCAGCAGGTTAGACCCATATGATTCCACTGAGGCCCAGAGAGCAGAAAGAATTCGACATCATGCAGTAAGTGAGGACTGGACCCTACAGCAGCGGCCTTATACTCTACTGGGCAGCTCCTGTTGTCTGCTTGGGGCCAGAGCACAGCCATTGGAGAGCTCCTTCTCTTGGTCTCTGGGTTGGACCCAGCTGGTCTTTGCCTGTGTTTGGTGGCCACAGGTGAGTACACTGGGCATGCTCCAAGTGGCCAACAACCTCATTTGGACCATCGCGTGGATGTGCTTGGCTGCTGCTCAAGAGATGCTGCCCTTGGTTCTCGTGAAACCCGGAGCAAGTATGACCTACACCAGGAGGCACTTTTCTCTCTGCCCCAATATGCATATATTAGTTTCCTAGGGCTGGCTAAGAAACCCCCACAAACTTGATGCTTAAAGCAAGAGAATCCTATTCTCTCACAATCTCGGCAGCCAGAAGTCTGAAATGCAGATGTGGGCAGGGACACCCTCCCTCTGGGAGCTCGGGGGGAATCTGTTCTGTGCCCGTCTTGGAGCTGCTGGTGGTTGCCGGAATCAGTCCTTAGTGTTCCTTGGTTGGTTGGTACGTCACTCCCGTTTCTCCTTCTGTGGTCGCATCACCTTCTCTCTGTCTCTGTGTCTGTTTCTCCTTCTTTTTTCCTATAACAGCTTGTCACTGGGTTGGGGTTCACTCAAGAGGACGATCTCACTTCAAGGTCTATTAGTTATATCTGCAAAGACCCTATTTCCAAAAGAACTTGTATTCGTAGGTCCTAGGAGTTAGGACTTAGATTATTTTTTTTTCAGGGTGAGGGGAGGGAAATAAAGGAAATGACACTGCTTTTTTCCAGTTAACATTCATGAACACATTTATCCCCATTTGAGTAAGGCAGCCATGTAATGATGTAAAAAACTAGTCCTTTTTAGGCAAAAGGCTCATGTTGTTAATGTCATCATTGAAAATTATTTTAAAAATGTATTTAAGGAATAGTTTTCTTAAAAAATATTGATTATTTAAAAACATGTTGTTGTTTTTTTTTAAAAAAAAAATATTGGAAAGCTCTGGGTGGTGGTACCTGCCTTTGATCCCAGTTACTTGGGAGGCTGAGGCAAGATGATCCCAAGTTTGTGGCCAGATGGGCAATTTGGCAAGACTCTGCCTCAAAATAAAAAATAAAATGGATGGTTTGTAGGTCAGTGGTAGAGCATCCCTGGGTTCAATAACTAGTACACACACACACACTCACACACACACACTCACACAGATACACTCACACACTGAGAAGTGGAGAGCGCTAGGGTTAGGATAGTTCTGCAGTCCACGGATAATGAAGCAAGCATGCACTCCAATAAATATTACCTCAGGCGGAATCCACAGGTTTTTTTTTAGCTTCATGAGAATGAAGAGACACAGTAGGACACCTTGATTCTCCAGAGCTGCAGATGGCTGCCTGGCTCAAAAGGAACATTGTCAAATTCAAACGGTCTGATTTTTCTTGGGATGTATGTATGATAGGAAATCTAAATAGTGATTTTGGGGAAACAATAAAGAGTTGTGGGAGTCTGACTGAGAAGTTCCCAGCACATGGTTATAGTTTGGATCTGGAATGGCCCCAGTGGGCCCGTGACCTAAAAGCCTGGATGTTGGTGTGACAAGACCTGGAGGTGGTGCAACATTGAAGAGGCGGGTCTAGTGGGAGGTCTGAGTTCTTTGGTGGTGTGTCCTGGAAGGGACTGTAGGACACCAGTTCGCTTTCTGTCATTTGAGTCCTGCCATGAGGAGAACAGTTTACTCTGCCAGGCACTTCCTCCCACGATGTTCTGCCTCACACAGCCTCATCAGCAATGGTGCCAACTGACTATGGACTGGAACTGTGAGCTTACACAAACCTTTCCTCTTTTTAAGTTGACTATCTCAGGCATTCGTTTATAGTCATGGAAAGCTGGCTGACGCACATACTGACTTTGCTCAGGAGTGATGCAGTATTTACACATTCTTTGCCCATTCCTTGATGTCTTTCTTATTAAGAATGTATCTTAGAGGGGCTGGGGCTGTAGCTTATTGGAAGTGCACTTGCCTAACACTTGTGAGGCACTGGGTTCAATCCTTAGAACCCCATTAAAAAAAAAAAGATAAAATAAAGGCATGATGTCCATCTATAACTACAAAAAATTTTTAAAAAAGAATGTGTCTCAGAATAAATCTAAAAGGCAAACAGCATCAACGATAAAAGCTCACTTCATAAGCAGTGAACAACTTGTAGCTCCCACCCCTATTATCTGTGTATCAAGGATTTTTGGGGCTGGGAAGAAAAGATAGGAAATCTGGCTAATTATCTCCTCATTCTAACCCCAATTTTCTTTTTATAACTCAAGAAAGCTCGTCAGAAGTGACATTATCTTGGAGATCATATTTAATCCATGCTAAGTTACAGAAGGAAAGATTTGATTTTATATCAGTGATGTTAAGTTTTTATCGTAACACATTGTTTTGTGCCAAACATATCATAGATACCCAGGATGGTGTTTTGATCCATCTCAATATGCAAGATCATTTCCAGGTTGAAAATCTAGGGCCTTCCACAGTCAGAGCATGGTGGTGACGACCCGCCGTGGAAGAGGGCCAGGGCTGCTCTTTCTGGAGAAGAGATGTCAGGGAGGCAGGTGAGGCAGAAGGGGCCTTGCCTGTGACAGCTTGTGGTACAGACAGCAGTTCTGGGCTCTACCAGGTCTGTGCAGGTAGGAGTGGGGCAGCTTGCACCCTCTTGGTCTTTTGAGGCGAGCTTTCTGTAGTGGCCCATTGAGAAACGGAGAATGTGCTAGAATTAGGATGGGAAGCCTTCATGGAAACATGAGGAGATAGCATCACGTTTTTTTTTTTTTTTTTTCCATATGAAGCATAAGGCTTTATATTTTGACAACAGAAGAAAAACTCAATGTCCTGTATATTCTTTAAGTTGATGTTGAAGGTATATGACATGGAGACTTTGGGATGTGTAAGAGTCGTATCTGACATTTTTTCAGCAACTGTAAAGAAACAATGAATTGAAACAAAATGCAGTTAGGATTGAGAAGTAATGGATTCGTTTCCACTCTGGCCCACCAGGAACTCATTCCACCTGTCTTTTTTTGCGCTGTTTTGTCCACCTGTCACATCTGGGAAGTCAGATTGATTTCTCGCCCTTGTAGTGGGTTAGGTAAGGCACATCTGGGAGTTTTGCCTTCACATCGTTGATGCAGTGTGGCTCACTGGGCAGCAGTGAGCTGTGAAGGAGCTCAGTGCCAACAGGGTTTCCATCTTTATGAGAATTTTGTTTTGCTTTGAGGTGCTGGGGAGGGGACCCAGGGCCTATGTGCACATAGGCAAGGGTTCCACCACTGAGCTCTCTTCCCCAAGAGTATTAGAGGGACCCAAGAATGTGCCGTGTAATGACATTTCATTCAATGACAGCATGTAGATGAGGATCCCATAAGATACTGCTGCCTAGTGACATCTTAGTTTGTGTTTGTGCATTCTGTGATGTTCACACAGTGACTAAATTGCCCAAGGAAACTTTACTCAGAACACGTTCCTGTCTTTTTTTTTCTTCAGTTGTAGTTGGACACAGTACCTTTTTTATTTATTTACAGATGGTGCTGAGGATCAAACCCAGGCCTCCCACGTGCTAGGCGAGTGCTTTACTGCTGAGCCACAACCCCAGCCCCCACATCCCTGTCTTTAAGTGGCTATACTTCATGGTGGTGTGTGGAGAGTGGTGGTTTGAATCGTGTCTTCCGACTGTCTTGTGGCCGTGTTGCATTGGGAACTTCCTGTGTGAAGATGGCCCAGTTGCTATGGTGATGTCAGCCTGGGAAGGCTGTGTGCTAAGGCGTGCAGCAGTGTCAGTCAAGCCCTTGAGCTCAGGCACCAGCTTCCAGGGATAGAGGATTCTGGGCATAACAAGATGACCTCGATGTCTCCCAAGTTTCACTTTGGCCTTCAAGGCTGTCTACTTTTTTGAAACTTTCTCACAAATAACCTTTGGATGACAAAACCTGTATAATAAACGTGCTGAGCTGGCTCTGAGTCAGTCAGACTCCACCAGGGTTTGGCTACCCACCTGGCCCTAGCTTTTTCTCTCTCTGTGTGTCTGTTTGTCTTTTCTTCATCCCCTATCACCCCTGTGGGTTTCTGGACTAACGGCCGTGCTGTTGGTGGCGGTGGTGTGTAAAGAAGTCTGCTTCTTGTGCTCTCTTGCCCAGAACTCTCTTCCTCCAGCGTGTCTTTCCATCCACCTGCGTGGATGTGAATAATGCTGCTATGAACATTTTTACGCCAGTTTTTGTGTGAATGCGTGTCTTCTGTCCTCTTGGGTGTAAACTCCAGGAGGAGTTCTGAGGAGCTGCCACATGGTTTTTAAAAGCAGCTGATCTTCATCTGTCCTCTCCTGCAGTATGCATGGGTCCCAGTGTGTGCACGACCTCACTGCACTCGTTTGTCATCACCCCTTCTTAGTGGGTGTGAAATACCACCTCACTGAGGTTTTGATTTGCACTTCCCTGATGATTAATGATAACCTGCACATTTTTATTTGCTTATCAACCATTTGTGAATCTTCCTTAGAGAAATGTCTAAGTCATTTGCTCATTTAAAAATTAGATTACTTGTCTTTTTGTTCTTCAGTTGCAAGAGTTTGACCCGTGTTCTGAGTGACAGACACATAGGATGCGGATGTGCGAGTATCTTCTCCATTTGGTGGGTTAACTTTGCGCTTTCCTGAGAGTGTCCTTTTGAAGCACAGAAGGTTTTGATTTTGATGAAGTTCAATTTATCTATTTTTCCTTGATGACTTGTTTTTTGGTGTCATGTCAAAGATACCATTGCCTAATTGGAGGTCACAAAAGTTTACATCTATGCTTTCTTTTAAGAGTTTCACTGTATTAATGTGGACATTTAGGACTTTTGATCCATTTTGAATTGATCTTTGGATTTTACCCCAACAACTCTGGCAACAAAAGCAAAAATAGACAAATGTCATTTCATCAATTAATTAAAGAAACAATGAACAGAGTGAGGAGACAATGTCGAGTTTGGGAGAAAATATCTGCAAGTCACACATTTGGTAAGGGGTTAATATGCAGAATACATAAAGAACTCAAAACAGGTAAACAGCCCTGTTAAAACTGGGCAATGGACTGGGTAGACATCCTGAAAGAAGACATCCAGTGGCCAGAAGATGGATAAAAAAGGCTCTGCACCAGTTGTCATTAGAGAAAGGCAAGTCAAAACCACCATGAAATGTCACCTCACTTGTGTCAGAGGGGCGGTCCTCAAAAGGTGAAAGGTGACTAGTGGTGGCCGGGAGGTGGGAAGAGGGAACCCTGGCACACCATGGTGGGACTGTGTTAGTGCAGCCATTGTCAGCCACAGATTACAGGATGCCCCCCAAACTAAACCCAGCTATCTTGGGATGGGCAATCCTGGGTGAACATTCCAAGGATCCAAAGTCAGTAGGTCAAAGGGACATCTACACTTCCACGTTTCCTGTAGCACCATGCACAAGAGCCAGGTAGCAGATGACCTAAGTGTCCACCAGTTTGACGGGCAGATTAAGAAAATGTGGGAGATACACACAGTGGAATACTGTTCAGTTTTAAAACAGAGGGAAATTCCATCATTTGCAGCAGCAGGGAGGACATTATGCTAAGTGAAAGAAGCCAGGCACAGAAAGACAAAGGCCACAGCTCCTGCCTGGATGTGGACTCCAAAACCATTGGCTTCCTGGAAGCAGGACTAGGATGGCCGTTAGCAGGGTCTGGAGGGATGGGGCGTGTAGGTGAGGGTGCAGAGCTTTGGTTAGATGGAAGGAATAGGTTCTGGATTGTACAACACGGCAAACTGGTCAACGGAATATCGTACATTTTAAAATTGCTAAGAGTAGATTTCAAATATTCTTACCATAAAAGTAAGTATTTGAGATGACGGATATGGTAGTTAGCTTGATTTAATCATCCTCCATTTTATATTCCTATCATAACATTGCTTTGCATCCATAGATAAATACACTTGTAATTTGTCGATTTACACTGAAAAATATGACATAAACTATGGATTTTTGTAGAAGACCTTCATCAGGTGAAGAAAGCTCCTTTCTATTCCTGTTTGTTCAGTGTCTCTATCATGAAAGACTGCTGGATTTTGTTAAGTGTTTTATCTGTGTCTGACCATGTGGTTTGGGTACTTTACGCTGTTAATAGGTGTTTTACGTTGACTGACTTTCCTGTCAATCAGCCCTGTGCTCCTGGGGTAAATTCACTTGGTCGTGGTGCCTAATCCTTTACATATACTGCTTTGGATTCAGTTTGCTGGTATTTTGTTGAGTATTTAAAAATCCATATTCATAAGAGGTATTGGTTGTATACTTTTTCTTTTCTGGCAATATCTTTTGTCTTGATATCAGGGAAATACTGACCTTAGCCTAGATTTGGAAGTGTTTCCTCTTATTTTTTTTGTGCAATTTGTGAAGTACTGGTGTTTTTCACTATAGTTTGCAGAAAATTTTAACTAAAATATAAAGAGGCAAGTGAGAAGGAACTTTTCTCATCTGTTCTTCTAGATGTTGTTATCCTCATGTGATGCCTGGGTTTATGGCAGCCTCCTTGGGCATAGGAGGGCAGTGATTCCAAGCCAACAACAAAAGGATGGCAAAGCAGAAAGAAGGAAAGGACCCGTGTTCTTTGTGAGAAATTCAATAACTCGTCAACCTTTCTTATTCTTCATCCATCCCTCCTCACTCCTCCTCTTCCTCCTCCCCTTTTTTCTTCTCTTCCTCCTCCTCCTTTCGTCTTTTCTTCCTTTTTGGAGGTCTGGAGATTGAACCTCGGGGTACTTTAGCACTGAGTTACATCCCCAGTCCTTTTTATTTATTTTTAAATTGTGAAACAGGGTCTCACCTAGTTGCTGAGGGTGGCCTTGAACTTGCCATCTTCCTGCCTCAGCCTCTTCAGTCACTGGGATGACAGGTGTGGGCCACCATGCCTGGCTCTAGACTTCTTTTTGGGGGTACTGTGCCTCTTTATTGCTTGAACACTCTTGGGTTAGGTTTCCAGGTACATGCAGCTGAAGGCAGACGTCCGGTGGTTGTCGTCACCAACTCCTTTGCTGTGGAAGCACTCCTGTTGTCTTCATCCTCTTCTCTTTTCATGGTATCTGGCCTGAGGTGGCCAATTGTGCCTGCAGAAAAGCATCCTGCAGGGGCTCAATGGCTGCTAGCGCCTATGTAAAGTAAACCAAGCACAGCCTCAAGGTGACATGGGACACAGCTTGCTGGTGCCCTTCAGGCTGCCCCAAGCACTGAAAACCCTCTGTGCCCTGTGTGAAGGTGGCTAAAATGAAGGATAGACAGGGACAGAGAGCCTGAATTATAACTGACACGGAAACCTTGTGGATTAGTCCAGGGTCTCCAGAGGGACAGAACCAGTAGGATTCTGAGATGGCTCCCTATTTCTGCTCTCGTGGGCACACCCTCTACAGTCCTCCCTTGCTCTCTGCAAGAAATTGGTTCCAGGACACCCCGTGAACACCAAAATCCCGCACGCTCAAGTCTCTTCTATAAGATGGTGAGATACTTACATATTATGTATCCTCCTGTATACTTTAAGTCATCTCTAGATGATTTATAATACTTTATACCATGTAAATGCTGTGTAAATACTTGTTTGCTGTATCGCTTAGGAAATAATGACAAGAAAAGGTCTGTCTCTATTCAGTGCAGATGTGATTTTTGTTTCAAATACTTTGATGCATGTTTATCTGGATCCTTGTATGTGGAACTCACAGATCCTGAGGGCCAACTGTATAATCCCCCTCTCATCTTAAGTGTGGATGGAACTATGAATCTATTGTAGGATAAAAATAAAGCAGTTTTTCAGATATGATTAAGGTTCTAAGTCACCTGACTTTAATCAAGAGAAAGATGATCCTGCACGGGCCTGGCCTACCAGGTGGGCCCTTAGCTGGACTCAATCCTCCCTTGCAGATAGACTTGAAGTTTGAGGGGCCTGCTGAGGGGACCAGGAGCCAGGCACTTGAGAGCAACCTCTAGGAACTGAGTGTGGTCTCTGGCTGACCAGGGTCCCAAGCTACCAGCTGGCACTAAAATGAGGACCTGAGTCCCATGGTTTCAGGGAAGTGAATCCTGCCAACAATCAGAGGGAGCTTGGGAATGGATCTGTCCTAGTTGAGCCTCCAAATGAAGATGCACCTGGATGGTGAGTTGGTTTCAGCCCTTTGAGATTCTGAGCAGAGAACTCAGTTCAAATGTGCTGGATCCTGGCCTACAGAAACGGGGAGGGAACAATGGGGGTTGCTTTAAGCTGCTAGTAGAAAATGAATGCAGTAATATTTCAAGTATTGCTCCTTTATATTAGAAAAATATGATAATAATTAGAAAAGAAATTGTGAGAAGTCATGTTTGATAGCCCAGGAAATGACATCAAATGCCCCCAGCAAATTCCCTTTTCTTTTTTCCCCATGAGAGCTACATTCCCAACTTTTTGTTGTTGCTGTTGGTTTTGTTTTTGTGATCCTCCTGCCTCAGCCTCTCCAGTAGCTGGAATTACAGGTGTGAACCATTGTTCCCTGCTACATTTCGACACTTCAGATGGACACTTTCTCATGGACAAGGGCTGGATTGGGAGAGTTAAGGAATGCATGTTTGTCTTCCTCCTGACAGTTGGCCACATGTGGTCAGCCCTTGGGAGGCCAGTGCATGTCTCATGGGTCCTTGTTCTGGTCCTGGGACAACCTTGGTCAGTGGAAACCACAATTGCCCCTGCCTTGTATGGATTCTGAGTTCCTTCTGTTGAGACATCTATTCCAGACAACATCAAGTTAAGGAGAGCCATGGTGTTGGGAGAGATTGCTTTGAAAAATGAAACCTATATCTGTTTGGTATTTTTTTCTTCTACAGCATGTGTTGTAACTATTTCTTGAAACCTTATTGCTCCAGGAAAGGATTCAGGCAGATCCTGTCTGCTGGGTAGAGCCTCCTGTCCTGTTAGAAGTTTGAACATAATTCAAGTTGTTCGTATAGTGATCATGTCTTATCTATAGATTATTAAACTATTTTTACAAAGTGATTTAAAAAATGATCTAAACTGCTGACCTCTTATTAACCTTATTTAAGAAGTTTCTGAGCTGTTTTTTAATGTTACTGATTGATACAGAACAATTTTATTTTTCTTTCTTTGGCTTTGATGGGATCAGAGATAGTTGCTTATGTTTCTAGCTTGGGAGACAAAGAAAAACAAGACGCACTTTTTTTGTTGTTGTTGCATTGACAACGAAAATGAGAATCAGATGGAGTTTTTTTTTTTTTTCAAATTTTAAAAAAATGTCCAGTCATTTGTACAAATGGTTTAAAAGCCTTGAGATTTTAGGACTATGTACTTGCAATTATTCTCCTTTAATAATTAATTACTAATATGTTTTAATCACTGAGAACATTGTTTTGATCATTAAGAATTTACAATGTAAAGATTATTTCAAGGTCAAATTTCAAATGTTAATCATTTTAACCTAATGCATGTAAATCTCTACTGAATTCAGCTTAAAAATAAAAAGTAAATCATTAATTCAAACTGGCATTCTTACTGGAAATTGTCTTTTATTATTCTCTGCTGTGGTTCAAGGTCATTTCTTTAATCAAACCTCAGAGTTGGATATAGTCATTGGAAGCAAAAATCATTCTTCTCCTTCTCTTTCTTTCCCTAAAAATACAACTCTCATGGGAGATCTCTTCCAACTTTCTTTTTCTCTTAATAGTTCTCATCTCATCTTTAATTATTGCTGCTGCTCTTAGGCATTTTTAAAATCGTTTTTAGTATCGAGGGCAGTTTGTGTCACTGCACAAGCCACTTAGAAATCAGGCAGCTTCACTTGCTGTGGAAATCTTCACGGGCATCTTCCCTTTGATGCGATGGGCATCCTGGGAGGACCCCAGCCTTTCCCATAGCCGTGTGAAGTGTGGATGGCAAGCATGGGTCTAGAGTGGTCCCCTGGCCTTGAGTCCTGGTGCCCCACTTATTAGTTCTTATTAGTTCTGTCCATGGAATATGCACCCTGTGCCCCCACCTCCTCATCTGTAGAGCAGGGACATACAGACAGCGGTGACAGAGTCCTGTAGTGGGGACCGCAGGGAGATCAGTGCCCAGTCGATGCTGACAGCTTTGCAGGGTCCTGGGTTTAACCCACACTAATGAGAAAATGTAATTCCCACTGGGGATTGGAGGAATATGCGGCTTTTAGTCTCATCCAATTTAAATTTTAGTCTTATTCAATTTAAGTTAAAAAAAACCCAACAGAATTGAATTCGTTCCTTCAGACAAATTTAAAGAGAAATTTGCTCCAATGGCCTTGCCTGGTGTCTTCCCTGTGTGGCTTTTTGGGGTGTGAGCAGCGGGTTGTGTGTTTGCTCGTCTTCCCCAGGCTGCCTCCCCTGCCACAGCCGCCTCCCCTTTTCCTGGGGGGCTGTTCTCTCAGATCCCCAGTGGAGGCCTGAAGCAGGTGGCCAGAACCCCACCTGCATGTGCTGTTTTTTCTTATGCATATATACCCATGATGAAGTCTGCTTCGTAAATTAGGTACAGCAAAAGAGAACAATTATAACCGTATCCTGGAATAAGTTATGTGAATGTGTCCTCTCTTCCATTATTAGGTAAAATGAGGTCCTCTGAACAGAAGCACCGCTGCAGATACTGCCAAAGTCGAGATACCTACTAACTGAGTCACAGCCAAACAGTGTGGCTACGCTGGACAGGGGACGGTTCATGTCCTGGGTAGGACAGAGTGGGATGTTAAGAGATGGCACCATACACTAGGATCGGTGTACCATTTAAAACTTACAAACTGTTTAGTTCTGGAATTTTCCATTTATTATTTCTGGACTGTGACTGATGACGGGATGCAGGATGCGAAACCTTGGCTAAGAGGGACACTGCTGTAGTGGGTTCTTTGGGTTTAGGAAATATTCCTGGGTCATATCTGCTCTCTCTCCCTTGGTGCTGTTTGCTGCCAGAATACCTCTGAACCTCCTTCTCACCTGGCCCCAGCCCAGGGAGCCGCACTGCTGGGGAGTTTTTCAGCCTGCTGACGCTCAGCCCCAGGGGATCACCTGGAGTGGTCCAGGACAGCTGACCTTCGAGTCTTCCTTTGAAATGGACATGGTTTTTGAGCTTCCAGATTTACTAGGTTGTGTTCCTGCTGGTTTGGAATATGGGAACCTGTCAGGTGGCTGTTTCCATAGCCTGACACAGGTATTAAGGCCAGAGAACTCTGTCCTGGATATCTTCACCTGGAAACTGGGTCATCTTGACCTGGCTCTGAGTTTCCTTTTCCTTACCACACTTCACTCGGAACTGGAAAGGGGCAGGGCCTCCCTTGTGAAAACTCATGGTTTAGTCCTAACAAACCTGGTGTTCGACAGGGAGGATGAGGAAGGCTGGGCAACCTTCCTCAGGTGGACAGCTCTTGCTGCAAAATCATTCTCTTCAATGCAGGAAGGTAAATATCCCCTGGGTCTGTGTCTTCACATTCCTCATCCTTTAATCCTCACCTGTCTCCTTGGCAGAAGGATGTCTCCAAGATCACAACAAGGAGAAAATCAAAAGAAAAAGCTTTGTAATGTGGCAATGTATCCCCAGGACCCAGCACAGTTTCAGTTCAAAACCCAGTGAATATCGGTAATCAATGATGACGATTGACATCCTTAGAGTTCTTTATAAACTGATATGTACAGTCATGTGTCACATAACAACATTTTGGTCAATAATGGACCGTGCATTGATGGTGATCTCAAAAGACTATATCACATAGTGACATCATAGCCGTCTCAGTTTGTCTAAGTGCATCCTATGAAGTTCACCCAATGATGGAATTGAGTAATGACACATTTCTTCCATTCCCCATCATCAAGTGACACAGGACTCTATGTATACCTCAAACAGCTTACCAGCGATTCACAATGGGTATCAAATGGATATTTTTCCATGAAGAAATTGTAAAACCTTTGTTAGTTGTGAAGTAAGTAACTCTTTGAAGCCGAGAGAAAAGAGCTTTCCACTTTTCTACAAGAAGAACAAAGTTAGAGGAATAAATACTCAGTCAATGCAAAAATTGTATTGCCATAGGTTCCTGTCATAGGAGAGAAAGGCCAATACTGGGGAGACTCTGCTGAAACAAAGAGCAGGAGCGGTTTTGAAGGAATAGGGTGAACTTGTGAAAAACAACAAGAGGATGGTGGTGGGCAGGTTGACCAATAGGATGTGTAGAATACAGTGTTATTTCCTGAGTTTGCAAATCTTTTTCTCCATGTTCAGGCCATTGTGTTTGCTAATTGGTGCCCATAGGGTTGACTTCCTGCCTTCCCAGAAAGACCAGAAGGTAGGGCATTATTTTCCTTGATAATTACATTTCAAAAGGGATGGCTTCCATTGACTTGATAAAGAATCGCTGGGTTGTAAAATTGTCTAGAGGCTCCAAAAAAAAAGATTTGCATATTTCAAAATGACAGAGAATTTACAATTATAAGTTTTCTAAAGGACATGTTCTAAGAAACAGAGATTGGGGCCAGGAGTTAGGAATGAGCCTGTCTGAAGTCTGTCAGGCTGGGGCACTCTTAACCCTGTCATGCTCACTCGCCATCAAATGAACATGTGGCTTCCTCTCTCGAGTTTGGTATGAATACAGAGTTTCACACTGCCTACTACTACCTGTAAAGGCACATATTTTATCATCTGTATATGAAATGAATGTCTAAAAGTTTCTGATTGTGTGGAAGCCCCTTTTAATTATATTAGAAAGTAGAGATTAGAGATAGCATCAGTCCTTCCCATGAATGCAGTGTCTTTTACATGTTTACTTCCTTTCTGAAGTTACCTACCATGGCATTAGTCATAGGAGACCGTAGCTGGTGTTTCTATATTTTGCTCTGCGGGTCAATCATTTGGGAACAGTAATCAGAAAAGACACTGGAGAGTGTAGGGTCTGTGGAAGTCCTTCCATCCCTCAGTGTCACTGGCAGGAAGCGCTCCGCCACGGTTCTTCCCTTGAGAGGAGTGTTAAAAGTGAGTGTTTTCCCAGTTCTGAAGCCATGCTCAGCCAAATTAGGCACTTGGTGGTAAAAACATCCTAAGTATGCAAATCTTTTCTACAGACAGCTTGTGCTGTGGTTCCTTCTTCTGTTTCCCTCCCGGCTGGACACTTTCCCCCTCTCATCCCACTCTGCTTATAAGTGCTAGCAGATCATCACCATAGCTCTCCAGCACTGGAGAAGTTCAGAAAGAAGACCTTCTCAGAGGTTGGGCATGTTGGATTAAGGCATAGTTGTACAAAAAATCCCACAACCGTGGGCTTCTACATCATGTACAACCAGAAGAGTGAGAAATTATACTCCATTTATATATGATGTAACAAAGTGCATTCTACTGTCATGTAAAATTAGCACAAATTTTAAAAATTAAAAAAAAGAAAGAAAAGAAAGTAGCCTGATGCTAGAAGGAAAGAGAAACTAATAGTGAAAAGTTGAACGGAAATCTGAGCCGAGGTATTGTTTAGGCTAAGAAGGCACCAGCACATTTTCACTTTGATGGTGTCAGGTCTGGGGTGGCTGACAGAAATGTTGTGAGCTGCCAAAAACGCTGGGCACGTTGAAGTTCAGAAAAATCTATCAGTCGGGGTTAATTAATCTGTCTGAATTGGTAGCATCCATATAGTTGAACACAATTTAGGATTGTTTCCAGGACCATTCCTTTAAAACTGTCTCTTGGCTACATGATCCTATTTGCAAAACAGATATTTGCCAGCCCTCCTGGAGTTTTATACAAATACCTTGACGAAGAAAAATGAGGAGTACCAAGGCCAATAATGGTTTAGCACCAGAAACCATAAATCTCCATCAGCTGGTCCCATTTGATGAATTGGACACATTTTATACATCTTGGATTAAGTGCCTTCCGAATTATGGGCTCATTGTTTATTTAAATAGTAACTGTTATTAAGTTTAGCAGCAGCAGTGGTTTTTCAGATCATAAGGATGTTAAAGTGAAAAACCCTCGTTTCTTATTTATTAAATGCTATATCTACATTGTTCCCCATCAGAAGCTAACTACAGGTGGTTTCAAAGGTACATATTTTATCATCTGGATATGAAATGAATGTCTAAGAGTTTCTGATTGTGTGGAAGCCCCTTTTAATTATATTAGAAAGTAGAGATTAGAGATAGCATCAGTCCTTCCCATGAATGCAGTGTCTTTTACATATTCAGTTTATAGTTCATTATTTCAGGGTCATTTGCATATCTTGATGTTATAGTTCAGGTTATAACAGGGTAATTTAAACTCCTCCACCATTCTACAGAGTTCTAATGATTGATTCTGTAATGTTTCTGGGATGTTCTTTATTATGGGCTGCATTGTGTTGTCCCCAAAACTTACATGTTGAAGACCTAAATCCCCAATGTGACTGTATTTGGGGTTGGAGACATACTGAGATAATAAGTTCAATGAGGTCACAAAGGTGGGGCTCTTCTTCATATATGACTGGTGTCCTCACAGGAAGGGAGAGACACCAGGTGCACAGGCGCAGAGGGATGCCCTTGTGAAGACACAGTGGGAAGGTGGCCATCTGCAAGCCCTGGAGAGCATCCTTGGGAGAAGCCAACACTGCCAACACCTTGATCTTGGACTTCATTCCTCAGAGCTATGAGAAAGTCAGTGACTGTTGTTAAACTGCCCAACCCCAGGACATCTGGTTGTGGTGGCTCTCACAAACTAACAGATCTTCTAAGACAATAAGTGTTGGACCTGGGCTTAAAATTCAAGGACTCAGAAAATTCCCCCAACAGATCAAAGCCACTCTGCAAATACTCAACACTTATCCCACTGAAAACATCTTTTCCTTTTAGTAATTTGTATCTGAATAATAAAATGTTGCCAGAAATTGAATTATCAAAGTGAGTCTGTGAAGGTCAAGAAGACTTTTGGCTTCTAAGGCAGGTGAATCAACTCTAGTACTCTTAGCCTCCAAGACTCTCCTGAGGTCCCCAGCGGTCCTTAGTAACAGCTGTGTTGATCGGATAAAGAAGTGCTCTTAAATGATGATGATTCCTAACAGACAGAGAAAACATTAGAAGGCTGGGGGTTCAGCTCAGTTGTAAGGGACGTGCTTGGGAGGCCCTGAGTTCCATGCATGCCCAGACCCCAAACCCAAACCAAACCAAAACCAGAACCACCACAAGGTAGCATTGACTGGATCCTCTTCTTCTTCTTTTTTTTTAAATATACTTTTTTAGTTGTAGATGGACACAATATCTTCATTTATTTCTGTTTTTATGTAGTGCTGAGGATCAAACCCAGTGCCTCACACGTGTGAGGCAAGCCCTCTACCACTGAGCTACAGCCCTAGCCCTAGCACTTCTTTTTTAAAAAAATTGATTAATTAATTAATTCTAATTAGGTATATATGACAATAAAATACATTTTGATTCATTGTACACAATATCATGGTAAACAAAGTAAGCCAATCCCCCCAAACCAAAGGCCGAATGTTCTCTCTGATAAGTGAATGCTGATCCATAATGGGGGAGCAGGAATGGGAAAAATGGAGGACCTGTGATTGGGCAAAGGGAAGGGAGAGGCATGGAGGGGGTATGGGGGCTCAAAAGATGGTGGAATGAGATGGACATCATTACCCTAGGTACGTGTATGACTGCACGTATCCCATTGTGTTCATATATAACATTATAGTCACCTATCATTTGATGTACACTGGAGTTGTTTCCACCTCTTGGCTATCGTAAGTGATGACTTTCTTACGCTTTTAGTCTATTTTTAAGTTTTATTTATTTATTTATTGGTGCTGGGGAATCGAACCCAGGGCCTTGTGCATGCAAGACAAGCACTCTACCAACTGAGCTGGATCCCCAGTCCATATTTTAAAGTCTTATTTAGTGTAGAAACAATACTCCAGATGAGAATGTCTGCCAATATCATGACAGGAGCTGACAAGAGGAGGGTACGCCTGGGCGACAGCTCAGTTCACAAACCTGCAGTAAAGGCCTCCCGGTGTCCTGCTGACCCTCCATGGTTCTGAGTGTCCGCTCCTTAGCCTCACCTTATGTGCCACCACTAAATGTGTCCTTTTCTTTTCTCCCGCCTCACCCTCCCCTGGTCAGCAACTTAGTTTATCTCCTGGTGAGCTCCATTAAGGCCACTCCATATGCCCAGCTAGACTTTTCCCCCTGAAGTGTTTGCTGGTCACTGCAAATCCCACAGTCCATCCATTTACCTGAAACTCTGCTAATCCGGTCCGAGTTCCAAAACAAAGTTCCTTGATATTTAAGAAGCCACCGGAATTCTTACTTATTTTTACTTGCAATTTCAAGGCTTTTTCCTTTCTCCAAATCTCCTTGGGCTATAAATTAATCTGAGTCAAAACATGCTTTTAAGAGAAGGGAACTCAAAGCAGGACAAGGACTTGTTCTTTTTGAAATTGCATATAATTTAACATGGTGTAACCTTTGAAGAGGAAATATGACCTGCTCAGAGCATCGCAGTGGGATTTACGGAGGCTCTGTGTCTGAAAGCCTCATCTCAAAGAAGGCAGGTATTTGGTTTCAAATTATCAAAACAGCCTTGTCCTCTTCTTGGAGTTATTTTGACATCTAAATAATAGTTCTGGCATTTCTTTCAGAGTGTAAATCAATAACATTGACTTAGTGCATTCTTTCCTTTTATTTTCATTCCTTACTCTTACCTTAGATCAAGTATTAATAATTATTTTAAGCCTTAGCCTCAGTTTGGTACTTTGCCACTTAGTGATGCGGGAGGCACCCCCCCTTCCCCTTCCCTTTACCAGCTGCCTAGCTCTTCCAGAATATTCTCTTCCTGTGACAAAGACATCTTCAAAAACAGAGAAGTAGATTTAGCAGTCACCCTGGACACACTTCATTGTCTTCTCTTCCATTTCTCATAACATTAGAACACCAGCATCTTTCTCCTACTTAAAAAATATTTTTATGAGTTGTTGAAGGACCTTTATTTATTCATATGTGGTGCTGAGAATCAAACCCAGTGCCTCACACATGCAAGGCAAGCGCTCTGCCACTGAGCCACATCCCCAGCCCTCTCCTACATTTATTATACCCCTTGGTTGTGGTTTGGAGCTGGAATATCCCCCAAAATCTCATGTGTTGTTGAAGTTTTGTTTCTCAGTGCAGTGATGGCCAGAGGTGGGGCTTTGGGGGAGTGACTGGATCTCGGGGTCTGACCTCATCCGTGGATTAATCCATTGAGAACTGAAGGGACTAGTCACTGGGAGGTGGTGGAAACTATGGGCAGGTGGGACATGGCTGGAGGAAATAGATCACTGGGGGTGTACCCTTGGGGACCATGTCTGGTGTCCCTCCTCCCCCCCCACAGCTTTCTGGCTGCCATGAGGTAAGCAGCATTCATCTGCCATGCCCTTCTGCCATGTTGTTTGCCTGACCTCAGGCCCAAAGCAATGGAGGTGGCCGACTGTGGACTGAAAACTCTGAAACTGGGAGCCAAAATGAATCTTTTCTCCTTTAAGTAGTTTGTGTCAGGTATTTTTGTTACAGTTACAAAAAGCTGACTCAGCCACCCTCCCATCATTAGTTTGCCCTAGTTTCTTACTAGGGTATGCCTACCTGGGAATCAGCTGGTGCTGGTTGAAGCTGATTCTTGAGTCTCACCCCAGAAGCAGAGGATTGGAATCTCTGGGGATGAGGACCAAGGAGGTGCCATTTTCACAAACCTAGAGATGCCAATGGTATTCACAGGCAAGAAGCCTTCCCTCACACCTTCCTGGTTGCTAGTTCTCATCTCTCTATTCCAGTTGCACTCAAAGTAGTTCCTGAATTCTTACATGTGGATGTCTAATATGCAATTAATGCATTTTTCAAAGATCCTTGCACCAGTTCTCAAATCTTCACAATTGACTTAACGACTTTGCAGGATGGAAGAGGCACTATGGCAGAGGAGGAGGTTTGAGGGTGAGGTGAGGGAGCAGAGGGATGTGAGAGGTGGGAAAGGTTTTGAGATCAGTCAAACCTGGGTTGGATTTCCAATTCTGCCATGTGAGTAGCTGTATGACCTTGGATGTGTTATTTGACCTTGTGAAATTCAAATTTCTCAGCTCTAACTGGGGGTGATAATTTATTATGCAGAGTTGTTTAGGAGGATGAAATTAAACCATGTAGTAAGCCAGGAGGTGCCATTACATGGTAGCTTTTGTTGAGCTTTAGTTTATTCCTTTTATCTTTATTCCTGGACTTCTATTTTTTGGTTGTCTTAGTTCCTTATCCTTTTCCAAGTTATCCACTTGGGTACATCATCATCATCATCATCATCATCATTGGCTGGAGAATGACCCCAGTCCTGGATAACCCTTAAATCCTTATCTTTGAATCTTCTTTTTCAGATACTCCTCTCTAAAATTTTAGCTTATTCAAACCTTTTAATTTGACCTTTTTTTTTTTTCTGCTGGGGTGGGGGAGTGGGTACCAGGGATTAAACTCAGGGGCACTTGCACTAAGCCACAACCCCAGCCTTATTTTGTATTTAGAGACAGGATCTTGCTGAGTTGCTTAGTGCCTCACTTTTGCTGAGGCTGGCTTTGAACTTGAGGTTTTCCTGCCTCAACTGCCAGAGGCGCTGGAATTATAGGCATGTGCCACCTTACCCAGCTTAATTTTGACCTATTATCCTTGATCTATTATCCTTAATCCTTTTTATTTTCTTAACTTTTTTTTGTGTGTGTGGTGCTGGGGATTGAACCCAGGGCCTTGTGCATGTGAGGCAAGTACTCTACCAACTGAGCTAGATCCCCATCTGCATATTTTCTTAAGTTTCTGAGACAGGATTTCATTAAGTTGCTTAGGGCCTCCTTAGATTGCTGAGGCTGGTCTCAAACTTGAGATCCTTTGGCCTCAGCCTCCAGAGTCACTAGGGTTACAATGTGTGCTACCATGACTGGATTCTTTGGCCTTCTATCTTTGGCCTTTTTAGAAGAACAGTATGGATACTCTTTGGGGTGAGTGGCTGTGGCAATAGTTGCCATTTTGCTGTGTTGAGCACCCCTCCATTCAGTAGCAGCACCTATCTTCACCTTGGGGTCCTGCCATTCTTTCCCCATCAGGTGTGGATGATGGGAGTGAGACTGGTGAGCCCAGTGAGCACCTGATCCAGTGGTGTGGTACTCATGGTGCCACAGCAGTCTCAGCATGGTGATTGGCCCCAAGAGTTGTCATGTAATGCAAGCAAGGCCAGTCAGTGTTGTCCTCTAGTTTTCTAGCTTGCACTTAAAGGTAGAGTGGGTTTTTCTTCTGTGGCTCCAAGTCTTCTGGGGCTCTAGGCCTCCTTCAGGTTGCTGGCCATGCTCTGGGATAGGGTGGGGATGCAGGAGAAGGCACTCTCTTCTGCTCCTGGTCTTGGATGTGCTGGAGCTTTAGATTCCTAGTAGGAAAACACATTTTAAAACTCTAATTTCTGGAGGAGACCCCTTTTCAGGGATGCTAGATGCTGGCTCCCAAGGATTTATATCTTTCTTAATTGATTGTATTGTGTACCCCTTTCTTTTTCAAGTCATGCACACACTGTCAACATGGATGCATTTGTACCTAGAATGGTTGTTTCCCCTTTCCTTTGGTCCCTTTGGTGACTCTGGCCCATCAGGTCTAATTTTTTATCTTACACCATAGACTGCTTCTCAGGAACCCTTGCAATCTCCTATTCCCACTTGTTGGCTTCCCAGACTAGGCTCTGTTCTACCTGCCCATAGTCTCAAAAGATATTACAGTAATTTCCTGGGAGTTTTCTGGTCCCCATGATGTGTGTGGGCTGGTGGCTATTCACCTCTCCAGGCGTCATCCTCAGCCCTGATGGGACTTGTGCTACACATATCATCAGAACTGTGCAAAAGTGTGTGCACATGCCATCCAAGTGTGGAAAGAGCATAATATGGGAATCATCAGTGGGTCCAAGCTCAACAATTGTAATTCTATTTAATTGAGGATAGCTTCAATGGGAGTGGTGAAAATAGGAAGAGGTAGGAATCAAGTTAAAGATGGAATTTGTCTCTAACATTGATTAGCTGTGAACTTCAGACAAGTGACAAAGGCCCTTCTTCCCAGAATTTTCTCATTGGCACAACGAAGAGTTTGGTTTACATATACCTCTCAATTCTGAACTCCATATGACTCTATGACAATGTTTTGAAGTGCAAATTCTGTGGATCCTGGCAGTGAATTTTGGACAATGTGCTGCCCAGGATTAGTTTGAGGCTCAGGGGCTTATTCAGGAAACAAGAGGACAAGGGTTCACAAAGATAAATCTGTGTCTTCCTACTGCAAGAAGACCTGCTCTGTGGTCAATTTATGTATTGAAGATCTAAATTAAATTTTATTCATCAAAAGGGGCACTGCTGCTAAAAAACAAACAAAACAAACAAACAAACTGGAAAAATATCCTGGGCTATCCAAACAAGTGAAACACCTTGATCTATCTTGGTGTAGCCAAACTTCTCTCATTACTCCCAAATGGACTTTCTAGATCAACCAGGCTGACCATCTCACAGCCCCTGAACAGTTCAGGCCTATGCTTGTTTACACAGTTCTGTTTGCAAGGATCTAAACTGCACTTGGGAGATGAGAAATTGCTGACCTCAAGAATATTTTAGTTCCTGCAGTTACTCAACTTGGCTGCACTTGGCAAGACAGTATATAGTTAGGCTAATGACATAAATGAGACTACACTGCTAGCTAGAGTAACAGGTGCAAACTAGTCAGTAGCTCTGACCCTCTGTGTCTGATGTAACACATTTTGAGTGAGGGACTTTGAGAAGTGGGCTTCACTTGTGATGAGAGGAGTAGGGGTGGTGTCATTTGCATAAGTGGAGGGGCTGCTGTGCATGATTCTTGCTGGCTCATGAGATTTGTCCAGATCTGGTCATTTCTTTGGATCGTCACCTGGAGATGGGACTAAGCAGTGGCAAAGCCATTAGAAATCTCATACATTCTCAACTGCTCTTTGCTTAGGATTTCTACCTGGAATGCATGGGCTAGAGGCCCCTCCTGTCTGCTGTTTGGGAGCCAGGGCAGTGGGTATGGGACAGACTTTATTCCTCACTTCGAGCCACAACACTGTCCTGCAAACATGTGCTTTTATCAGATGTAAACCCATTTGTCCCATTGTCCCAGATATCATATTTGCCCAGTGTCCTAGTTATAGGATGGCTCACATATGCAAAAGGTACTATATTGTCCCAGCATCCTATTTATAGGACAATCTGTAGTATTGTTCTTAATGATAATTAGGAAACTATAAGCTCTAGATTATGATTTTCAACCTATTTTAATGCAATTTCATTGAAATGTTTGCAGAATTGAAAACTTGGGACTTAGGGGTTGGAAGGAGTACTATTTAAATAAGATAGATCACAAAATAAGGGGAAAAAGTGATTAAACATTTTATGATATGGCTTTTCCTTGAGTTGAAGGGCAGAGACGCCATGAAGCTCAGTCTTCACACAGACACAGGTTAGTTCTTAATACAGTGATTCTGGCCTGAATCTCATTTCGCATCTCAGCCTTGTCTGCTTTTGACATCAATGACAGTATAAGAAATGAGCTGTACTATTTCCTCTTTTCTTAGTCTCTGAAAATTTTGTGAGAGTTGATAAAAATTACCTAGAAAAACATTTCTTTATAAGCAATTATTATTTTTACCTTTCTATATTCTTGAAATGGAGAGAAGAGTATAATAAACCTCATGTACTTACCACTCAACTAAGGAAAGATTTTAAATTAGCAATTAATTTTATAAATGTTTATGAGACAATTCAGGTTTTGTATTTTTTCAAGTGTCATTTTTTGACAATATGTTTTTTCTAGGTTTTTACGTATTTTAATTCTGTTTTCAAATGATTGGCATAAGTCATTCAAATTCCCTTCAAAATTTGTGCCTCAATGTTTATATTTGTTTTCATTTCTAATCCTATTTGTGCCTCTCTCCAGCCATCATTCTTATAAAAGTTTAATTGATATGATCAACTTATTCCAAGAATCAACTTTATGTCTTGCCGTTACTTTGTGTCCATGTCTGGGTTAGCACTGGGTACGCGTTCTGGGGGTGGGAAGAACCCTGGGCTATTAGAGAATGTGCCAGCTGGGATGCCATTGTGTAGATTAGAGGACAGATTCTCAAGACCAAGTTAGAGAAGGTTGTTCTCAGGAGTACAGTCCACTTTAAAAGCCATGTCATTGAGAGAAAGATGGCAATGATAACACTCCCAATGCTAACACAGAGATAATCATCGTGTGCTGTGACCTGGGTCAGGTGCTGTATGTGCATTGCCTCATTCAGCCTTCACGGCAGGTCTGTGAGATCTCCATTTACACCCACCATTTCAGATGAGGAAGCTGAGGCTCGGTATAATTATATAATTTGCTCAAAATCCTCCAGCTGATTGACATCAAAGCTGATGTTTTTCATGTTACCCCATTAGTCACGAACAGAGAAAATGGAGTGGATTGCTGGGGGCGTGGGAAGGATGGGCCATGAGATGGGAAGAGGCCTGAGACGGAGCAGAGCCTCAGTTCTTCCTGGTTTTCTTGGCTATTCTGAGGCAAACCATGATAACTTTTGACCCAGTTCCCTTTTACCTTCATTTTATTCTGGGAATAATAATAATAAAAAAAAAACTGTGAGAAAAATCTTACCTGGTAAAAGACTCAAATATAAACTAATCATTAGTTTTCAAGGGAAAAGTATTTCTTTAGAAATGATTTTAAATAAAAATTGGGTAACTTTTATTAAAAATAAAAAATACAGTGTTAATGTTTGCAAGAAACAATTAGCGGCAATGATGATCTGTGAGCTTTTATAGATTTAGTTTTTTAACATCAAGATTGTAATGATGGGGGCTGGAGTTGTGACTCAGTGTAGAGCATTTGCCTAGCATGTGTGAGGCACTGGGATCACTCAGACCACATAAAAAACAAACAAATAAAATAAAGGTCCACTGACTATATATATATATATATATATATATATATATATATATATATATATATAAGAATGTAATGATAACTTGGCTTTTATTACTATTTTTAGTTTCTTTCAAAGACTTTAATATCTTTGGTAAAATTTTAATATTTAATATTTAATTTAGAAGTTAACATCTTTGATCAGACAGAGAGATAATTACTAATAAAATCAACTTAACAGAATAGTTTTGGGCTGGGACTATAACTCAGTGGTAAAGTGCTTGCCTAGTATTCATGAGGTTCTGGGTTCAATCCTCAGCACTACAGGAAGAAAAAAAAAAGGCTGTAAAATAGGGCTGTTACAGAAACACTAACTTAAATTGTGAAAAATGACTGTAAAGTAAAATAAAAAATTGCTTATTTTTAGTGTAAATAAAACAAATGTATTCATAAAGTTAAGCATTAAAATTATCTCAGTGTTTCTAATATATTGGGAAAAAAATCTGTCTGCCGACTTTAATCTCATTGTAAAAATATTTGTCATCCTTGAGCAATATGGTAACCAGTATCAGTTTTCTGAAAGCATGTTACATAACGTGTGTCCATAAGGTCTGGAAGGCAGGTGAATGATTCTACATGTTTTCAAGAACATCTTTAATCTGATCAAAAATATTTCCAGATTTTATGGACACCTTGAATTATGCTATTTGGCCCTTTCGATTCTTAGACTTGCATTTTCTTCTCCTCACACCTTTGACTGACGTCACTGCCTACAGCATGAGGATCTGGGAACTGCCTCCTCCCTGCTCACCTGTACCTCAGCTGCTGCTGTAGACACACTCATACTAAGATGGTGCCACCCTCCCTCCATGGTTGTTTAGATGGCTGGAAGACAAGTGGGGCCAATCAACGTACTTGGACACTTGGAATAGATCCCAGAAATTCCGAGCATCAAACAGTATATGAAAATTCAGAGGTCATGGAGCAGCTGCATGTGTTCCTTGGTGCTGTGAGGTACCCCTCTTTTAACCTGTAAGAAGTGAAGCAGAGAATAAAGTTTTGAAGAGTGGGAAGCATTAAGTAGTCAGACAAAGAGGAGCGGAGATAAGAGGCAGAGAGAACTAGTGAATTTCCAAATTCTCATGAAGTCTCATCATTGTTGGGGTTCCATGAGGGACCCAGCAGCTTTCTTATAAATTTCCTCTTCTGATTAAAGTAGCTTAAATTGGTTTCTGTTAATTGCTGTGCAAAGAATCTAAAACAGTCTCTTCTGTCCCACAGCTAGCACCCAGAGTTGCGCTGGTCCTGGAGCAAATGCTTGTTGTGCTAAGAAAATTCCTAAAATAAAAAAAAAAGTTATTTAATTGATGATGAACATAGAGGGAAAGGAGAGGGCCAATGAATATAATGAATATCCTAAAAGTACATGAAGTTGGAAGACGGATGTTTTCTTGTTCTTTTTAAGGAAGATCTAAAATCATCCCACCAGAAATCAGAACAGATGACCAAAATGAGCATCAGTCTATCCACCAACCTTTTGTTGAAAGGGTTGCTCTCAGATTAAAAATCTATTACCATTATAAAAATAATTGTACATGGCACATGTACTTTTGCTGTGGCCTTATGGAACAACACTGGCATATCAAGTCTCAGAGTTTCATAACATCACCCAAGTGTTTATTATGTTTGAATAAGCCTTCAGGAATTTCCAAGAGAGGTACACAATGGATTCTTAGGTCTCTGACCATTTTTTCTTTTCCTTTCTTTTTAAAGATCTTTTCATTGGCTTTCTCTTTCTCTCTCTTAGTTTATATATCTCTATGTAGCTGAGGGGGTTGGTTCCAAGACCCCTCACAGTTATCAAAATCTGCAGATGCCCAAGTTCCTCATATAAAATGGCATACTATCTTGCATATAACCTATACTCATCTGTGGGCTACTGTAAACCATCTATAGATTGCTTATACTGCCTACTACAAAGTAATACTATGTAAATGGTAGTTACACTGCATTGTTTAGGGAATAATGACAAGAAAATGAGGTCTGTACAAATTTAGTATAAATTCATTTTTTTTCAAATATTTTCAATCCTATATTGGTTAAATTTATGGATGTTAAATTCATGTACACAGAGGGTCAATTGTATACTCAAACATTGATATACTATAGTTTCTAAGATTAGAATCAGAAACAGAATCATTCAGTCCTATGCTGGGAGACAGGACACTCTGTGATTTTTATCTGCTCTGTTTAATCTGGTAGCCACTAACTATATGCAGCTATTGAACATCTGGAGTGTGTGGTTAGCATGGCTGAAGAGCTGAAATTTAAACTTTATATCATTTTAATGAGTTGAGTTGAAAGTTAAATAGCTACATGTGGCTGGTGACTGCTGAATTGGACAGTGCAGATCTAGTCCTCCAATACACTATAACCTTTGATCTTGGCGTTGTCAAGACATTATTTGTGATGTCTGGTGGGGTTTTATAGTAGTTTGGATTGCCCATTTGATTTCCCTCTCTTATTTCCCACTTCAAAAAGACCACTAGTTGAGAGGCGTGTTGTACCACCTTTTAATCAAATTCGATTTTATTCTTCAACTGGGAAACTCTGCCCCAATTCTGGTTTATTGTAGGTGGGGGTTGTGTGGTTGAGTGTGGGTGAATTGTGGCTTTCTATTCTACTGTACTGGCATTCACAAAACCAACTGGATGCTGAGGGCAGTCAAATGAAACCTGGAAGGAAGGGTATTTGCTTATCTTTCAACTTGTTTGAAGACCAAACCACAGCCATGTTGGGATCAAGTGGCCTGGCGAGATAGTAGTAGCAAACTCTAGGGAGTCCTCAGCCTGGCTCACCACAAAAACCTCAATGTTGATGTGCCTCTCTTCCTTTTCTTTATGGACCTAATGACAGACTTTCCTGGGTCCTGGTTGTTGTGAAGAGGCTGCTTGAAGTGGGGAGTACATTCACTCATGTTATTATTTCTGCAGTTGCCTTACTTAAAAAAACAAAATAAAACCAAAAACAAAGCTGAGAGCAGTCTTTTCTATGAGAGGTGAGTTGATGCCCTTTTGCTCCTCCTAGGTAACTAGTCCTGATTCCTGGTAGAATAGTTTCCTGTCTTCTTGATTGAAGTTCAGGCATGCTAGATCCAGAGCTGGGGTTTTTTGATATGTGACTGAATGTACTGGCTCAAATGATCAAAACTGTAGGCCTACAGAAAAAGACATATCAATTGAGATGGCGGAGAAGTTGTCCATTCTGTTGTTACTGGTTGTGCTTCTTCATTATGAATTGATTGGTCTCTGATGGCTGGGTCACTGCATGTGCACCTCCTACACACCTGTGGCCCTAACTACCTGCAGACTTGGCAAAGCCAGTCAATATGTGTAAGTTGTGGGCAGAAAGGCTTTTCTTTGGTCTTCCTGAGAAGGGTGGAAAAACATTCTTTTCTGAACTCTGATCATGCTTGAACTGCCTGTAGGTGAAGGTTATTAACTGAAGGTGTGAGTGGATCAGTTTGCTTATCAGGGAACGATGGAGTGTCAAGGCAGGAGAGCAGACAGGCTCAAGTCTGGGGCTACTTCCTGCTATTGTCCCTGCATGTATTCATGTCGGGAGGAACTATGCCCCAGCACAGCACCTGTGTAATTCTCCTTGCATCCCACTGAACTGAACAGAACAGAGTCCTCTGCTGGAGAATTTTCACCTCAGTCCAAGCTCCTGTGAGAGCCAGGAGTAAATAGCCCCTGGATTTGACTCCAGGTTTCTCCTGAACCTCCCTTTCCTAAGCTGGACTCTTATCCTGGGATGAATCAGGGTAAAGACGGGTACCAAAACCGGTACCCCATTCTCTCTAGCCTTCTGTTTACATCAAACACTCATTCATTTATTCCTTCAGTTATTTATTAAGTACCAGGTATATACCTGCAGTGTTCACTGGGGATACAGGTATAAATGACATATGCATAGCTGGTTTCTGGCCAATTGATGGAGTATCTTGAAGACACATTTTCTTTCCTTCAAAGTTCTCTCCATATTCTCTTTGTACTGTCTGTGTTCAAGACCTTTTTTGATGGCAGAAAATTCTTATGAGGATGCTTAAAATATGGTTTTCTAACTTATTCTTTACTTTGGATGCAAAGTGAATATTTCATAATGAAAATGGAACTAAAGATGCTGGAATTAGAAAGTAAGCAAAATCTACTTTTTAAAAAAATTTTTAGTTGTAGTTGAACACAATACGCTTATTTATTTATTTATTTTTATATGGTGCTGAGGATTGAACCTAGGGCCTTGCATGTGCTAGGTGAGTGCTCTACTGCTGAGCCACAAGCCCAGCCCGCAAAATCTTTGATTTGAGATAATGTACTGAGACTTTCCCCCCCTCTGTTTTCATGTCCAAGGGAGAACAGGGCTTGTTTTCAGGAGATCTGGTGTTTTTCTTGTCCAATGGCAGAGTCAGGGGACGTTTTGTTGTCAGGAGTATAGGATCCCATTTAGACAAGTGATTCCATTCTGGAACCCTCTGAATGATGCCTGAGACTGGAAGAGGCTACAGTTCTTGTGTGCAGCAGAGAGGTCACTCCCTGGTAAGGCTCCAGAGATGGAGGGGCCTCTGATTGGTGGATCTTAGGTGAGACAGCTGGGATGTGAGTCGGGGCATGTGTGAGAAGTGAGTAGGAATTGGGGTATCTATGAGAGTTCAGTATGTGAGAGTTGTATGTGGCAGAGTTGGGGTGCGTATGATAGTTGAGGTGTGTATGGAGAGGTATGAGAATGAGGTTTGCTTGAGAATGGGTACACGAGGAACTTGGGGTATGTAGAAAGGTTGTGGTGTGACAGCTGAAGTGTGAGATCTGGGGTATGTGATTGTGGTGTTTGAGGGTTGAAGTGTTCAAGAGTTGGGATACATATAAAAGTGGGGTTATGTGTTAAGATGTTAGGGTCTGTAAACAAGTCAAGATGGTGCCTGGCATTTTGCCAGGGGGAGTGGTTTGTGAAGTAACGCCAGCGAGCCATTAAGTGTGGAGATTCCTTATTGGTTGACTGCTGTATCTAGTTTATGTTAATTAAGATAAGCTGTGTGTAACGTATATATACCCCTCCTGTCCTACAATAAACGGCTCCCACTCCTGCTGTATCTATCTACACAAGTTGCTCGTCACCCCCCGGTTATTTTGCTGCAGCCGGACTGCGGCATTAAGAGTTGGGGCATTTGAGAGGTGAGGTGTCCATGTGAGTTTGGGTATGAGTCATGAAAGTTGGGGTGTATGTGAGACGTTTGGTATGTGTCATGAATGTTTGAGTATCATAATGGAGATTGAGTGGTGTGTGTGTGTGTGTGTGTGTGTGTGTGTGTATCACTGAAATAGGAAGGGGGGATCTTGGAAGTCTTCAACATAGAGGAACTCAGACCCTCATCTTCAGGTGGACTTGGGCAATAACATCACAATAGTAAAATAGCATTCTTCTGGAATGCACTGTTCACTTTTGTTTACCTCAGTTCGGTAGCTATAGAAGGGTTGCAATCTCCAATCAATATGTGTATAACTATATTCAGAGCAGCATCATTGTAAGGGCCAGAAGGAGGAAGCAACTCAAGTGTACACTGATGTATGAATGGATAAACACAATGTGGTCCATCCATGTAATGAAACATTCAGCTTAAAAAGGGATTGTGAGATGTGCTACAACATGGATGAACCTTGAGGACATTATTTTCAGGGAAATAAGTGAGACATAACAGGACAAATACTGAGTGATTCTATTTATGCAAGGCTCCTAGAGTAGTCAAATTCATAGACACAGAAGGTGGATTGGTGGTTTGCCAGAGTCTGAGGAGAGTGACAATAGGAAGGTATTATTTAACAGGTAGAGAGTTTCAGTTTAGCAAAATGAAGAGTTCTGGAGATGGATGGTGATGGTTACACAGCAATGTAAATGTACTTCGCACTACTGAATGATTAATTTAACAAATGGTTAGGATGTAGCTGGGCATGGTTGTGCATGTCTATAATCTCAGTACCTCGGGAGGCTGAGACAGAAGGATGGCAAGTTCAAAGCCAGCCTCAGCAACAGAGAGGAGTTAAGCAACTTAGTGAGACCCTGCCTCTAAATAAAATACAAAATAGGGCTGGGGTTGTGGCTCAGTGGTTGAGTGCCCCTGAGTTCAATCCCCTGCCCACAACCCCCCCAAAGAGGTTAGGATGTAAATTTCACTTTCTGTATATTTTAGCACCTCAGGATTTCTCCAGGTCTTATTTCTCAGGCTAATGATTGGTGTGGAAGCTGACACCTGGTGCTGCTCCTTTTCTCTCCTATTGTCTGTGCAGGGTGATGTTCCCACAGATTGTCTAACAGGAGGAAAAATGAGGTAACATTGGTCCAGAAATGAGGAATTATCAGCCGGATTCAATATATAAACAACAGGGGTGGCCTCCTAAAGAGATCTTCAGAAACAACAGCATGGCTACAGATTACATGTCCAGAATGAGGCAAAACCAAAAACAAACAAACAAAAAAACAAAACCCTGGTTCAAGAATTCAAGAAGGAATTGTAGGCGGAGTTAGACAGGAAACTTTTTACCCAAGATGGGAGTCTAAGCTTTATCCTTCTATGCTTAAACGGTTCTGGCAAAAACTGCCTTTTCATAGCAGCTCTAAGAGGTAGTGAGGCCAAGATTTTTTATTCCCAATGGTGAAATGGAAATGACAGGTACAGTAAGGGGCAGAGCCAGAGGCTAACACCTAGTGCACTGTTTTATTAGCTCCATTTCCTTCCCCTTCCTTCCACTGTCCCCCAAGGCCATGGTCTGTTTGCACTGTGAAAATTCAGGTGTGTGTGTGTGTGTGTGTGTGTGTGTGTGTTTGGGTTTAGAGTAAGTACTTTCAGAAGTCTGGGGGAGAGGGACTTTTCACAGTGGAGGTGTGGCTCTGCTTTCCTTCCTATGGTCTAAATCTGAGGAGTCCCTGCAGGCTGACACTTGGGCTTTGGTGGTAGCCTTGCCTTCCTGCTGCTACTGTCAGCCTCTGAGATTTTTGTTCTTCATCTGGGGCTCAGGTCATATTCCAGAGTCACTTCAAGGTGAGCTGCTGGCTTTAAAGTCCTTTGATATTTTGACTTAAGCTGGTGTCCCATTTGAGGCACCGACAGATTCAAGTAACAGCTGGGGCCTTTGTTTATGACTCTCTCATCTCACATTTCTGGGTGGATTTCTTTTTGGAGACAATGTTCTATGAATCACCTTTGAAATGAGAATTTATCAGCTTAGAGGACTATTCTCTTTGAATTGTCTGAACAAGAACAAACGGAGCTCTCTGAAGTCCTGTTTCCATAGTCCTAGGTCCATTACATAAATGGACCCACCCCCATTCAGGGAACTGTGCTTTATTTCTTTCCCGCCAAAGAATAGCACAGGAATTCTCACCTGCTTCTTTTATCTCTCCTTGGAACTACTGACCTGGCCAGTCCCACTGTCTTCCTGGTTCTGACACTTACTACTTGCTCTGTGACTCTCTTTTTATCTGTATGCTGGGTGTCACAAGAGTTTAGGATTGCTAGTCTGAAAATGCTATGCAAACGTGCAATACTTTCCTGCTAAAAAACGAGTAGAGGATGGGCAGTTTGTCTTTCTAGACTCACTGCCTGACAGGGACGACAGACGTCTTGATCATGTTGCCATATGAAAAAAAAAAATGAGTTAACAGTGCAGACTCTTTCTCTCGCCTTCTTCTGGCCCGCTTCCACCCCGTCCCATTTCTGTCGAGGAGGTAATAAAAACTGGTTTTCACTTCTTTCTCTTTCCTGGCAGTTGGGTCTCGCCATTAGGAGAAGTCCCTGTAGGCTGTTCTCCCGTGACACTGCTGCTCTGTCCATTGGTCCTTACGACGTCGATGTGTTCAGTGCCGAGGTGCTGTCAAGCTGGACCGTCCGCCTTCGTGTTCTGACCTGCGGACGCAGATGTGGACTTGATGGCCATTTCTTAGGATTTGCTTTTCTCCCGGGAAAGGACTTGGCTAGGAGCAAGCGGAACCACAGAACGCGAGCTCAGTTGCACACGGCGTGTGCAGCATGCGCATTCCCATCGTGCTCTGCGGTCCTGACGTAGGCGGACGCATTGCCTTCCCATCGTGCTCTGCGGTCCTGACACAATATGACCTCTGGAAGCTGAGTCTGCGTGCCCTGCAGGGCTTGCTGTGCTCTAGGAAGGTTAATACCGCCCAGGGGTCTGATTGACAGTTTAAATCAGGCCGTGTGCTTCATGCCAGTAGTGGTGAGCATTTTTTGGAGGGAGTTTGCAGGGGTGACAAATAATTTTGGTGTTCTGGCCTGGGAAGACTTTTCGTTGACCTTAGTGTACTTTGTACAGGTTCGCAAGGCTTTTGGGAATTTGGCAGTGGCCTGGGTCTTCATATGCTATGAAGCTCCATGGGTGTAGCTAAATGATACTTAATGATACTTAGGGAGTGTGGTTCATGGGCAAGAACCTGGATGCCTATGTTCTGTATTTTACTGCCGGCCCGAAATTTTCTAGGGAATGATTGGTCATCAAACAGCCCTTCTCCCTGACCCATGGTTTTCGTGCTAGAGCTTGAAAATTACTACCATGGGACAGCTTTTTGGCTGGCTGTGTGTGGAGGACAAGTTGTGTGAGAATTGCCACCATACATAGTATTTTCTGCTGTAGTCTCAGATTAGCAGTTGAACAAAAGATATGCTTTGTCAAGGGCTGGTGGGAAATAAAGATGATCTAGTTATTAGGTTGCTGAAAGTCAAGCTCTGTGAAGACACCAATGAGATCAGAAAGTCAAGTATATAGTGGGTGAGAAAAGATTGAAGTGGAAGCCCTTGTACTTCTGTGAAATCCAAGAAGTTGGTAATAGGAAGTAAAGTCTTTTTTTTTTTAAACTTTTTGTTTTGAAATAATCATAGATTCATAGGAAGTTGCAAAAAAAAAAAAAAAAGCCAAAACACCATTGGGGTGAACATACCCTTCACTTGTATAATATCTTGCATAACTATAATGTAATAACAAAACCAGGAAATGAAACAGAATGCTTTCAGACAGTTAGTTGACAAATTTGGAGAATGAAATCATAATCCTATGCACAGAGAGCGTCAACATTTTTTCTGAGACCCTACTCTGTGTCAACATAGAGTCTATCATTTAATGATAGGGATAGTTCTGAGAATTTATTGTTAGGTGATTTCACTGTTGTCTGAACATCATAATGTATTTATGCAAACCTAAATGGCGTAACTACTACATAGCTAGGCTATAAGCCTGCTCAACATGGAAGGTACAAAGCAAGAGGAGATTTTCAGCTCCATCATAATCTTGTGGGACCACTGTCATATTTGCAATCTGTCATTGACTGAAGTATTGTTATTCAGTATGTGACTGTGTGGGCACCAGGAATGTAAACAAATAAGCTCTGGCTACTTTCTTCAGGGGTTATAGAATAATGAGGGAGACTGACATTAAGTAAGTAATTATGAAGAAAATTCATTAGTTTGAATTGTGATAAGTGCTGTGAAATGAAAATACAGTAAAAAAATGGTTTTATGGAAAGAGACCTTAAAAATTTCCATGATGTTTAGTTTTCTTAATTTAAGATTTTTCAGATAACTGCAACCTAAAAGTTTATTCCTACTGTAAAATTTATAATTGCATCCTTCTCTTGGCCTGTTTTTCCAAATTTCTCTTTTTTTTTTGTTGGGGGGGGGCTATGGAAGCCAAGTATGTTCTAGAATTAATGTGCATTGATGACTGTGTCCACCAAAGGCAGTTTCTGAGTATGTTATTAATATACAAAAGCAATTTGGCTGCAAAAAAGGAGTCAGACTTCAGAAATCTCCTTCATATAACCAGCAATTAGAAGTGATAACCCCCCCCCCAAAAATAGACACCTGCTAAGGGGAGGGATTCTTGAAAGCTTATTGTGTTTGATGGGACCCTAAAACATCTTTTCTATTGTAAAGCTTCCTGTTTGGTTTCAGAGGGTAGCTTTGGCAAGCCACACAGTTCAAATGCACAATGCTCGTTCATATGGCTCAGTGGTCTGATCTAATTTGGAATCCTTATGGTTTATGTGAAGAGAGGAACAATTAGATTTATGTTCTCTCTTGAGCATAAGACATGGTATCCAGGCAACTCAAGCTGAACGCATACAAGATATCGACTTTACCCGCCTACTTGGTAAACTCTGCACAGGTGGTGAAAATAATACCTGGATAAACATCCCTGGTCACTTAGGACATTTACTTTATATCAACATTTGCTATAGGAGGTTCTCATGTCTCCTGGCTTTTGCCAAGCAAACATGGTGTTTCAGACAAGAAATGGGAAACAAAGGTTTGCCAGAAGTTGTTGGGGAGTAGGTGATTTTATCAAGTGATATGCTTAGCCTGGTTATTCTACTGATTGTCAGCTCCATTTTTGCAAGATGTGCTCTTGACTTATGGTAACTGTCCAAGAAGCATGCAATATTTAGAAGTGCTGACTTAATGTTTGTTCAAGTGGAATGTCTTTTGTAATTTTTCATTACTCATTTGATGTTCTGCATCACTGAGTCTTTTATACAGAAGCAAGAGTTCCACTTTAGTTGTTGCATTTGGCCACCTGAAATTTCTCTTGCCTTCATCATGATTAAATGAAGTGGGAAAAAAGTCCTTCAAACCCGAATTGCCCCAAATATATTTTTTCTTCCTTTAATAGGGAGATCACAGGATTAGTTGATTACTCTTTTGATGTTAATATATGTATTGAGTTTTATTTTCTATAAATTTTGAAAATTATAGAGTTTAATATTCTTTTTCAAATGCTAGAGTTGAGTTTTGGAGAATTTGTTATTTTTACTCAACTCTGGTGAGTGGATGAGGATGTTCTTGGACACTGGAAGCCATATATGTCAATTCTAGCAGATTGGACTAACTCTTGGAGGCTGGACCCCAGTCACCTCTATAGCCCCACGGCCTACCACCTTGTTCCACACATATCCAGCCTTGAGTGGACACTGGTTGCCTTTGCTGTTGGAACTTGCAGCTGGATGGTTTAAGTGTTAGGAGCTAGACTTCAGAGAAAATAGATCTGATTTTGAATCTTGTTCTGCCACTTACTCCTCTGAATCCTTGGGCAAAGTTAGTTTCCTCATGTGTAAAATGAAAGTAAGACCCACCACATACAGTTGGGAAAATTAAGTGAGATTATACTTAGCACTTTGTATAGAACCTGAGACATGTTTGTTTGCAGATTGCCTGTCTCCCAGTTAGAGTGTTAGCCCCATGAGGACAAGGATTTGTCTTACTGCTGGATCCACAAAGTAGGTGCTAAACAAACAAGTGTTTGTCAGTTTAATGAATAAAAAAGTATGATGTATTTTTCTATGATATTAACATAAAGAAGAACATTTTAAGCATTTGAGGAATGAAGCCATGAGAATTATATTGGAAAAAATCAAGTTATTGGAGGAAGGTATTTTTATCAGCATGAATTATCTGGCTTTATTTTCATTTTGTGCATAAATTCCACATCTAAGTAAATTTAACATTTTAGCTAAGAAGTTATCACTCATTTTTTCTAAATAATGTTTTTCAAGATTCCTAAGAGAAAGTAGTGTACCTTTTTGAATCTTTGATTACTATACATACATTTGATATAATTGTGTATTAGTTTGGCTCCGCATCAACTGTGGCAGTGACTTCTCCACTTTCCCAGTCCTTATCTGTCCCCATGCTTCTTTCTTCCTATCATACTCTGCCTCCCAAATTAAACACTATCTTGCATTTAAAATATTTCTGAGAATTAATTTTATGGAGGAATGTTAGAGTCAAAACTTTTAAAGTCAAAAAATTGTTTTTCCTTAGGAGTTACTTAGGAGCTAAAGTTACATAAGATATTTATAATTTACCAAAATTACAAATTTTGTAAATTACCCAAATCTGGTTTCTATTAAGAAGTGATCTGAAGAAATAATGTGGCTAACTGCTGGGAAGCAGTTACCTGTACCTGACCCTTGGCTTTGCCCAGTAGATTGAAGTGTTTTGGAGACAGTTCTTTAACCCACCACCAGATGGCCAAGGCACTCCATTGACATTCAGCCTAGGTGTTGCTCTGTTGAAACAGGTTTTAATGCCTTGCCTTCTTTTAGGACTGGATGGTTCACATTTTTCTGATATAGAAAAGAGCTGCTCACGAAGGCCTGTGTTTTAGCATTTTATATAGGAATTAAAGTACATGTTGTTACAGATTCTAAGACGATTTATGCACTTAAAATATTGAGAGAGTTGTTATGTATTTTTAGCCCTTAAAAGAATGGTGGTATCATGTAAAAGTTTGATTATTTCCTTCCTTAGAGTGTACTTCAGTTTCCCACTTCTTAACTTCTAGCCCCCTGTCTAACCAAGCCCCTCCCCCGTATTCTTTGTGGGATTATAAAATTAGGTTAATAATTAAGAACAAGAACTTTGGAGATCAACAACTCTGTGTTCAAGTCCCAGTTCTTCCCTTTGGATGAGTTGTGTATCCTCCCCATGCCTCAGGTTCCTACGAACTGAAAATGCCTACTTCTCAGAGCGCCTGGGGATGCGGATGAAGCAGTGTAGCTGGTGCCCCTGCCTGGACCCATAGGTGCTCATGCTTGTGTGTTTATTATTAATATAATTATATATTATCCTTGGGTGAAAAGGCAGGTGAGTGCAGTGTTTTATATCCCTCTCCAAATCATTAGACTCTCAGAACACACTAAATTATAATTTAGTTATGGCCCCTTTGCCTGCTCCTTTCTACTCGCACACCTACTCTGTAGTTTGCAGTTGTGGGGGGTGGAGGAAAGAAACATTTGGCAATGTCTGGAGTTGTGTTTGGTTGTCACAGCTGTGGGGAAGTGGGTGTTACTGACATCTACTGCATAGAGGCCAGAGATGCTACGTTTCTATGGAATGATTTTTTTTTTAAATGTCATGGCTGTGGATTTTAGTGATTGGTAGAACCAGTCTTCTTCACCAGTAGACCTTCCTTTGATGATGCTAAACATATAGAGGATAGTTCCCTACAGCAGAGAATTATCTGGCCCTAAATGTCAGTAGTGCTGAGGTTGAAAAACATGGGGCTAAATAGTGCTCAGTAGAAGGGAAATTGCCTGTCTTTGGTCTAGTCAATTCAAGTTGATTAAATTCCAAACATACTAATCATTATTCTTTCTTGTTAATGTAAACAAAAAAATCAACTGGTGTTCATATTGGAACTACCTTTGTTTATCAGTTGCAATTGTAGATAGACTGCAACTATAGCAGCAGTTTGACAAAAATCAACAAAACATTCATTCTGTGAGAATCAGTTGCCTGTGCCAATTTATAATAAAGGGTATTATATACTTTTTATCATAGTCATGCACTGTATAATGGTGGTTCAGTTGATGATGGACCGCCATAAGATTATACTGGCAATGAAAAATTCCTATTGCCTTGGGACATTGTAGCCATCGTAACATCATAGCATACCAATTATTCACGTTTGTGGTGATGCTGGTCTAAATAAGCCAACTGTTCTTTTTTTTGCAGTCTAAGTATTGAGCGCAGGGGCACTCTACCACTGAGCTATATCCCCAGGCCTTTTTATTTTATTTTGAGACAGGGTCTCATTAACTTGTTGAGGCTGACCTTGAGCTTGTGATCCTCTTGCCTCCGACTCCAGGACCCTGGGATTACAGGCCTTTGCTACCATGCCTGATTGGTAGAGCCAGTCTTCTTCACCAGTAGACCTTCCTTTGATACATAATAGCATATTAGGCCAAGATTGACGGACTAGAAGCAGGATCTACTGGATCATCTACAGGAAAAGTTAGGGGGAATGATGAAATCAAGGAGGATTGAGTCTAATGGGTAAGTGTACTGTTCTGCCAGTCATGTGAAAGCATAGTGCATGCTGGGTGCAGTGGCTTTGCCTGTAATCCCAGATACTTGGGAGATTGAGACAGGAAGATCACAAGCTTGAGGTCAACTTGGGTAACTTAGTAAGACTCTCACTCCAAATAAAAAAGGGCTAGGGATGTAGCTCATTGGTAGAGTGTTTGCCTAAGTATACATGAGGCCCTGGGTTCAGTCCCCAGTACTGCAAACAAAAGCAAACAAACAAAGCATATAGAATTATGTAGTTGTACAGTGTGTGTGTGTGTGTGTGTGTGTGTGTATACACACACACACACACACACATATATATATATATTATTTTATTTTTTTGGTACTGGGGAGCGAACCCAGGATGCTTGATCCCTGAGCCACATCCCCACCCCTTTTTATTTTTTATTTTGAGGCAGGGTCTCAGTAAGTTTCTTAGGGCCTTACTAAGTTTATTGAGGCTGGCTTTGAATCTGATTCTCAGCCTCCTGATCTGTTGGGATTACAGGCCTGGGCCACCATGCCTGACTATATACTAACTCATAGGAACAGTAAATATGTTACTGGCTTATGCATGTGTTCTACTTTTGTGTGTGTACGTTGCTGGGGATTAAACCTATGGTCTTAGGTGTGCTAGTCAGGCACTCTACCACTGAGTGACATCCCCCACCCTACTATTGATTATGAGTTTAGACTATGTCACGGGTTTATGTATTTACTATAATCATCATTAAGTATAATTTTAGTGTATTCCTCCTTCTTGTATAAAAAGCTAACTATAAACAGCCTTAGGCAGGTCCTTAGGAGGCATTCTAGAGGAGGGCCTTGCTGTGCTGGGAGGTGGTAACTGTGTGTGTGTGTGCTCTTCCAGGGGGACAAGATGTGGCGGGGAAGATGGTGATATTGATCCTGACCCAGTGTGGACCTCAGCTAATGTGTGTGTTTGTATCTTAGTTTTAACAAAAAGTTTAAAAAGCAAAAAATATTAAAAAATAGAAAAAACTTATAAAGTTAGGATACAAAGAAAAAATATTATGAATAGTTTGTACAATGTGTTTGTGTTTTAAGCTAAGTGTTAATACAAAAGAGTAAAAGTTAAAAGACAAAAAGTTTATAAACAGTTACAATAAGCTAAAGGTTTATTATTGAGAGATTTTTACTGAGACACATTGGCACATCTCTATGGGGTACGCTGAGTGGAGTAGTGCTTGTGCACAGGGTGCAGCAGGCAGTTCAGGGTAGTGGTTTTCATCTCTTCACAGGTTCTCATTCTTATGGGCTAGGACATGCTGTTTTAATCCGTAGTTCTCCTATGGTACTAAGGAAAAACCAGAAGCAATTTCTCTTCCCTGTTTTAGTGCCTCTACTGAACTTCTTTCCTCTCCGCCCCTCCTCCTGCAGTTTCTAGTGACCAGTATTCCACTCCATTCCTCTATAAGATTGACTTAATTACCACAAGTGAGTGAGAACATGTGGTACTTGTCTTTCTGTGCCTGGTTTATTTCACTTAATATAATGAAATAAGTTCCACCCATGATGCTGCAAATGAAGGACTTCATTCTTTTTTTATGGCTGAGTAATGTTCCATTGTGTCCACATGCCCCATTTTATCTATCCACTCATCCATTGAAGGGCATCTGGGTCGATTCTGTATCTGAGCTGTTGTGAATGGTGCTGCAATAAATAGGGGAGTGCAGGTGTCCTTTTGCTATAATGATTTCATCTTCTCTGGATAGAGACCCAGTGGTGGAATTGCTGGGTTACACGGTAGTTTCATCTTAAGTTTTTGAGGAGTCTTCATTCTGTTCTCCCTAATGGCTGCACTAATTCATATTCCTACCAAGGTGTGTGAGAGTTCCTATTCCCAACCCTCAGCAGCATGTGTAAGTCATTCTTGTTGAGGTGAGGAGACCTCAATAGTGGTTACAATTTGCATTCCTCTGATGATTCATGAGATTGAGCATTTGCTCACATACTCATTGACTGTTCACATGTCTTCTTTTGAGAAATGCCTGTTTAGTCCTTTAGTCTACTTAAAAAATTGGCTCTTTGCTTTTTGAGTTTCTTATATATTCTGGAGATCAGTCCATTTTCAGGTGAATAGTTTGCATGTATTTTCTCCCTTCTGTGGGAGGTTTTCTTTTCACTCTTGCGAATTTCTTTTGCTGTTTTGGTTTGAAATAATGCCACTTGTCTGTTTTTATTTTTGTTGACTGTGCCATTGGGTTCCTGTCTAAAACATCATTGCCTACAATGTTTTGAAGTGTCTCTTGAAGTTTTGAGCCTCAGCATCTAGGTGTTGACCCATCTTGAGTTGATACTGTGAGAGAAGGGATCTTGTTTCATTTTTCTGCCTCTGTATCCAGTTATGCAAGCGCCACTTATCAGAGACTGTTCTTCACTCTGTGTTATTGGTGCCTTTGTCAGAAATCATTGGCTATATGATGTGGTGAAGAAAACAGATTTTTTTAAAACCAATAAATGTAATGTACCTAACTGTACAGTGGTGTACAGCACTGTCCTGGCCTTCATGTTCACTTCATTCACTCACGGGATCACTCACAGTCCTGCTGGCTCTGTCCATGGTGAGTACCCTGTACAGGTATGCCATTTTAAAACTTCTATGCGGTCTTTTTACTGAACCTTTTCTGTGGTCAGATATGTTTAGATATATAGTATTTACTGTTGTGTTACAGTTGCCAGCAGTTGCCCTACAGGTTTATAGCTTAAGAGCAATGGGCTGTATCATAGAGCCTTAGTGTGTAGTAGGCTATACCACTGATATTTCTCACTCTGTGATGTTTGTGCAGTGACAAAATTGCCTATCAGTGAATTTCTCAGAACATATCCCACTCATTAAGTGATGTGTGACTATATTTGTAAATTGTATCTTATATATGCATTATGTAAAAAATTTGTAGTATACAACATTATGAATATAGTTAATAATAGTGTATTCATCTTAGTCTGTTCAGGCTGCTATATCAGCATGCCATGTACTAATTGGCTTAGTAATTTGTCTTTTTCTTAGTTCTGGGGTTGAAGAATGCCAAGAACAAGATGCTAGCAGATTTGGTGTTTCATGAGGGCTTGATTTCTGCTTCAATGATAGGTGAGGTTAGCTAACTTGACTTAGTCATCCCACAGGTGCCCTGTCTGTCACATTGTACACTGTATATGTATATATTTTTATTTGCCAATTTTACATGGATAAAGCTGGGGGAAAATTTTAAAATTTATAAGAAAATTATAAAGGGAAACACACACACACATATACACACATACATATTCACTATTTGGAGAGTTGGTTGTTAAGCACTTATCATCATACCATGACATGCGTGTGTGTGTGAGTGTGTGTGTGTAGCTTCAATATTACATATATATGACTCTTTCTATCTACTGCTACGTACCTATCTAGTGAAGCAAGGAAGTGATAAATAACATTCCAGAAAATGTTTATTTGGAGGGAGGATAGATGAATATCCATGCATACTTACCTTTGTTTTGTCTGTTTTGCCTTCCTCCCATTACTTGCTGTCCACTCACTTGTCCACATTCAAAACTGGGAGCCACTGAGGAATCCTCCATCACTTCACATCATGTCAAAGGCTAGCTACTGAGTTTTTGTCCTAAACATGTCATGGTATTCATGGTTCCTATGATGGAACCCCAGTGAGAAATAGCTCTTCCTCCTGATTCTTCTCCCACAACTTGGGGTTCACACATTTTGCCAGAGACAGACAAGGGAAAGGGAGGGAGCTCTCTGTTTTACCTAGCTTCTTCAGCAAAGTGCATTGTGGGCACTTATTGATGGACAAGGAAGCAAATTTCTGCAAAAACCTTGATGAAGAATATATATATATATATATATATATATATATATATATGGAACTTAGAGTAATTCTTTTTTTAAAAATTTTTAAAAAATTTTGATTTGTTATATATGACAACAGAATGATTACAATTCATATTACACATATAGAGCACAGTTTTTTAAATCTCTGGTTATATACAAAGTAGAGTCACATCATTCGTGTCTTCTTACATGTATTTAGGGTAACGATGACCATCACATTCCACCATCTTTCCTGTACCCTCTCCATTCCCCTCCCCCTCCCCCTCTACCTTTCCTCCCTCTTTCCCCTTTGCCCTATCTAGAGTTCATTTAATCCTCCCATCCCCCCCACCCCCCAGCATATTATGGATAAGCATCCTTAAATCAGAGAAATCATTTGGCATTTGGTTTTTTTGGATTGACTAATTTCACTTAGCATTATATTTTCTAGCTTCATCCATTTACCTGAAAATGCCATGATTTTATTCTCTTTTAATGCTAAATAATATTCCATTGTGTATATATACCACATTTTCTTTATCCATTCATCTACTGAAGGGCATTTAGATTGGTTCCACAGTTTAGCTGCTGTGAATTATGCTGCTATAAACATTGATGTGGCTATGTCCCTGTAGTATGCTGGTTTTTGTTTTTTTAAAGAGAGAGAGAGAGAATGTTTTTTAATATTTATTTTTCAGTTTTCGGTGTACACAGCATCTTTATTTTATTTTTATGTGGTGCTGAGGATTGAACCCAGCACCCCACGCATGCCAGGCGAGGGCGTTACCGCTTGAGCCACATCCCCAGCCCAAGTATGCTGTTTTTAAGTCCTTTGAGTATAGACCAAGGAGTGGGATAGCTGGATGAAATGGTGATTCCATTTCCAGTTTTCCAAGGATTCTCCATACTGCTTTCTATATTGGCTGCACCATTTTGCAGTCCTACCAGCAGTGTATGAGTGTACCTTTTCCCCCACATCCTCGCCAACATTTATCGTTGTTTGAATTTTTTATTTACTTATTTATTTTTTTATTTTTATTTTTTTTAGTTCTCGGCGGACACAACATCTTTGTTGGTATGTGGTGCTGAGGATGGAACCCGGGCCGCACGCACGCCGGGCGAGCGCGCTACCGCTGAGCCACATCTCCAGCCCCCGTTGTTTGAATTTTTAATAGCTGCCATTCTTATTGGAGTGAGATGAAATCTTAGAGTAGTTTTGATTTGTATTTCTCTAATTGCTAGAGATGTTGAACATTTTTTCATATATTGGTTGATTGATTGCATATCTTCTTCTGAGAAGTGTCTGTTCAGTAAGGGAACTTAGAGTGCTTCTAAAGGAGAGACTCTGAGGAAAAGAAAGTGACATCCAGATGTGGACTCTGCAGAGAATTGGTAGGACATGCAGAAAGGGATACACCCACTTGGAACCCAGAGCAGAGGAAGACTGCTTTCTGAAGCTGTTTCTCAGGGTGCAGTACTGGAAACTGGCATGTAGGAGTGAAGTTGAGTGAATGTTGCTGGGCCCAAGGATAGGCCGCCATCTCCACACAGGTAGCTGCTTCTCTGCCGCAATCCGGCTGCACGAGCCGCCGCAACCCGGCTAGACACAGAAACACGAACCGCTCAAGCAGGAAACAAAGCTTTATTTTAAAAAAGCCGCTAAGCGATCCCTCTGCGTCTCACTCGCAAGCCGGTCGACCCACGTGTGTCACCCGAACGGGGCGCTTGGACCTCCCCTCGGAAGTTCCCTCCTACTATCCTTCCCCAACCAATGGGAACTCTCCCATTACAAGAGTGACACGAGTAACCCGAGTCCGTAAGAGGCCGAGGTGAACAGCAGGAGTCCAATTTTCATATGAAATGTAAAGCTTAACATAATCATATCCTCAATGGTTCGCTGGCAGTCATCTAAACCAAAAGAGCCATGTATCAATACTTTTGCTGTGGCTCCTAGCACTTCTCCATGCAAATTCCCAGGGAGAAAGAGGGCCAGTGTGGAGGGAAGTGGGGGAAATAGACTTTGTGAGGCCCCACGCTCCCTGGAGACCCCTGTCTCCAGTCCATCCATGAGACCCTTGCTGACATCTTCACATGGGCTCAGTCCTAGATGCCTTTGTCTTTAGGACATTCATTACCTCTGGTCAACCAGGTGTGCTTTCCTGTCTCAAGAACAGACCCTCTGCGTCTTCTTCTTCTTCCTCAACACCCTGCACTTAGCCTGATCCCTTTTCTCTTTCAGAGCAGAAAGAAGGGGAGACCCTTGTTGCCTAACAGTGCCCTGGACCTCACCTCTTGTGTCAGCATCTGGCTAAGTGGAAACCTTAGCTGTGGCTCTAACCAATGCCCAGGTCAGTTCCTGGGGAATAAATATACATGCAGCTATTTTTCAGTTCCTGGGAGCGTTAAGTAGTTCTGCTGTCACTACCACCTCCTGTGTTTGGAAGCCTCTGGGTAACGTTCAGCACTGAGACTTGGACCAGGTAAGCTAACTTTACTAAGGTGAGCAAAATCAGAAAAGCAATGCACCCCTTTCAGAGGTGTGTAACAGGTTATATAAAAATAGAATGCAAATAAAAAGTGTGTTTATGGCTGGAATTTGGGGTTTGGAACATAAGGACACTGCCCAGTCAAGGCAACCCACAGTGTCTAAGGATAGAAAGGAGGCTGATTCCACTTAAAAAGGAAGTGTAAGTTAAAGATATGGCTTCATTCTTCCTCCGTAACAAAAGCCCAGCAGCCCTGCCCTTAAGGGTGTGGGTTCTGAGGCTCTCCATCCCATGTCAGACCTCACTCTACTTTGCCACTAAGACCTTATTCCTTTCTGCCCTGCCTCTAGCTTCATTCTTCCATGGTGCATTGACCTGGAAAATACTTGTCCCAGCTCCAGTCCCAGGGAAACTCTGTGCTTAGCAAAGGCTGTTGGTAGCCCCTATTCACTTAGGACAAAGAAGCCATGATACTTCTTTTCACTCCTACCCAGGCACACACTAGAACTTTCTTTATGGTATAATTTCTGCCTTATTGTTCAGCAGTCTGCAACCTCACAGGAATCATTCATTCACTGATTCTATCCCATCTTTCCTTGAACAAGTATGTAATGTATGGCATCTATCCATCATTTTTACCCAACACAGGAAGGTAATGTTGGGTTGGCTGGTACAGCTTATTCACCATTCACTGGGAATTCTCCTTAGAGAGAGAGTTGAAATATGCTCTCTTGGATGTGGAGGTGTTCAAGATTGTATGCCACTTTCGCCTCCTTCTGGACATAGACACATGAAGTCCTTATCCCTGTACGAAGACTAGCATGGCATTTAGATACCAGAGAGGACAGAAATAAAAGCTAAAGAGACACATTTCATTAGCTGCTAAACAACTCCCAAAACATAAGCAAATAAATAAAAATTCCCAAAATAACAAAACCAAAAAAAAAAAAAAAACCCCAAAAAACTACCACCAAAACCTGGCTTCTATTTTACTATTTCTGGATTTGTTGGGTGTTGCTGTGACTCTGTCCAGTACCAGTCCTGAAGGGAAATAGTCCAATTTTCTAGTGTATTTATCATTTTCAACCTTTGTGACTGATGGCAAAACTAGATGGAACATTCTCTTAAGAAATGGAAGCATTCTACAGTTGGATCAAAAGGAGCCTCTCTGCAGCTATTTGTGATTTGGCTGCTGTATGAGGCTGCTTGGCCTGGGGCTGTGGGTATGATTGCTCTTATCACATTGGGCCCATATTCTCTGCACTGTTTGCCCAGCTGGTGTCTGTTTAGAGCACTATTTAGATTCTCCCATAGAAAAGAAAGCTTTCCATTCTCAGAGAAACCACAGTGATTAAGTACAGATAAGAGAAAAGCATTATGATGACTAATCGGAACAAAATCAATGATTCCCTTTTTGCATTATAAATGATGAGGTTTATAGTTGACAGCTTTTAGCAAGAGTGAGGGTGTGACTTTGGGATGGGTGGGAAGGGAGAGAACCACACAAATACCCCAGAACACAGCACTGGACCTCAGTTGGGGAAAGAATGGAAACCTTCTTGATGGGATATTCTTACCTACAATAGGAGAAGATATTATTGAAGGAGCCAGAACTTTTGGGTAGCTTATGTGTAGTCATTTGAGCACACTCGACCTAACTTTGGTTGTGTGTGGGAAACTTTCTGTAAAACCTGACCTTGAAGCCTGAAGAATCTCACATTGTCCTAAATTTCCATGCAGCAGAGCAATGAAAAGAAGCCTGTGTAGGAATACATCAGGAAGTTCATCATGTAATGAGACTGTTCCAGTTTTTGAATGGTTAATTATTTGGAAGTATCTCCCATTTAGCAGAAATTTGTATCTATTAGTTTTAGTGCTGCCCTTTAGAACAATATGGAAAAACCTAGCTCTCTTCACATTTGGTTCTTGTGACATTTAATGAAGGCACTAGTATTTGCACTGTCTTTCTGGCTCACTGGCTCCTATCATGTATTCTGGCCACTTTCTGATGCTAAGGAATAGCACTCATCACTACTTGGCCACCTACCTTTAGGGGTTCCTCAGTTCTGAAAATGTGGGATCTATATGTTGTACAAATATGGAGAACTGTGGAATTGTTATTTTCTCGATAGTGTACCTCTATGTTCATCTTAAAAACTTGTTTTCTTTTAAAGAATCTATGGGTTTCTGCTTACCTTAAAGTATGAAGAGCAGTCAGCTTCCTAGGTCCTCAAATTTCCATGTGCTTGAGAAGTTAGAAAGGAGCAGAAACAAAAATTTTGTCCTGGTGGCTATTGACTTATGTTCCTTTTATCAAGGATTTTTGTCAGTGGCATTGCATAGATCTTGGATAAATGGAAACATTATTCACTTTGCATTTTTTTCTTATATAATGGGACAGAATCCTACTAAAATCCTTTAAGAATGGCACTGGAGCTTTTTTAGAATTTGAAAAAAACTCTACATTCTGGTCAAAGCCACATGAGCAGTTCAACAAGCTGAAGATGTTATTCTCAAGAAGGAGCTAACCCCAGCAGAATTAGAAGTTGAAGGGCATTTGTGTGAAGTTTTTACAGAGCCATGGTGGTATGGTTTGGGTCTTGAATGTCCTCCAAAGGCCATGAGTTGGAGTCTTGGCACCAGCCTATTACACTATAGAGAAGTGGTGGAAACCTTTGGGAGGTGGGGTCTAGAAGTTAGGTCACTGGAGGTGTGTGCTTAAGAATATTGGGGGAGGGGTGGGGCTATAGCTCAACGGTACAGTGCTTGCCTTATACATGGGAGGCACTGGGTTCGATTCTCAGCACTATATTAAAAAAATAAATGAAGATATTAAAAAAAAAGAATACTGGGGCCCTGGCCCTTCCACTTCCTGAATTTGCTTCCCAGTTTCCATGAAATGAACAGGCCTCCTCTACTTTGTGTTCCCGCCATAATGCACTGTGCTGCCATAGGCCCAAAGCAACAGGGCAAAGTGAGCATGGACTAAAACCTCAGCCTGAGCCAAAGTAAACCTTTCCTTCTTATAAGTAGTTATCTCAGGCATTTTTGTCACCATATGGAAAGTTAACACATGGGGAATTCTTATGACATTCTGGAAATGTCATTTGTATGCCTGGTGCTGTGGTGGGATCTGGCTGATGCAAAATTAGCAAAGTTGGACCAGACATAGTCTCAGCCTTCAGTGTCAAGGATTGCCTTTGTAGTAACTGCTTTTGATCAGGGCCTCCAAAATAATTTGTTAAGTGATTCAAAACTATTTATTATACCTACCTGCTTTGAGTGGACTTGAACTTGCCAGACAGTATCTGTCATCATTGGGACAACTGTCAATTTGATGACCATCTTGGTATAGAAAGAGGACTGACTCAGGAACAGGGAGTCTTGGCTTTTGGAAAGGAAGGTGTAAAGAACTTCTATGTTTCTATGTGCTGAATCTTTAGCCTCAAGTCCAGGAGCTCAAGTGTGTTTCTCCTTTTTTAGAGTTTCTTTAGTGCTTATGGCTTATATGAAATATCTGGGCACTTGCAAATTTAATTAATAAACTTGTTAACTACTTCCTGCAAGTATGGGATTTTGACTATAAAAATAACTAGGTAAATAGATGTTTAGTTAAACTATGGAGATCTAGGAGAATTGGTTTCTCTCTCAAAAGAAAGGACAAGATGGGCTGGGGATGTGGCTCAAGCCGTATCGCGCTCGCCTGGCATGCGTGCGGCCCGGGTTCGATCCTCAGCACCACATACCAACAAAGATGTTGTGTCCGCCGAGAACTAAAAAATAAATATTAAAAAAAAATTCTCTCTCTCTCTCTCCTCTCTCACTCTCTCTTTAAAAAAAAAAAGAAAGGACAAGAGAAAAAGAAAAATAGACTTTTAGGAAATTACTATTCTGTACCAGGCACTGAGCCAGGAATTCAAGTCTCTAGTTTTTTTAATAAGAAAGATACATTACTTTATGTAAATAACTTTACATTTGTTATTTCCAGTAATCTCAGTAAAACTCTCAATTAATATTATTATTTTTGTTTTCCAGAAAAGGAAACCAAGTCTCAGAGAAGTTAGGGGACTTGTCCAAGCAAGATACACTGTGGATATTTAGTCCTAAAATCATGTATTGAAATATGTAGATATCCTCCTGAAAATTTTTTTGGTAAGAGCAGCATCTGTGAAGAAGTCAGATTCAGTAGAATGTTTTACAATGAAAATATCTCCAAGTCTCTGCAATTCAAGTTGGCTCTTGATAAATGCAAATGGAACTCTCTTATCCTTTTTCCCTTTTGACTTGTCTTATCTAATTGTAGTTTCAGACATGCAGACTACTGTCCCTAGCATAAACTTAGAATGGCCTTGCAGTCAGGGACATCCATCAGCCAGAGTGAGAGGCTATGAGAAGACTTAAAAGTTTTAAAGTAAAAAAGGGGGTGCATAATTTGTGCAATTTGACTGGCTACTTAGAGCAAAAATCCACATGATAGAGTAGCAGTAGTAAGGAAGTACCAATGGGATAGAATTTATGATGTGAAGCAATTCTGGTTTTCTACATTAAATTTATTTGTTGCACAGGCATGATTCTTTGAAAAATTGTGGTTAATTTCTCAGGTTCAATTAATAAAGATTTGTCAACATCTGAGATGTAATGTATCTTTCTTATTAAAAGAACTAGAGACTTGAATTCCAAAAGGCTAAGAGGATTTCACATGATTTTGCAGGTTGTCATATCTTTCTTTTGTGTGCTGAAGTGGCCTTATTGATATCCAACTTGATGACCTTGTTCCTATCTAAGCGTGAGGCTCCTGTCAGACTCAGCTCATGTATCACCTGAATCTTTGTGGCTCTTGCTTAAGTGCTGGAGTAGCCCTAGAAATGGCTTGGGCTTTTCCTGCAGCCACAAAGCAGCTTTCTGCTGCTACCCTTCTCATTTATCAAGCTGGGCTCCATGCAGTAGTGACCTGCAGAAAGAGGCAGCTGCACTTGAAGAGATTGGGCGATACATCTTAAAAAAGTGTGGAGAACGAAAAACCCCATGGAATGGACTTTGCCCAATGGGAGGTGGCAGACAGGCGGAGTCTGGTCAGTTGGTTCTCATCTCCCTCCAACAGATTGTTGTTCAGTGGTCCACATGATATTTCTGAAGACATCACACAGGACCAGACAAGCAGTGGGGCTGTCAAAAAACTTTGGCCAACTCCATAATTCACTTATATTTGGTCTTCCTCTCCCATTTATAACTCCCTTTCCCTTCCACTCCTGCTGCCTTCATTTTGTACTTTTGCAGTGAAGTTTTGTGTCAGCACATCAGCATGCTCAGGCTCTACTGTTTGGGGAATATGAGCTAAGAGATTCGGAACCAGTGCTGGTCCCTGCAGGTGTTGGTGGTAGCAAGTTGATGGTGAACCCCCCCGGCCCCCCCCCCCGAATCCTGCAACATCAGTTGCTAGAGCTTTTACCTGAAACTAATTAGGATAAGGAAGAGGTGGAAAGCTGAGTGTGGACATAGCAAGTCGCTAGGTCACTTGATCCATTTTGGAGCAATAATGACCATTAAGGTTTGGGTATGAGGTGTCCCTCCAAAACTCCTGTGTTAATGCTCGAATATTCAGAGGTGAAATGATCAAATTATAAGAGCTGTGACCTAAACAGTCCATCCTAGTTTGAATGGACTGACTGGGTAGTAACTGTAGGCAGGTGGGGCATGGCTGGAAAGGGAGGTCCCTGGGGGGGCATGCCCCGGAAGGGTGCATCTTCCCTGTGGCCCCTTTCCCTTCTCTCTGCTTTTTGACCCTGCTATGAGGTGGGCAGCTCTTCTCTGCCATGCCTGTCTGCCATGATGTCCTACCTGACATTTGTCCCAGAGCAAAGGACTCCACAGACCATGAATTGAACCTCCGAAATAATCAGCTAAAATAAACTTCTCCTCCTTTAAGTTGTTCTTTTGGTGACAGTGACACAAAGCTAACACAATGACCATAAGGTTGATGATGTGGGATGATAACCTTTGAAGGCACTTGAAGCCTTGCAAAAAGAAAATGATAAGTGCAAGGAGCTAATTGCTATCTGGAGGCCCTCTCTGAAAGCTCCTACATTTCTGAGGTTGCTTTAAGGGAGGTTCTTATCTTCTAAAGCCTCAGGGCAAAAGGTTGGGAAACCCCAGGATCTGAGTGGAAGGGTGGACAACATGCAAAAGAAGTGGAATGTACAGTCTTAACAATTCCTCAGTGTCAAAGAAAAGTCTGTGATGGGGAAGGATTGGGTCCCCCAGACCTTGGATGATGACATCTGCTTGAGTCCCCAGGTTTCCTGAAGCTTCCTGACTGACTCCCAGAACTTTGAGACAGCATCCTCTTCTCAGGGGATTACACCATGAACTTACCTGGAAGTGCCACAAATTGACCATTGTTTTTTTCCAGATCTGTTTCTACTACCCAATCCTCATTGTTTTCAGATCTTTCCTCATTATCTCAACCTCATTTCCTGGCTGATAACCAGAGTTAGGTCTGAGCACAGCTTCTATGAGGAAGTACAATCCCTGCTCCCAGAGAAAACAATCCGTGTGCCAAAGGACTTTCAGGAAAGGGGCAGGCAGGTATTAATAAGAACTATGTCATGGTCACCTGTTTTGGTCTTACTGTCTTATTGGGGTGGCTTCTTGATTTTAGACAGGATGATGGCCTCCATTTGATAAGGTGGAACTATTGGAGTATATTGGGAATAATTTTGAGGAAAGGGTTAAAGCTTAAGGAGTTGGGAATGTTAGAATGAATTTGCCATGAAAACACTGAGAACCCACTACCTGTGTTTCTTCAAAAATTGGAAGATACTTCCTTTAGGAAGCATTAACAAATGCACAAGAGCTCACTTATATCTTTGAGAAGCTCAGTGTTTGTCTTCTGTGGACTGGGGTTCATGGTGATAGATACCACCATGGCACTGGGCTTCTTAATGTTAACAGTGGGGGTGCAATCTCAGAATTATGAAAATAGATGGCAGCTCCTAAGCACTAGAGGCAAGGCTGCCATAGTGCTCATAGTCAGAAGCACTGACTTCTAGATCATGGTGTTTCTAGACAGGACACAGATGAACGTCTGCCTATTAGAATTGTATTATAATAATAGAAAAGAAAGCTACAGAACTGAAAGGTAAATTTAGTCGCTGCAATGGAAAATTGTGTCTTCAGTTTTCAAATGTAGCCAGCTAATAGATCTACACTTTGTAGACTGAAGGGGAGGCTGAAGTCCTCTTGAAGTACCCTATTATTTTCCACAAGTATACGTGGAAGTTTATTCTTCTAATCCTCCCTTTTAAGGTATTTATAGCCATTTCCTTGAGTAAGTAATACTAGAGAATGAGGACTAGCCAGCCTTTTAAAAAAATATTTATTTTTTAATTGTAGTTGGACACAATACCTTTATTTTTTATTTATTTATATGTGGTGCTGGGGATTAAACCCAGGGCCTTGCACATGGTAGGCAGGCACTCTACCGCTGAGCCATAATCCCAGCCCCACTAGCCAGCCTTTTTATGGACTACTACATATAAAGTCTGAGCCAACACTGATACCAGGGGCTCTGAAATGCTATAGATTGCTCTTCCCCATTAGATTGGCAGCTTTAGGAGGCCAGGTAATAAATTAAGTTTTACCCAAGTCCATTGGGTCCATTAGGTCCACTGAAAACTACCCTGTGGTTATTTCTTAAGTCCTAAAATGTATAATTGGGGTAGATGTATTTAGTAGTTGACAGAACTCTGAATAGTTTTCCTGATTTGTACAGTGAGGGATATTATGATAGGAAGGGTCAAGTAAAATCTTGAAATTATTTTCCTCCCTTATCTGAGGAAGTAAATCAGAAATATTGAATTCTAGGAATAATTACAGATATTATCGTCATTACCAAAAATATAAAGAATGCAAAGTGGTGGTCCCCATATCTCCAGTCAGTTTGCCTCTTATATCCCTGTGACAAATAGATGAATCATGACAGATGTTATTAGGTATTGCCTCCTTTGAAGCTGTTACGGTGGATGTGCTACATTAAATGTTGAATATCAATACACATTCTCAGACTTTGTATGTGACTAGTGATGTGGCAATGCTTTTTTCTCTATCACCATCAAGAGGGAGAATCTATTGTCATTGGCCTTTATATGGCAAGGACAGCAGTGTACATTCACTGTCTATGCGTTTGCAGTGACCTTGATCATCTTGACATTTCATGGAATATTGTTCTGGTCCATCTATTAATGATATCATGCAACTTGGACATTCTGATCAGAGAGTGGCAAGTTTCATAGATGGCCTGATGGTTCTCAACTAAGTGTGATTTGAATCTGGAGATTTGGGAACATCTGGAGATATTTTTGGTTTTCTTAATGGGGAGAATATGAGCAATTGTCATGTAGTGGGTAGAGCCCAGGGATTATATAATACAAAGGATACCTCTCCACCCCAACAAAGAGTTAATGTGGCCCAAAATGTCATTAGTGCCAAGGTTGAGAAACATTACCCTACAGGACACCTGTGTATCAGGGGTGGGAGATTAACCCTATAAAATTCAGGAGTCTGTCACATCAGTGATATTTCTATGGCTTCAGAAGTCTGGAGTGTGCCATAACATTCTACTTTTAGTGAAAGCATAAATAGTACATATTAGATACTTAAAAATATTTATTGAATAAGTGAGAGAAAGATATATAGGGAAGTTCCTGTTCTCAGGGAAGGCTGCCTGAGAGAGATAACTTCCCAGAACAAGACAGAAGTTTGCTATGGCCAGAGGTCAGGAAAGGGCCTGGAGGTATATGTTGGAGAAAGTTGTGGTTTACATGGTTTATATACTGGTTTATATACTATACTATTCATTTGGGCACTTAGCTACGGAAGGTGGAGGGGAAACAACTGGCTTTCACCAAGAGAAAAAGCCTGGTTTATATTCTAGAAAGATCACTCAAGGGTTGATTAAAAAGGTTGTCCTCAACTAGTTTGGCTTCATTTTACAGTGGGCCAGTTGAGAAACCATGGACACCTGTATTAGGGCAGGATGGAGATAGAGTAGAAGGAAAAACAGATTCTGGAAAGATTTGGGAAGAACAATCATCAGGAATTGGGATTACCAGTGATTGAATTTGGGATGTGGGCTGTGGGAAGAGGAATCAAAAGAAATGTTTAAGGACAAGGTAGGTCAATAAGTGACTAGAGAATATAGGAAAAGAATATAGCTTTAAATGTGACATCTTTGAGGAGATATTTATGAGTTTCATTTTGTATATTTGCAAGTTAATGATGGCGTACACACAAGAGGAGGTGTCCAGCTGGAAAAAATAGGGGGAGTTTCAGCTGAAGTTGGAGACTTGGGAGTCTTCACATAATGGGGGTTGTTTGAAGCCTGTGTTTACTGAAGTAATTCCAGCAAAGAAGCCAGATTCTGCTTATAATGTATATTATTATGTTCATCATCAGAACTGCTTTTGGATAGTATCATTTCCATTTTGTAGATGAGGAAACTGAGGCTCAGAAAACTTAACTAATTCACATTAACATAGCTGATGAAAACTGACATTCAAATTCAGTCATTTCTTCCTCTAAGGCTTACACTACTGTCTCCAGACTTACCTTTGTTTATATTTTATATTTTCAAAAATGAGACTTTAAGGTACCTATGGATGGCAATTTATCAAGATTACCAGTATATTTACACTTTGACCCAGCTATCTCACTTCTGTAGAAATTAACCTTACGGTCAAGGCATGACTGTCCAAAATGACACATGTAAAATGCTCCCCATTATTGCCTGACTGAAGTAGCAGGAAGACTGGAAACATCAGAGGGGAAGGGGAAAGAAACCATGGTATATCCTTATGGCAGACTGTCATGGAAGAGAGAACACTGTTGTGAATGATTCAGGTGGTGAAGAATGGAGTAGAAGGACAAAGTAAGTAGGAACAGGTTTTCTCAATGCATCACTTAGATTTGAACTGTGTGACAATAGCATCTATTCAAAACAATGGACACATTCAAAATGGTTATGTCCCACAACAAGGGAAGGGGAAGAATAAAAGTTCATTGAATTAAACAAAGGGGAATGAAGGGAAGGGAGAGCAGAATGAATCAGATATAATTTTCTTATCCTTATATATGGATACACTACCAGGTAACTGCATATCATGTACAACAAGAATAGTATCCTAATTAGAATAAGTTATACTCCATGTATGTATAATATGATAAAATACACTCTACTCTCATGTATATCCAAAAAGAACAAATTGACAAAAAAGAAAAAAAAGTTATATCTACCCATAAGCTTTCATTACATCTGAAATTTATTTATGTACATAGAAATACATATTTTGCTTATGAATTTATAATATTCTATGCTTAGCCATCAATAGATCCATCAGTTGATGGATCCCTTGATCTATTCATCCAGCCATCATAATCATTCATCTGCATGCCAGGTACTGGGCTAGCCACAGGGGAAATAATTGAGAAAACAGACATAATCTCTAACTGAAGTTGATGCATAAAGCATAGATTAGCCAAATCATTTGCCAAATACACTAAAATGTCAGTCATGCTACAGAGAACCAAGTTATTCTGGGATTGGGATAGGTGTGTGTTGGGAAAGGCTTTTCTGAGGAAATGGCCTTTGAACTTCAGGAAATGTAGAAGGCAATAGGCAAAGAGAGGGAGGAAAGGCCAGCGGGATCACAAAGACTCTGGGCACAATAGAGCACATATTTGAAGAACCCCAGATAAGCCAGCGTTGCTGCTGTGTAGGAGGCTGAGGAAATGTGGTAAGGAAGATCTTGCAGAATATTGATGATGAAGATCATCTTTGTAATGAAAGTCAGATTAGAAGCCACCAGAGAGGTTTAGACTCCTGGAGAACAAAGTGATCCTATCTGTATTTTTAGAAGATCACTCTTTGGAGAATAACGGGATATGGAGCCAGAGTTGGACCAAGGAGGGTTGGAGGGCTCTTGCTAAAGAGGAGGCAAAAGGAGACTTTTGTTTGGATTAGGGTGGAGGTTAGGGTTAAGAGAAGTAGAGGATTAGGGAGGAAACGACACCAGGAAGACTGGATTGGGTGACGGGTTGTATAAGGGGTGGAGAAGAGAAGCTGTCAAACATGGATAAGTTTTGGGTGAGTGCAGCTGAAGAGAGGGTGCTGCCATTTCCTGAGAGAAGGCATTAGGGCAGAGTGTTAGGAGCACACGAGGCTGAGGATTCTCTAGCTTCCTGGTAGTCGTCTTTTTTTCTTCTGGTTCTCCTGTGAAGGCTTAGCTGTTAATCTTCTTTCCTTTTTCTCCCGTCACGTTTCATATTTCATTTGCGCCCTTTTGTTATTGTTCTCTTCACTAGTTCTGAATATACAAGGACTTTTTAAAAAATTCCTTCAGTCTTCCATAGAATGATTTTTGTAACTTGAGACTACCTTGGAGAAGTTAGCCATTATATTTTCATCCCTTGCAGCACTGCTACTGATATTTTCACAGGTCCTGGTTTGGTAGTGCTGGGGTTTTTGCCTTTCTAACTTTTAAAATATGACACTGACACTACTTCTTGTATCTTTGGAAGGGAGATTGGGTCATTGGATATTTCCTGAGGGGAACACTTTTCTCTATAAAGGGAAAGAATGGGAGATTTTTTTAATGTCAAAACTTGGCACAAAATTGAGTAGTTCTAAAAAATTTCTGTTTGTTCATGAAAAACTTATCCAGCCACAAAGCCACATTCAGCCAAAGGCACTGTGACCTGTGTGGGGAAAGGCAACACTCTGAACACCTGATCCAAACTTTGTGGCCTGAAGGCAACTCCACTAACTTCTAAGAGAGTTATGAGGACAGTTTGTTTGGGAAATGTGTCGGCTTCCATGCTTAACATGAATCCTCTCATCTACCATTCATCATCATCCTCTGAATGATAGATGACTAAACTCTCATCTGGTTGGTAGTTATATGTTTGTGGACAGAGACAACAGTGGTTCATCAAGAGAAGCTGGTGAGTGACTGAAGGTTACAACTTTAACAAGGACCAGGCAGAATCTCCAACTACTGACCCACAGGTATGTTTTTTAGAGCACTTTGGAGACTGTGAGAATTATGCCCAACTGTGGCAGGGCATAGTTGACCTTTGGCCTCAGATGCTATGCTCTGAAATGCATCACTCATGGGTACTGAGGCCATTTCTTCTGTGATTGGGCAAGGTGGAATATTGAGGTCCTGGTTTGGTAGTGGAAGAGGTAGGATGTTTCTGGCTGTTCCAGCCCTCCCCACTGGCCTTATAGAACATTCTGGAGAACTGAGCTGTAGTGGAGGAGGAGGCATCCCTTCAACTTCCTTCCTTCCCTATCTCCTTTATTCAGGTCACACCTGTGTCATGGTCTAATGTCTCTTGTAGCCTCCTCTAGCTTCTCCCCCATGTTCTCTTTATTATGGACTCAATGTTTGGGTCCACCCTAACTTCATATTTTAAATTCCTAATCCCCAAAGTGATGGAATTGAGAGATGGGGCTTGTGAGAGGCAGTTAGGTTATGAGGGTAAAGCCCCTATGAATGGGATTAGTCCCCTTAAAAGAGTCCAGAGAATTCTTATGCCTTCTATTGCCATGTGAAAATAGAAGGGGAAGTCAGCTGTTTGCAACCCAGAAGAGAGTCCTTACTAGAACTCCACCAGCTTGCACCTTGGTCTTGGGCTTCCAGGCTCCAGGAGTGTGAGAAGTAAATATACGTTGTGTATAAGTCACTCAGCCTATCACATTTTGTTACAGCAGCCTAAACTAAGACACCCGTGTGCATTAACTAAATGACTTTTTACTTAAACCTGTCTTGATTTCTGATTTTTAGAAGACCTAGAACATAGGCCCTCACTTGTAAAAAAACCATAAGAACTCTTTAGAGTACTGTTGAACCTTGTCTATTATCTTATATCCAGCCTGATTTGCACTCTTATGTTATGTTATGTTACCTGTAGATATTTGATTTTACTTATCACGTCTTGCATTCTCTTCTATAGATAGGAGAGATAGAGACAAAGGGAAGGATTGCTAATTAGGAAAATATTACTTATTAGAAGTATAAAGCTAAGTTATTTGCTTTCTTAAAAGTTATAGATATCATAATAATATATAAATGACTCATCTAGTGTAATTTTCAGCCACTTTTTAAATTTCATTTTTATTTAATTTGTGAGTTCATACAGTTTTCTTAAAATTAAAAGTTGTAGAATTAAACATACACTTTTCTAGGGCTGGGACTTCAGCTCAGGGGCAGAGCCCTTGCCTAGCATGTGTGAAGCACTGGGTTTGATCCTCAGCATCACATAAAAATAAACAAATAAAGAAAGACATTCTGTGCATCTACAACTATAAAAAAAGATAAAAAATAAAAAAGTAATGTGCCCATTGTAAAAAGTAAAAAAAAATGCACTTTGTCTTTTATTAATTTGTGTAATTGTTGAATGGCTAAATTCTCTCCAGTATTTGCAAAGCCTTGGGTTATGTCTACTAATTCCTACTCTTTTTTAGAAAGAAGTGGATTAAACAACAATTCCCATTAGCACATGGTGCATTTGTAGTAGAAATTACCATATGATTTCAATAAATCACTTTTTAAAGTTTCCAAATAAAAAAATATTTCCCAGCTTCTCTTATTAACATTTCCAGTAATTAGTTTTATAAAAGAATTTTCTCTATTTTTTTCTTCAAAGCAACAACTCATAAGCCTCCATTACTCTCCTTAATTTCAGATTTCATTGAATCTGAACATTATTACTGTAGTTGTTGTAAGGCAAAAGATGACCTTTCAAGTTGGGAGAACAGAACCATAAATAGAATGTATTTTTTTCCACCTTAGAAAGTTTCCATCACCTTCCAGAAAATACATGGGTATATCTAAGGCCAACTACATAATTTTGGGACCCAGTGAAAAATGCAAATACGGGACTATTTATTGAAAAAGCAGGAAAAAGTGCTGTTAAAGGTGCTAAAATATGCAGTGTTCTTCTTTATTTCATGTGTCTCTTCTGTTTATATTCATACTTCATTGTCCCATTGGATTTCCCAAAACATAAGTTCAAAGGTAAAATTATTCAAAAATTTCCAGACAGGGACAGCAAAGCATCAAAAGAAGCCTGGGCCTTGCCGGGTGCAGGGCCCTGGGTAACTGCATGGATTTTGCCCACTCACCAAGGGGTCTTAAACCAGCTGGACACCAGAGGGAGCATTTCCTCTTCTCTCTGGAGTTTCAGGGTAGGGATCATGGTTGTCCAGCTCCTGAATGAGGCCAGCTCCCAGGTGGAATGGAAGTGTGAGGCTTTGCATCAGGTGTGCAGGCACAGGAGCAATCTTTTCTTCTTTTGTTCTTAGCTCTCGGGGAATGACTTCACCACGTTGTCTAACCTTCATGGAGAGAAGGGTGATAGCTTATTCACAGTGAGCAATGCTATTTTGACTTCCCATTTTAAGACTTTATATCATTATAAAGTTCATTTAGTGCCTGCTGTATGCTGGCTTCTGTTCTGGATGTTGCTGAGATCTCCCTGTCTTCATGGAGCTCATGTTCTTGTGGGAGGATATTTGCAATAAACAAAGTAAAGGATGGACAAATAATGAAGAATGCCTGGTGGAGGGGACTGTGGAGGTGTCAAATAGAGAAGAAGGATGGGATGTTGGGCAGTCTACATCCTCAGTAGGATTAGAAAGTGGCATCTGAATGAAGACCTGAAGAAGATTAATTAGGGAGCTCTGCTGACCCCTAAGAAAGAACATCTGGGATAATGGCAGTGAAGAGATTCTATAGGGAGAGCAGAAAACTTTGTTGATTTTTCATGAATGGTGCAGTTATGGCATGTGAAGATTTACATGAAAACATCCCTTTCTTCCTTTTTAGGTAGAAAAGTAATACTTGTCCTTCATTGTAGTTTAATAGCAATGAGACAGGGTTCTGTACATGGACTGGAGGTGGCCACATCTCCTCCAGGGGCAGCACAGCTGGGTTCTGACATCAGTAACTTGTACCGATGGGCCTTTCTTATTAAAGGACATTTCTTGTTAATGGCTGACTTCAAAGCAAACTTTAAAAAAATCCAATCAATTTCTCATTTATTACATTTTGTTTTGTAAAAGATTTTATGTCAGTGATTGCAGAATGGAGGTGCCAATAGTAAAGCAATTGGTTTATAAATGGAAAGTTAATCAGGCATTCCTCTTTACATCCTCCTCTCCAAGGTCAGGGCATGACTAAAATGCAAAACAAAACAACAATAACAACAAAAAATAATAAACCATGTTTGTGCAGTAGGTAGGTGACAGTTATATGTGGAGTGTTGCTAACCTCAATGCTCCCTCTTCAAAGCAAGTGTTGAAGAAAGTAACTGGGTGAGCCTCACAGGAATGGGACATAGTACTACCCAGGGAATCTAAGAGTGGTGCCTATAGTCACAATAATTGGGGCTCAAGAAGTCTCAGGTTTTAGAGCCAGGATAGTCTCTCTAGTTGGTTATAGTGCTTCTGTCTCCAGGTGCATTCCTAAGATATATTGCATTTCCCAGACTCACTTTGAATAGTTCACTGCCAGGGGGTTTGCCAGAAGATTATTTGGTTTTAGCCACAGCTTTCCTGGAGCATTGGTGCACTTGATGGAAACAAGGGTCTAAGTGTGAGCTACATGTCCTGGTTTCAGTGAAACAAAGGGCAGGAATGCCAAGTTCTGTTTCCTGTAGCTATCCATATTCACACATTGATAATGAATTTCTTCATGTTGTTGACCCAAATGTAGTCAAATTTTGCTTGCTAATGAGGTCTGCTTTGTTGATTGGCTATTTTAGAATTTAATGAGCTTTTGTTGAAGGCCTGTTTTTCTGGAAGATGGAATATTAAAATAGTTGACAATTCTTCCATGACCTGAGCAGAGTTCCAAGAACAACATGTAGGTAGTCCTACCTGATTCACCTTTGAATCTCCACTTTGAATTCTGTCATGAAAAACAACATTCCTCACCTTTGAAAAGAATCTTTCACTTAAAAAAAGAAAAAGAAGAAACTGGGCTCAGTGGTGAATACCTATAATCTCAGGTGGCAAGAGGATCTCAAGTTCAAAGCCAGCCTCAGCAACTTAGTGAGGCCCTAAGCAACTCTGTGAGACCCTGTCTCAAAATAAAAAATAAACAAGGGCTAGGGATGTGGCTCAGTGGGTAAACACCCTTGGGTTCAATCCATGGTACCAAAACAAAACAAAAACAAAAGATTGTGGGAAGTTATCATTTATGTCTCCTGTATGATCTTCACCTTTGCGTGAAAACCCCTTTAATGTAACAAAAATATATACTATAAATTAGTCATTGGTGTTTGTGACATTACCTAATACATGTGTGAAGACATGAATGGTGTGAATATACTTTATGTACAACCAGAGATATTAAAAATTGTGCTGTATATGTGTAATATGAATTGTAATGCATTCTGCTGTCATATGTAACAAATCAGAATAAAAAATTGCAAAAAAATCCTTATAGAAAACTCGTACATACCATTTGGAAGGATCATTGTGACATGAGTATTTTTAGTAACCACAGTCATTTCAATCAGTGAGTACTTTTGAAGCCACTGGAAAAGTAAGAATTAGAAAAGTAAGAGTGAAGTTTTTGAAAACAGAACGTGTTATTCTTTCTTTTTGCTTCACTCCTTCACAGGAAGTACAGATTATTATGTTCACTGTTATCTTCTGAAATAACATTGCAGTTTCCTGTCTTCAGAGCCATGGGTGGGTGTTCAGGACATTGTCCCCCCAATGCTCAATTAATGGTTTCTCTTCCTGTGTTCTTCAGAATATTCCATTCTTTTCTATCATATCTTTTCTATTAGTGGGAGTAGGTTTAAAATGAAGCCCAAACACAGGCAGAGCTCTTTCTCTAAATAATTCCCTCCAGAAATTACTGCCACTTTTGGATAATCTCCTGTAGATGTTGGTGACACAGGAGACTGAGGAGAATGTTGGAACTTCTAGCTCTTGCATTTCTGCTTTATTGGCCAAAATTAATAAGGGACTGGACAGGCACAGCATTTAGGCTGATCTTTGGTATGCAATCCCAAAGGAAGCCAGGCAGGACACTCAGTACAGACCCATGTTCTTCATTCCTAAAGAAAAAAATATTTTTAAGTTAAATTAACTGAAGAACCATATACCAGGAGAAGATGACTTCAATTAAAGCGCTGTTCAGTACCCAGCCACTATTGCTGGGTCTACAAACCTGCCCTCACCTCTGGCCTTTAATGTTGGTTCCTTCCTTCCTGTTTCAGTGTCTGTGGGTCTGGTAATGAGTACATATCCAATCTTAGAATTTCTGTGGTTGCCAGAAGCTCACAGGTTTGTTGGAAACTCAACTGAAATGTCTTTCTCAGGAAACACACATAGTGTCATTGTGACACTTAAAATCTTAATTCTTAATCCTTTTCCTATCATAGAGAACAAGTTCTAATCTCTAGAAAACTACCATCTTTCCAGAAAGCCAGCTCCTGCAAAAATACCAATAGTAATAACAAAACCAGTAATGCAAACTGGGTTAAAAAGTCTCTGTGTAGATATTTGTACTGGATTTTTTGATAGTAGCTGGGAGAAGGCTTTGAAAGAACCCTTTCAGCTTCACAGACATTCTTCAGAGTGCGTGAATGGAGGAGAAGTTGCACAATGTACTCCAGTGCAGGAGATCCACTGCTTCTCTGGCAGTGGCTGTCTAACCATGGAGCATCCTTGTGTTTGAATGGTAATCATGCTCACTCTGAGATGGTGCATTGGGTATCAAGATGGTCTTTAAGGTTCTTTTCTACCTCTTCTTCTGAAGGGTTCTACTCTTCTAAGAAGAATCATATTACTCTGCACAATACCACACATACCAATCCTTAGTACAGATTGGTGTGGCAGTATCTTAGTGACTTCTGCATAGCTTGGCTAGGCATAGGAGAGGGTCATTTGCAGGAAGACTAGCTGGTGATCTGTCCATTAGCCTCCTGGGATAGTTTACCCTGAAGAATTTACCAAGCTTGCATTTGGCCTCCAGCTGGGAGACTCAGAAATGTAAAGTGGATCACACATTAAGAGATAGTCCCTTTTCTCTCTAGCATAAACAAATGGGTACTTCACTTGTGATACTCAAGTATAAAACTGAATTTAAGTCCAAAACATAATACCAGAGGGGCTGGATTCTCAAGAACTCTAGGCAGGTCATACTACTTGGGGGATGAAGTCAGAATCAGAAGGAGGTTTTTCTGAGAAACATGCTTCATGAATGATGGAATGCTTATGCTTCTTTGGAGAATAAGTAGGAGTTGCTCTTTGGCTGGTGAGGAGGTGAAGATAGTCTGAGTGTGGAGAGATTTTGATATGCAGACACTTTGATGGACTGTAACATTGGCCACAGGAGAAGGGAAGCAGTCTGCAGGGATGACCTGACCATAAAGGTCATTTTCACTATTCTTGGTAGGTAACATGGTGCCATTAGAGATAATTATCACACTTTAATCATTACCCTTGAAGTTTTAAAGGAGCCCTTTGGTGCCAAGGTTGCCACTATGGGTTGGAGAGGGGTGAGGGTGGAGGAGGCAGAGAACAGAGTTACTATAACAGAGTACTTGAGACTGGGTAATTTATAGAGGAAAGAAGTTTATATTATTGTTTTGGAGGCCATGAAGTCCAGGATAAGGTGGTCACATCTGATGAGGGCCTCAGGCTGTCATAAGAGTGGAAAAGTGGAAGGGCAAGTGCATGCATGCAAGAGAGACAAAGCATTAGGTATCCTCACCTTATAACAGCCTGCTTTTATGGTAGCTAATTCAGTGCTGTGAGAGTGAGAACTCAATTCACTCCTGTGAGAATTATCTGAGTTCTGCAAGAGCAACAGTATGTACTTCACAAGGGCTTCTCATGACCCAGAAACATCTCTTTCGCCACTGTCATACCTGGAACCAAATTTCCACCTGAGCTTTGGAGGCAACAAACCACATCCCAACCCAGCACAGTAAGTAGTAAGCATCAAAGTGGAATTTGCTGTTGAGTTGGAGAATCTTCTACATCTAAATTCAGGTCACGTTTCCTTCTCTCTCCATCTTTCAAAGATATCATGAAGTATGAATGAGATAAAAGTAACAAGGTCTGTGCAAAAGCTCATTAAGGATGATGTTCCATTGTCCTGGACAGACCAGGCAACCAGGCTTTCTACTTGAGGCATCTTTGGAGAAGGACAAGAGGAAGGAGTAGGATGGGATGGGCATGTGCCATGGGCATCATCACATGGGACCTGACTTTATCATTATCACAGGAATCCATAATCTAGATGCTTTTTGGTTAAAGCCCAAATAAGCATTAAACACAATTAAAACAATGTTAATTGTGAAGTATTTCTGGAAGATGACTTTTGTTTCCATTCATGTCTTAAAGTAAAAACAGGAAAAAATCAAGAAAAAGGTAGGCAGTATGAGGGAAGTGGTTCCACTCTTCTGGGATCTGGGGCCAGCTTTGCTCACCATGGCATGGAGCTAGCACTGTGCCTAGCACAAAGTGTGCTCATTAGATTAAAAAATAATAAGTGTAGGGAGCTCATGAAACATATCAGGAATTGCTTCATTGTCTGCCAGTGTAAAATTTATTTTTCTTTGCAGTATGATGCAGCTTGAATTGACTGAATCAAATGAATCAAGCATTTGCCTTTACAAATGTTATTAAAATACTAGGAACTTCTAACCCCTACTCTGATTTTCTGTGTTTATGCCAGTTTTTTGTCTTGGTCATTTGCAAACATAGGTTGAATGCTAAGCCTGAGACCCCCTTTTTACTTTTTCTCCTTTTTCTTCTTCTTGTTAGTTAAGATTGGGAAGTAGAATACTGAATAAATAGAACTTCACTCTGGGCCTCAGGGTTTTTCATGAAGGTAATTCTGACCTCCAGCCACTCTGAATATTGGTAATTTGATCTCAAATTCATTTCCACATAAGCTGTCATTTTATACATCTAGAGAGAGCAAAGGAGGACATAAATGAAAAGGATACGTTTCTAGTGGCACATGGAAACAGAATCAATTACCAAGCCTATCCTTGCCTAAGTGATAACAGCCCATATATTTTCTTAAGTTTTGTTTACAGGTGATTATCTTGAGCTTCTGTGAGTTTTGGTATAGAATTTGTAATGACTTTTAGGTTTGGTTATAATGTTTTACCAAATGGGTTTTCAGCTTAGTATGAAAAAGTAATCAGGTACTCATATGCTTATAATGTCTGTATATTATTAATAAATTGTGGATAATACAATTTATTTCTCTTATTAAGAAAGCAATACAAGCTTATTTTAGTAAATTTGGAAAATACAAAAGGTACTGAAGTCACTTAGAACCTATCACTTAGCTCTCATTTCCATTATTTGAGGTATTTTTTTCATGTATAAAATGATTGTGTGTATGTAATTATAGATACATTACAACATACAATTATTAATTTTACATTTTCCCCTTGTACATAGATGTACAACTATTATCTCCATGTTATTGACAATTTTTGACTTCATTAGAAATAGTTAAGACTTTAATTGGTCAATTAAGGTTATTTGATCCTTGGCATAGTTGGATGCTTGTTGCTTCCAAACCAGCACTGCATAAAGGATCCTTTTCCCTTTGTTTATGAAAAATAAAGGTATCTCTATTTCAGCTACAGAGTGAGAGTTGTTGGAAAGCAATCAGGATCTGTATATTTTATATTAAGAAGAATGTAGTCAGATATCTGTTGCTGCCACTCTGTTTCTTATTTAAATCCTGTACATTTTTTTTTCTTTTACAGAGTTAAAATCCTACAAGTAGTTAAACCTCAGTAAAGGGAGTAATTCCTACAAATCTGGAGGGGTTAGCTCAAGCTGGTGTTGAATATAAATGTAATACTTTTCAGAGTTGAAATCATCCCTGGTATCCTTGTAGACATCTTTTCTCTCCATAGTACCAGATTCAGAACAATACTCACTGAGGATGAGTAGTCCTTTCGTGGCGGAGTTAGAACTTAAGAGGAGTAGGATGGGATGGGCAGTGTGCGTTCATCATCAGGCATCTGAATAGTAGCATAGAAGGTTGGAGTCTGTAGGACAGTGTGTGACATGTTGGGACAGGCTTGAGGTCAAAGACAAAGAATATATGGGGAAGGACTTGTACTTTTCAGGGTAACAGCCCTAAGTTCAGCTGGCTTTATTTGCTGTACTTCTGACAATAGGGGAAGGGATGGGAACATAAGTGGATGGGAACCTGTGCTGACATATTACTGTCCCATCTCTAGGAGCTGAGGATATCCAAGGTGGATTGATGGAAGTCACTGTCATGAGGTTGACAGGGATTTCAAATGGAGGAGCTAGAGTAAGGGGCCTGCTTGCCTTGGGTGGGGCTGGCTGAGGGAGCTGAGCAGGTAGAAGCTTTTCTTGGCTCCAAAGAACTGGTAACCCCAGCAAAAGAGTGGGATTCCCTCAAGGCTTCCTTTGTCAGCCAGTTAGATGGAGAGAGGAGGGGGAATTCAGTGTTTGCTGAGATGTGTGACTTGGCTCTTCCTCTGTGGGAAGTAAGGTTTGGGCACTATTCAGCCTGGGCCTGGTGCCTAGAAGTGACTGCCTTGTTGAAGATCAATGTCAGGCCTCTGTGTAGACCCTCTGTTGGCCAAGTACTGGGATCTGATGGTCTTGTGTAGGGATAGTGGGCCCCCAATTCTGCTTACTGTCTAATTAACATCAGCTTGTGTGTTTCCCTTGGATGCCCCTTAGTTCTTGAACAGTTAGGTTTCTGAATTTAAGCAATTCCACTCCTGGTACTAAAAAATATACATTTATTTCCTATAACTGCTATAACAAAGGACCCAAATCTGCATGGCTTAATTACATCACTTCCTCAAAGCCTCATCTCTTAAACAGAAGAAATTTTTACACAGTTCTGGAAATCAGAGGTCTGAGATCAAGGTGTTAGAAGGGTTGGTTTCTTCTGAAAGCTGTGAGGGAAGGCCCCATTCCAGGTCTCTCTCGGTGGCTTGTAGAGGTCATCTTCTCTCTGTATCTCTTTACATCATCTTCCTTCTATGTGTGTCTGTCTCTGTGTCCAAATTCTACTCACCTCAAAGGTTTTTTGATTTGAAATTTTTATTGTGATAAAAATATATATAACATAAATTTCCATTCTGACAATTAGAAGTTCAGAGGCATTAAGTACATTCACAATACTGAGACCTATTACTAATATTGTCTGCCTCTAAAATATTCTCATCATCCCATGAAGTAGTCACTCCCCCTTCCTCTTTCCCCAGCAAGCCTCTGTCAACTTCTCATCTACTTTCTATCTCTATGAATTTGCATATAGTAGTTATTTCACATAAGTGGGATCATATTGTACATCCACGTCTAGCTTACTTCACTCAGTGTAATGTTTAGAGGGTTCATTCAGGGTCATAGTACATATTAGTGCTTCATTCCTTTTTGTAAGAACACCAGTGGTATTGGATTAGGGTCAGCTTTAATGACTGAATTTTAACTTGTTTACTTGGCAAAGACCCTGTTTCTGAGACTTAAGATAAACTCTTAGCTGTGACCCCTTATGACAATAAAAAGCAAGTTATATACATTCAATATACAATGGGACAATGTAAACATTCCCATTACAAAAGAGAGAACCGGACATAGAAAGGTGGAATAAGGCCAAAGCTTTCAAAGCTTTCCTTTGAAATCTGGGTGGAAGCCTCCACCACCCTGTAATTCCAGCATTTTGTATTCCGACAAAACCAGCACCTGGTTGCCTAGGTTTGCTGCCAGTTTGAGTAGTAGCTGGGCCCCCTTGGACCATAGCTATAGTGGCATCTGAGTGTATTACAGCTGAGAATGGTGAAACAAATCCTGAGAAACAACTTTATAGGTGGCCCTATGTCAGCAGGGTGCTTTGGCTCTCTTCTCAAAGCAGAGTCTTTTAAGTGAGTTTACACTATTATACCCTGAGCCTGTGATTGATGAGTCCTGTTGATTCCTGAGATACCTCATGACATCTTTCCTTTTGTCTCTGTGCAAAGTACAGATGCTACTCTATTCATCAACCACATCTTCCTTGGCCCCAGTCTCGCATGAACTATTCTGTCCAAACTGCAGTTTTTAAAAAATAATTTAAAAGGGCTGGGGATGTGGCTCAAGCAGTAGCGCGCTTGCCTGGCATGCTTGTGGCCCGGGTTCGATTCTCAGCACCACATACAAACAAAGATGTTGTGTCTGCCAAAAACTAAAAACTAAAAAAAATTATTAAAAAATATTTTAAAAATTGTTGATGGACCTTTACTTTATTTATTAATTTATTTTCATGCAGTTCTGAGGATTGAACCCAGTGCCTCACACATGCGAGGCAAGCACTCTGCCACTGAGCCACAACCCCAGCCCCAAACTGCAGTTTTAAAAATCTTTCTGCTTTACTTTTTGCTCCCATTTCTCACAGCCTAGATAAAGGATGCCAGCAATATACAGGCCAGTGCCTGAATGCTGTGTAGCCTTGAAGTTTCCTCTGCAAGATTAATTTAGTGTATAACATTAAATTCAGCCTCATGGAAAGTCTCAGGACATGGACAAAATGTAGTTCAGTTCTTTGACAGAATGTAATATGAATGGCCCATGGTTCAATTCCCAGTAGAGTTCTCACTTCCTTCCTAAACCTCATGAGCACAATCTTTACTATCTGCCTTCCCTGCATTCTGGTTTTCTGAGCTCCCATCAAAATTGTCCTCGCTCTGTTTTTGGCATTCTAAGGCTTCTAGTCTGCATTTACAAACTTTCCCAAACTCCTCCTGCAAACCAGTTTCAAAAGGCTTCTGAATTTTACAGTCAAGTATACTTACAGCAAAAACCCCATTTCTCAACACCAATTTTCTGTGTTAGTCAACATTTCATCACTGGGACCAAAGCAGCTGACAAGAACAACCAGAGGAGGAAAGATTTATTTTGGCTCATACTTCCAGAGGGTTTAGTTCATGATTGGCTGGCTCTGTTGTCCTGGGTCTCAGGTGAGGCAGAACATCATGGTGGAGAGGCATGGCAGAGGAAAGCTGCTCAGCTCAGAGCAGTCAGGAAGGGGCAGGGGAGAGAGAAGAAGAAGAAGCGAAGGAGGAGAAGAAGACCAAGAAGAAGGAGGAGGAAGGAGGGGAGAGGGAAGGAGAGGAGGTGAAGAGAAGGGAAACCCTTCCAGGGAATGTCCTCCAACTAGGTCCCTCCTCCCAGTAGTCGGTTCAGCCATCAATGGATTAATCCACTGATGAGGTCAGAGCCCTCATGACGTAATCACTTCCTTAAAGCCTCCTCTCTGAGCCCATGAGACTTTCCTGGACATGTCAGATCCAAATCATAACACCTTTAATACCATTACATTGACCATGAAGTTTCAATACCTGAATTTTAGAGGAGACACATTCAAACTATAATGAAGACCAGCCGAGTGCTGAAGAGTGCAGAGTCTAGAGCCAGAATGATGGGGTAGGAATCAACCGTGGGATTCTGAGCAGTGGACTCTGTCAGCTCTTCACCTGTAAAATGGAGATAATACAATATCTAGTGTCTATATTGGTGTTTTAATGAGGATTAAATAACAATACATAAAAAAGGCTTACAACAGGGCCTGGCACTTAATAAGAACAATATGAGTTTGTTAGATAAAATAATGACTGAAAGCTTACCAATGACTGAAAGCTTACCAGGTGCCAGGCACTATGCTAAGCATTTCCAGTGAAGTATTATAATGATGCTAAGGAGTTAGTTACTGTTATTTCTACTTCACAGAGTAGAAAACAAACCCAAGTGACTGTTCAAAGAACCAAAAAAAAAAAAAAAAAAGATAGAGGCAGGCTTTGAAATGAGTTGTATCTGACCTCTTAAGCTTTTCACCACCTCCAACAGTGCAGCAAATGTAGCCTGAGAAACATTCCCCTTCTGTTAATAAATGAGAGAAAAAATGCTCATTGTCTTTCATGAGGTGGTAGGCACATGTCACAGTTGTATGGAATCATGACAACATTTATAAATACAAGATTTATTTACACTGAAATGTCAATTCTGATAATTTACTGAAACTGTGCTCTGGCACCTTCTCTACAGTCACTAATGGTTATGAGTAAACAAAGGGGTTCATGAATTTCATCCTATTTGCATTTTGAATTGAGCCCCCATAACAGATTTTATAAGTGATTACTTCTACTGAGTAGTTGACTATCTTCCCTAAGCTTACAGATAAATATTTTCTAGTTTAGATCAGTTAATAGGACCTAGTACATTAGAGTTCTCTGTTATATGTTTGATACAGATGAGAGTTCAGTCTATTGTAGGTAGTAGATAGAGGCAAAAGGCAGGTGATCCATTTACCTTGGATGACCTTTACGTCATCTAGCAGGGTCCACACTGGCCTTTGGAAGCCATAGAAAAGGCCAGTGCATAATCATGGGGGTGGGATTAGGAGGGCAAATGTCCAAGTTGATGGCCAGTAAGTGTTACTTAGGAAAGATGTGTTGGTGGGGAAAATATTCCAATGGGTAAGAGACCATGTAATTTATTATTCAAACCAAAGCTATTTTTGGAACAAAAAGAGGATGCTAATAACAGTTATGACAGGTGGGGCATTGGCCATCCTGTTCACAGTCTGGAAGAGTGTGGGTATGCCCTGGGAGGTAGGGAGGGGCAGCTCCATAGTCCTTGCTGGAGACTGATGAGCTAGAGCTGCCTAGATGGAGGTCTTGTTGGGCTACTAGTATGTCTCAAGGTGGACATGCTTACACTGCTATGAATGGAAGCATGAGATTGCTTGAAGGTATATTGTAAATATTTTAATTCAGTTAATGATCATACTCTATAGTTTATCTGGATTATTTTTCATTTGGAAGAATATAGTTATTCCTCCTGAGAGAGCAGCGTTGAGCTGACCTCTTTGGGTGGCCAGCACTTTATAGATTAGGGATGAACAAGCTTAGTTTGATGACAGTGGTCCCCAGTTGTTCATTGTCTCATAAAATTGATAAGGACTATGCGTGTGAGTATAGTTGAGTGATGTATAATGAGGAGGGTGTGTGTGTGTGTGTCTGGGTGTGAGTGCATGTGTGCCCATACTTGTGTATGCAGCATGCATGAACTCAAGTAGGTCTAACTCCAGCCCCATCTTAGTGGCCTCTCCTGTTGGTCCCCTCTGCAAGTTTGGCCTGGCATGGTGTTGGTGTTCAAAGCTATTAGGAAGATTCTTGTTGAGGAAGAGGTGGTAACAGGTGAGCTATTTCAGAGTCATGACTATATAAAAGGCTGGGAAGAAAGGGGCTCAGATGAGACAGGCCACTTATTGCCTGGGCCACCCTGGCTTCCCTCTGGCTAGCATGGGGCAGGGCCGCTGTAGTGCAGGTCATAAAGCAGGACTGTTGGGGTTGGGGAAGAAGGGCTGTAAAAGGGCTTGTGGAGCTCACAATGGCTAAGCCAGAACACGTGATGTGGGTTTGGAGGGCCACAGGGGTGATTTGGGAAGGAAATGAGGGAGGACAAAAAGGCAACAGTGAAACATTTTTTTAGTTGAACAATTCTGGAAATATTTATTCATCCTTTTAATTCAAAGGACTGAGATTTTTCCCAAAGAAAGCTGTTCTGCCTCTAGGGCTCATGGCCAAGGGTAAGGTCTACCTTAAGTCTCATATTCTGTTTTATCCTGAATCCTCCCCATCCCCATCATCACTTCTTTCTCTGAAAGGTACATGGTAAGAATTTTTGCTTATTACCTTTACTGAATACTTGTTTCAATGATGGTAATGTCCTCTGTTTCTAATTCTCCAAAATCCCAAAATAAAGTAAATGCTAAGTTGAGTTGCTTTTTCTTGTATGGGTCAAGTGTATAGATTGTCCCTGGCTCTCCTTGGAAGAAAGATACTCAGTCCTCCTCCTATGGTTGATCAAGAATGTCTACAAGAGCTTGTGTATAGCACCATCAAAGTGTTTTCCTTCCCTTATAACTGAAAAGAAATGTATGAGGGTGTGATTTGTATTGTGCCGTTTTACATATGCAATACATTATGATAGAATTAAAAGTAAAATACAATCCAAAAATTTTATATATTGATACTTCTGAGTGATGACTTAAGGACTAAACACACACACACACACACACACACACACACACACACACACTCCTTTCCATTTTTCAGAGAAGTTTCTGTCTACAAATTTTGATAGAATTTTGGAGTCCTGCATTCAGAATCTTGCAGTTTTATATTTAGTTTTGGTTGGTTTGTGGGAGGTTTGATATCAATTTTGAAAAATTTCAGAACAAAATTTATTTTAGTTGGTTTTAAAAGCACTGTATCTATACCACTTAGCTCCTTTGGGAAAGAGAATATGGGGGAATTGTTGCAAAAATCAAAGAAATTTGGAATTATTGACATAGAACATTCTTTCAATTCCAGAGCTTTTAAAAAGTTATTATCTTAAATAGAAAAGCAAATGATTTTGATTTTCCTCTGAGGAATAGTCTGTTGTAAATGTGAAATTTTGTTTTGTTTTTTGGTGGGGACAACAGAAGAAAGACATCTTCAAATGAGCAATATTTCCATCAGATTTAAATTATGGGAAATCCTTTCTCTTGTGGAAGGATTTTATCTTGTTCTTTGTAACCCTAGACTCAGTGCAGTGTCTAGGACACATTAGATGTTTGGTAATTATCAAATAAAGTTGCTTCCTCCCTGTAGTGTGTCCACTGCATTGTGTTTTGCCCAGCTGGTCACTAGATGTCTCTCCATAGCCATGCTAAACCTCCATTAATATGCACACTCATTCCTGCCTTCAGATGAAACTGTTGAGGCCATGAATTGCTGCTTAGATAGCTCAAAGTCCCCTTTGCTCTGGGCATCAGTTTCAAGTACTTTAGACCACTAGTCTGCATAGAGGCACTGGGCAAAGCTGGTGATGTTAAGTGGAAAAATAATCAGAGTGGCTGTGTTGGTCATCTTTCTGTTATAGTGACAAAATAACTGAGATGATCAACTTATAAGGAGGGAATGTTTATTTTTGGTTCATGATTTTAGAGGTTTCAGTCCCGTGGTTACTTAGCCCCATAGTTATAGGTGGGGTGGAATCTGGCTGGGAGCAATGGCAAAGCAGAGCTGCTTATCTCTTGGTAGCCCTGAAGCAGAGAGAGAGAGAGGAAGAAAGGGACCCAGGGACACTTGGTGACCTGCTTCTTCCAGCTAGGCTACACCTTGGAACACTGCTGCATTGGGGACACATGAGCTTCACCTCATGAGCTTTTGGGGGTACATTTCAGATCCAAACCACAACAGGGACTATTGTCCACAAATCCATTCCAGGAGATAAGAAGGATTTATGTGCAGCGAGATAAGAAGGACTCTAAAAATTGTGATAATAAAGGAAATGGAGAGAGAAAGCTGGCTACTTCCCTTATTTCCAATCTTTAGGTAAGGATCAAACCTAAAGTGATTGTGGTTATAAAGTAAAAGAAGATAATCATAAAACATTTGAAGAATTTCGCCTATGCAGTGGACATGCAACCTATGCTATAAATTCCTCCTGTTGGTAGGCACAGGGTAGCCCTCCATTGTGTTCTGGCTCACCACTGTCAAGTAGTCTGTGAATAATGAAGTGTCCAGATCTTCTCTGTTGAGTTCTTTAGGTTCTTTTTTGGGATTGGTAAACTGTGTGCTTGGGGCCTTTGCATCCTTGGGACTGAATAGGGGCTATTCTCCTTCGGTGAGGACTAGAGCTGTGTTCTTTCCTATATGGACATGCTAGGGAAATTTTGTCTAAATTAGCTAGACACAGATTTTAGTAATTTGCATGAATACTTATCATGAAGAGTACTGGAACTCCACAAGAGTTGTTTGGGTTGATGGTTCATTTGTTGAATTGTTTATCTGTTGTTATTGCTGAGTAGGCAGGACCCGCTCTGCTTATGCTGTTTTGTGGTCACATCTTGTACCATTTGTGTAACTGAAAAGTTGCAGCTGGCCTGGTTCTCTATGGTGTCTTCATCCTGGGGGTGTGCACATAGTCCTAAACTGCAGGTTGCCTTGCTGGGTTGTGGGTAGAGAAAGTTTTAGATACTGTAGCCTTTACTGCCATTTATATTCACATTCATTCATGTGTCTGGTTATTGTGTAAAAACAGAGTACTGAATAGGAGGAGTTTTCTTTGGGACCAGTCTATTTCTTTGAAGAATATTATTTTTTTCCTTGATTATCAAAGTGATATGTTTCCATTGTAGAAAATTTGGAAAATATAGAAAAGTATCATAAAATAATATAATCCTTACTATTTTAGAAGCAAAATTAAAATATTATATGTATAATTTTATAGCCTCCTTTTCATAATGTGTCATGAACATATTCCCATATCATTAAATAATCTTCAGAACCTGTTTTTTAACAGCAACTTACTATTCTTTTGCCAGCACTTCACTTTATTTAATCATTTCATACTGATGGACATTTAGGCATTATTTCAAAATTTTTACTCTCAGAAATAATGCAAAAGTAAATATTGTTATATATGCATTTTTATCACACCTATGATTAATTCTTTAGAAGAAATATATGTATAACTGGAATTAAAGGGAGAACAAATATATACATATATATTTGTTTTATATGTATATACATATATAAAACATGCACACATATTGTACAAACATATACATATATAAATATATATTTATTTATATATAAATTTATTTATTTATTTTAATTTATTTATGGAAATTGAACCTGGGGACAGTCTACCACCTGAGCTATGCCCCCAACTCTTTTTTTTTTTTTTTTTTGAAACAGGGTCTTGCTAAGTTGCTGAGGCTGGCCTCAGCTGAGTAGCTGAAATTACAGATATGCAACACTATACCTGTCAAATGTATTCTTGATGTAGAAGCACAATACAACTTTTCTTAAAAGCAGTGCTGTATCCTTTTGGTTAATAACGAAACTCAAGGTAGGATGGGAGGACTCTGCAATTAGGACAGTAATAAAATTCATGAGAAAAGGTTCATTTTGGCTCATGGTTCTGGAGGTTCCAGTTCAAGATCAGATGGCCCACTGGACTGGGCTGTGGAGAGGGTGGCCTGTCATGGCTGGAGCATTGGTGAGGCATACCTCTTACATCATGGGCCAGGAGGTAGAGACAAACAACTGACCAGACTCTTACAGGTGTACTCCCAAAGACCTAACAACCTTGTATAAGGCCCACTTCCTAACTGTCCAACCCTGGGGACCAGGCATTTGCATATGGACCTTTGGGAGGCACTCATCTAACCAGAGCAGTATCTGAAACTTGGAAAGATAATATTTTTCACATAGTATTTTTTCACATGAGACAATTTTTTCACATGAGTCTAAAATAGGAAACACCGATTATTCTGTTATACAAATCAGTTATTTTTCTACTTGCCTTATATCAGTACCATTTACACTCTGACAGCTTAATTCTGAAGGTGCCTGTCAGAAAAGGCTGTTTTTTTGTAACACTGGGTGTATGTGTGTGTCTTCTGTGCATCCATCACCTGAAGATACCTGTGAGAGGGCTTCTGTGTGTCATCAGAGGGTCCATTACTCACTGTGACACTGTACTCCAATCACTGATAGGCTCAACTTAGGTGACCTATGTGAGTTTTACCCTGACTTAGAATTTGGAATATAAAGAGAAGTCTTGGGGGTGATCACATGGCCCACTTTAGTCTCACCAGAAAGGGCACATTCTATTCCTTTCTAAGAAGAGATCCAAAATTATGGAATTTGAAAGCATTTCAGTGATAATTACTATTTTTTTTTGTTCTATGATCTTTTTTTTAAATTATTGATTGTTCCAAACATTACAGAGCTCTTGATAAATCATCTTTCATACATTTGACTCTATTGGGTTTTGAACTTCCATTTCTACCCCAAATACAGATAGCAGAATCACATCTGTTACATACTCACATTTTTACATAATGGCATATTAGTGACTGTCTTGATCTGCTACCTTTCCTAACCGCTACTATCCCCCCTCCCCTCCCCTCCCACCTTCCCTCTCTGCCTCCTCAGCTGTTGTTCAGTTCTCTCCCTTTTTTCCCCCCTTCCCCTTGCCCATCATAACCTCTTATACTTTTGTGTATCATTGAAGGTCTCCTACCATTTGCATATCCTTTCCCTTCTCCCTCCCTTTCTCTCCCCCCATTTGTGATAATTACTATTGAGAGAAGCTCTCTTTTTAATTTTTAAAAGGTTGACATTGAATCAAAAGATATTAATTTGACTTTTAAAGTCTTTGAAATAAAAATTAATTCATTTCTAAAAGTCAGCTTTTGATATACAGGAGAACCTGTTCTAATTTTTTTTCAAATGGAGTTCCTTTTTTTTTTTTTTTTTTAAATGAAACATATATTTCCTTCCTGAAATCTGGAATGCTTCTGCTTTCAGTGTTTTGGGGGAGAAGGCAGTTGTTTTAAACCTAGTTATACACAAATCTTTTAATGTTCTTTTTCTGCTTTGGATTTCAGAAATTATGAAAGTCAATAGCTCAGAAAACAATACAAAAAAGGAAAAAGGGATCCATTACATGCTCTTTTCCTGGCTCTCTGGTTCACGTCCGGACTGTCAGATTTTCCACGATTTTCCAAGTTCATTGGTGTGTCTGCTTCAGAGCAAGATGCCCAGGGTTCCTGGCCTCTGGTGCTATGCAGACAGCACTGGTGGGAGCAGCCTGCTTGGGGAGAAGCAGGTCTTCAGGGTCCTTCCCTTACCACTGGCTGCTGCAGTCTCCCAGGCCTCAGCATTCAGGTCCTTTCGAGGGCCTGGGATGCTTTGTTGCTGGGTTTTACCCTAGCCCATCCTCTCTGAGCACAAGCCCCAAATCCAGAACCACACATTCCCCCATGAAATCTCACATTTTCCATTGACTTGAAATCTGCTTCTGTGTGAAGCTGACAGCCTGTGGAAAATACCTTGGTATAGGGGTAGCCTCTAGTACCCCAGCAGGCAGGCTTCCTGTTGCCATGGAACAACAAGGCTCTGAGACCAAGATGCTCAGATCACCTGAACGAGTCAGTTGAATTCAATTGGATCTATTGAAAACATTCTTCAAGAAGCAATGAGAAATTGATAGATCAGTGACACACTTAGGGTTTGTTCCCTCAAGGATTCTAGAATCAGGGGCTGTGTAATGTTCACATGTCCTGATCTGCTGCATTGGCCTTCCCTGATAATGATGTGATTATAAGGACTGGAGTTGCGGTTTCACAAGGGACTCAGCAGATGAAAGATGCCTGGAGCCAGTGTACTTGTCCTCTTTTGGAGGGACCTGGGAACAAGTATGGTCAAGTGCTGTTGCTGACTAAAGTACTGAGTGCCCATGTTAGGCAGAATAATGTCTCCCCAAAGATATCTATGTCTTAATTCCTAGAATTGGGAATGTGTCACCTTACATGACAAAAGCAACCTGTAGATGTGATGAGGATCTTGAGGTAGGGAAATGATACAATGTAAGTAAGCATGAGTGTCCTTTAAGGAGACAGGGAGGTAGGAGAGTCATAGTCGGAGAAGGCATGATGATGGAAGTGGTCTGAGAGTGATGTTATTCAAGGTATTTTTTATGTGCTGGCTTTCAAAGTGGATTCAGGGCCATGAGTCAAGGAATGTAGGTAGCCTCTAAAAGCTGAAAAAAATGTGTGATGGGTTGCATTGTGTTCCAGGCCTCCCTTTTCTTTTTCCATGAGTTCATGCATTGATGTCCTAAACTGCAGTAACTCAAAATATGACTATTTGGAGATAGATCTTTGCAGAGGTCATATGGGGGATCCTAATCCAATGTGGTTGGTTTCTTCTTAAAAAGAGGAGATTTAGACACAGGCAAAGGCAAGGTGATATGAAGACACAGGGAGAAGATGACCATTTATAAACTAAGGAGAGCAACCTGGCACCAATCCCTCCTTCACAGCCCTCAGAAGATGCAAGTCCTGCCAACACCATGATCTAGGACATTTGGTTTTCAGAACTGTGAGAAAATAGATTTCTGTTGTTTATGTCACCTAGTCTGTGGACTTGTTTTTTAAGAAACTGAAGCCTTAGCAAAGTAATAAGCCAAGGAAACAGATCTTCCTCTCAGGCCCTCAAGAGTTAATGCAGCTATGCCAAAAGCTTGATTTTAGCTCAGTGAGAGGTGCATCAGACTTCTGACCTCCAGAACAGAAGGATAATAAATTTGGGTCCCTTTATGACACTATGGTTGTGGTAATTTGTTATAGAAACAATAGGAAACTGATATAGCCTCTGATATAGGGTTTCATGAGTGTGTGTGTTTGGACAGCGCCCATATGGGGTCAGAATGGAGTCATAACCTGTCATCCTTGAGCAGCAATTGAGGGTGAAACGGACAACCTGGAGGTTGTCTGGTCTGTTTCTCATGACTTGATTTTTTTTTACATTCTATCTATAAGTAATACTCTTGCTTCTTTCCTCAAAGTCATAAGTTCAATTTATTCTAACAATTTTTAATACAGTTCTATCAGTTCCTAACCTCTATATTGCACAACTTGTGGATTATGCATGGCTACTCACTGCCTGTAGCTAATGTATTGGTTTACTTAACACATCTTGTGTGGTACAAGATACTAGCTTCCTTACTGTCTCGGTTCTTGCATCAGCCAGGGTTTCAGAGAAGCTGAACCAATAGAATCTATCTATATTTATTAATCTGTCATCTGTCAGGACTGGTGCATGCAATTGAGGAAGCTGATAAGTCTCTATTGAGCTGGCTCCCTGGAGACCCAGGAGAAATTCTCTCTTATTTGGGTGTCAGGCTTTTTGTTCTATTCAGGCCTTTGAATAATTGAACAAGGTCCCCCCTACATTAGGGTGAGAAATCTGCTTTATTCAGCCCCCAAAGTTTGACTAAATGTCTGGGCACCCCAAGGCCAGGTCAAGTTGACATATAAAACTAACCACCACAGTAAGTAATATATCCTTTGAGTTTCATCCTTCTTATTTTTTTTATTATCTTCTATGGTTGTACTGAATATTTTAAAATAACACAGAAAATACATATCACAGTTGCTGTGTTCCCAGAGTGCTAATAACTGATCTTTTTTTGTGAACAATATTTACATTTGGAAATAGAGAGCTTTATAGACAGGACTCCTCCTGCCATTGTCCTGGCTGTGCAACTGGGTGTATTCTGAGACACATGGAAACTATTAATCTCTTCTTCCTTCTTCCTCCTTCCTCCTCAGCTAGTCTTTTTTTAAGGCTTGGGCCACATGTTTATGTGTGTCTATGGCTACTTCCAAGCTACTACAGTAAAGTTGAATAGTCATGACATTGACTATCACCCACAAAACCCCTTCTCTAGAACCCCATAAAAGAAATATTACCATTTCAATTTCAGCTAAATTAATTCTGAACATATATCTGTGCTATTGCTTCCTCTACTTATAAGGACACCATACTTATTGGATTAGGGCCCCACTATTATGACCTTGTTTGACCTTAATTATCTCCTTATAGACTCTGTCTAACTGTCATATTGGAGATCAGGGCTTCAACATATGAGGGGACGTATTCAGTTCATAATTGAGCCATCTTAACAGAGGCAGTGTGGGGCAGTGGAAAGAACAAGAAAGTTAGAATCAAAAGTTGTGTATGTGTCTACATATGTGTGTTATTGGGGGTGGGACTCAGGGCCTCCTACCAGTGTAGGTAGGAAGTGCACTTACCACTGAACCACACCCCCAGCCATCAAATTTGTTTGAATGGCTATTTAAAGGCCATGTGAGCTTGGTAGCTCTGCACCTCAGCTAGCTTATTTGAAATAATAGAATATTGAAAAATTTTGAATATGTCTGGGAGAAAATTAAATGATAAAGTATGGAATAACCTGATCTTATTTATGCTTCATATTCTCTGTCTTAAAAGATATGTACCTATTCTCAGAAATTTTACAATATCCTTACAGATATTAGACAAATGTACATCAATGGCATGAAATGCCTGGTGGCAAGGAGTCTCCCAGTAGCTCCTGTAGGAGTTCAGAGGAGGTGGAGGAAAAAGTAGAAGAATGCTGAGAAAAGTTCTAAGGAGGAGGTGAGACTGCAGCTTTCTCCACAGTGTTTATATTAAATGTGCTAGATACTGTCTCTCATAATTCCAGATTCACACACATTCAAATATTTATGAAGTGCCTACCACATGCCAGGCATTATTCTGGGCATTGGCACTCTGCTGGGGGAACAGAATAGACAAAAATAGCTCCTTCCCAAAGAACTTGTACTCTGGTATAGGGAGAGGGGTAGTGAGCAGGCAAGTGTACACCAGGGCTTTGGAGAAACACTGAGCAGGAAGTGCTCAGACAAGGTGTCTGAGGGCTTAGTGCTCACATGCTTATATTAAAGAGGCATATTCTTGCCCTCCAGCAGCTCACTGGGGAAGACAGTCTTAAAATCAGAACCATTGACAGTCGACAGGGTGAGTACTATTTTATAAATCCATGGTAGGAGGAGAATAAAAGACAGACTGAAGGGCTTGGCCTGGTGTCAAGGCCTATATCCTCATACTGCCTTTTCTCTGTGAACTCACATCCCTGCTATCTCTTCCTCTACTTATAAGAACACTACTACTCCTCTGGACTCATTTGATCTCATTATCTCCTTAAAGCTCTGAATGACAGATGGTCATATTGGGAGTCAGGGATTCAACATAAGTTTGAGGGGGCACACTTCAGTCCACAAAAGAGTTATATTAACAGAGGCAATGTGGGGTAGTAGAAAGGACACAGAAGTTAGAATCAAAGTTGGTTTGAATGGCTCCTTAAAGACCAAGTGAGCTTGGGTAAGTCGGCACCCTTGCAGGGTCTTCACAGAAGAGGTGAAGTTTCAGCAGAGCCTATGTACATAGCAGTCCCTCTGGCAAAGAAGAGCAGGGCCCCCAAGATGAAGGGCATGAGATCGGGGATGGGCCTTGGAGGATTCTTTGGCTAGGGAGAAGAGACAGATTTGAAAGGTAGAAGGGGTCCTGGATATGAGGGGCTTTCTATGTCCTGCAGGGGAGTTTGGGTTTTATCCTGTAGGTGAAAGGGTGACAGAGTTATCTTAAGCAAGGTTGTGTCAAAATATGTTTTGCACTGGAAATTGGATGGATTAACTGAGATCTGAAGAGAGTGGCAGAGAAGATAGAGAGGAAGAGAGATGAAGAGAGGGAAAGAGGGAAGGTACTGGGTTCAGCCTCGCTGTGCAAGGTGGAGGGGCTTCAGGACCTCCTGGTGGAGTGTCCCATAGTAGCTAGCTGGGTAAGGCTGAGCTGGGCTTGAGTCAGGAGAAAATGTCTAAATTTGGCTGCATCCCAAGGCTAAAATTCTTCTGCCTTCCTAGGGTGGTTGATTGTACCCCACCAATATCTTCATTAGATTAAATAAGTCTTTTAAAAATGAAAACAAATGATACCCCTTTCATTATTCTGCAATATGGAACTTATAGCTTCCTTTACAAGGAAATTAGATAAATTCTGGGGTATTTCTTTTGCTGACAAATTGCATTGATTATTCTCAGGTAGGTGTCTGCTTATGGGTTTTGAGAGTATTTAAAAATTTCCTAGTTAAGTGGGAACATAGATTCATAGAAACCGAGGTCAATCCTTCCTTCTACTCCCAGCCCTACTTTTTAGAAGCATGTTTTCAAGCCTTTAAAAATAACTTTTGGCCATTTTTTTCAAGTTGCAGATATCCAGGGCCTGCAAATTTGAACATATGCAGTGTTTCTAAGTGATCTAGTTTTTGCTTTATTATTTCTGTGGAGGCTCCTTCCTTTTGCTTCCAGGTCAGCTTTGGTCTCGAAACCTGAAGTACCTACTGAAGATATTTAAGCTCATTTCTTCTTTCTCTCTGGACTTCTGAATGCAGACAACTGATCAGCTCTCTCCCAACAAGATTTTGACCTAAATTATCTGTTGACTTCTTACCTGATTCCTTGCCTTTTTAAATGATATCTACTATATGTCTTGATTCTTTAGAAATTGACATAGTTCTTAGTGTGTTTGTGACTGTGTGTGTGTGTGTGTGTGTGTGTGTGTGTGTGAGAGAGAGAGAGAGAGAGAGAGAGAGGCATTAAGTGACTTTGTCCCAAGGTGGCTGGCTGGAGTGAGCTGGTTCAGGCCCATTGGGAGGAGGGCCATTTCCTCCTGCTAGGAGCAGCATCACTCTGACTTAGTGAACTTATTGTCTTGTTAGATGTTGATGCTTTGCTTACCTTCCTGCTTCCATTGCAATGAATCACATTTGAAAAAATTTCCATCTTTTTAGTGACTACATTGAATAACACTTTCATTATTATTTACTGCTATCAACCTTGCCTTTGCTCTTTTTCTTTTCTTTTGAAAATTAGCATATTTATTTCTATTATTATCTAGCTTCTCACTGACTCTATATTTAGCTTCATTATAATGGGTAAGTGGAGAAACAGTTTTTTTAAAAAAAAAATTTCTGGAGATTGAGTGTTTATTAATGGAATAATGAAAACTATGGTGGAAAAGTGTTGATAGTTGGCTAATGGATTATTCCATGCTATTTTAAAAATATTTTTAGTTGTAGATGGACACAGTATCTTTATTTTGTTCATTTAGTTTTTTAATGTGGTGCTAGGGATTGAGTCCAGTGCCTCATGCATGCTGGACAAGTGCTCTGCCACTGAGCCACAACTCCAGCCCCTCCGCACTATTCTTTATTGACTTTCTTGATTAACAGTCCTACCCCAAATCAACCTTCTTACTGAGGGTCTCCAATACTTAGTTCTTCATTAATGTTTTATGATATTTGTTTAAAATGGGATAATTGACCCAGTCTCTGCATAATCTATTGAATTCTGTAATTACAAGGCACTATTAAAAACTAAAAATTTTACCCTCTCTGCTCTCACTCTCACACCCTTCTCATGGATGAAAGGAAAATCATTATAAAACAGTAGCATTTCAAGACTGCTGCATCATATGCCTGTTTTTCAAGTGGTTGGCAGCCACCTGCTGTTGAGAAATCTTAAAAAGGGGAACTGGCCTTAACTTCCCCTTTAAGCAAGAGCTGCAGCATGAATATGGCATGGACCATAGTTTCTAATAGGCACCCCCTCTTTATGAGGGTGCTCCCTCAGAGACCTCTAAGCATAGAATATGTTAGACAGGGCCCTTTCAAAATCCAGACTTGTTTTCTGAACAAATGCCAGATTTCCTGGGAAGCCTGGTTACAACTCCATCATCCCCAGTATAGCACATCTAAGATTGTCTGTCTGGATAATCATCCCTTTTTAGTGTTTATTTAAAGTGGAAGTGATTTTATCCAGACCCAGAATGAGATCATGTCATGAGGTTTCGTTTTGATGTTGTTTCCCTCAGTAGTGTAGTGACATCAGGATCTGAAGGCAGATGAATGACTTTGATGGCATTTCAAGGTGTCTGCCATTTCTAGTCTTCTCTGATTGCTGGAAGTTACTGGAGAAATGACAGCCATGTAAGATGGCAAGTCAACCTATGAATTATTCACAGCCATGGGAAGATACAGTGAAACTGTTACTAATATGCTCTGAAAAGACTTCTGAAAATGTATTTTACAAATATATAGAATTATTTCTTTAAGGTCCTAATCTGAGTGGATGAATGGCTGAATTCTACTTTTTTTGCTAAAATTTTAGGCAGGAGAGTATTTTTTATGACTGTCCCAAGAATTGTTTGTGGATGTTCCCTGTCAAAAGGATTTCATGGCCATTTGGGCTTAAGAAATGCTGGGGAGGAATATGATGGAGTTACCAATAGGATGTTTACATTGTTATTCCTGGTTCTGACATACAAATATGTTTCTTTAAATTGACTTCATTATCTAATTTTACTTCTTAGAGACTGATGAAAAGAACCAACCATGAGCATCCTAGGGATCTGTCCTAATATCTATTTTTAGATTAACATTCTCTTAAAGATTTTATCCACTCATTGGTTTAGTTGCTCACTTATTTTGTTACTCTTCTGTATCAATACTTAGGGAGACACTGCACTTACACTAAAATGAGAGGGTGGCAGAGATGGCTAGTTACCCTGATTTTTCCTTTAGTACACTGAGCACTTGAAACCCAGGACAAAGGCTGTGTTTCCCACCTTGTCTGGTAGGGAGGAGACCTGGGTGACTAAGTTCTTGTCAGTGGGATGGGATCTTGAGGGTCATGTGCAGAGGTCTCTATTGCATTTGGTCTCTATTGCACATGTAAAGGCTGGAAAAATAGAAACCATGTGCCTCAAATGGCAGAACATGACAAAAAGAGCCTAAGACTCTGACACTATGGATTATATGACAGCCTTTGAATATTTACAGACTTTGTATGAAAGAAGTAAGCTTTTATCAATTTAAGTTACTGTTTCTTTGCCTTTTGTATGATATTCAAACAGTGACCCAGTTGGTCCAGAAAGGTTTCCAGTGATCATGCATTGCCACAGATTGGGTAAAGGAGACAGTTAGGAGTTCTTTATGTCAAACAGTACAAAAGAACCATTTCAGTTCACATAAAAGGCCTGAATATAGAAAAGGAACATTATGTGAGCTTCTTAAAGTTCTTGTTCCCACAATGAAGGAACTGTTTTTATTTTTATTTTTTCAGTGCTTGTGGAGAGAGGCATAATTTTTGTCACTATTCTAGCCAACATTTGTAGAGAAGTAAGGCTAGATTTCCACAGGACAGCTAGATTAGTCCATTTTTAGTTCAGGGGATTCGAGCTCTTGACATGTATTCAAAAGTTTAAAAATAATCAACCTTTACTTTCCTAATAGCATCTATATATTGCTGTAAAACAAATCCAGGCATAGTAAACGTCCTACCAACAAATAAGGTTACCTCTATCCACAGAGTGGGCATATGTAAACTCACAAGTATATATTTAATGTGGGTTAGACATGGAATAAATTTTTTCTTTCTAAATGAGGTAAAATCTCAATTCCTAACTAATTGTGACATTTTAAGATTCAAGTAGACAGAAAGAGCCATGTGAAAATGTGCTAAGCTTCCACATAGTTAACAAGATGTCACTTTGTGAGAGAATTTTCATAATTAATGAACCAGTTCAATTTGCTCTGCCATTTGACTTTGATTAATATGTCGTAGACTATTCCCACTGGGACTCCTTCCAGTTGGTTTGGGAAGCTCTTATGTCTATATCCTGTGGATGTGCATAGATCAAAGTGCTGGTATCCAATACCTGCCATGTTAGGTCAGAGGACATCCATGTAAACTCAGTGACAATGCCTGACACATTGCCAGATCAACACAAGACCCACCATAGCACAATTCCAAACCAATAAACTTCTCAGACTGAATGAATTCATAGAAAATTATCCAAACCAACAAATACAAAACTGAAACCTAAGATATTTGGAGAAAGCAAATGGACCACTCCTATAGCTATTTTATAGTCATAGAAAGAGAATTTATATCATAAAATTTTTCTTTCTAATTCTGCTATGGATTTGGAAACTGAATGAAATGACCTTAAGCATCAATTTTCAATCATCTGCTTAGAATTTGTCTCATTGCAAACACAGTTTATGGGGATAAATTACTTGTGTGACGAGTATCATTGTCCAATCAGGGCATTATTCCATTGGAAAACCACTGTATGTATTTCAAAGAAGAAATTTAATATAAGGAATTAGTAGCATATGATTTGTGAGGGAGGCAATATTGCCTAAATATTAGTAACTGCAGGAAGCCATTTTCTTCTATGCTTGAGGAAGCCAAAGGGAATACAGTGGGACCCTCAGTAGATGTCTGTTGAGCTGCTAAGGTGGTTGTTAGTAGAACAGAGCTAACTGAGCAGAAACCTAGAAGCCACACTTGCCAATCTTTGCTGCTGCCACCACTGTCTCCAGAGGGCATAACTGGAAGGTGGAAAAGTAGCACCTTTCTTCCTTCCTCCATCCAATTTGCTACTGGTTCCTCCCATGGTTGAACCTCAGAAGAGGCTGATTGGCAATGAGATCTGGAAAATGTAGTTTTCAGGTTTCCCACTCTGGCTCACAGAGGAAGAAAAACAAGGGAGAGTGTAGAACTGACAAATAAGAGACTCTACCTCACACCTAAGTGCTTCCAAAAATACATCATGTAAATTTAGAGTAAATATCATATAAATTTTGAGTAAACGACTTAATGAATCTTTTTTATTGGTATCCATGATATCATCTCTTTAAACCCATCTTTGTGAATTCATTTAAAATTAGAATATAACATTAACTTATAATTCCAAAGTTGTGTGAATACTGATGGGTATATTATTTTAAAATGTTGATGCTAATATTTATTTAAATTATCCAACTAGCTTTATTGGTAAAACAAGATCTAGACTTCCACACATTCTATCCCTTCACCATGCCAATCCTGTTTCCTATAGTAACCACAAAGGATTAAATTTAAACAGAGAAGGTAGTGAAGAAATGGGATGAAACTCAGCTTAGACCTCATAAGAACCAAGATGGCCTCAACTCTAGGCAGGTATAATCCCAAAGGCAGCCCCAGCTTTACAAATAAATACCTTGGAGCAATAGGAAGTGCTAGAGGGATGGATGGACCTCTGCATTTTGGTGGGCTTTTGGTGGTCAAACAGAGAAAGGACATGGAGGTTTGAGGAAACAGACAGATAAGGACTTTGCTGCATTTTGTGGCCCAGCAATGGAACACCATTAGTAAAAAGAAAAGGGAGTGGGGGGGAAGTCAGTCGGTCTTAGTGGCATTGTATAAGCAGGCCTGGATAATTTTCTATGAATTTGTTCTTCCCAGGTGGGTCTGAGAAGTGTGCCTGGAGGGCATTTTCCTCCTTGATTGGAGGTGATTTAGCAGACTGGCAATTACTGTCATTACAAGCCCAATCACAGAGCTGGAAGATGTGGGCTGTTGCTTATTCTTGAGTAGTGCAGGACAAGTGAGAGCCTCCGAAACCACACTGACAGGTCAGGGGATGGTAGGGGAGTAATCTGCTGGGGAAAGGCCCCTTTGATCTTTGTCCCAGATGGCAATTTCAGCAGAAGCAAGAGTTGACAAGGTATTGTTTTTATTGCAGTGGGCCAGGCATTACTCACTGGCCTATTCAAGCACTGCTGAGAGGGAGATAGAAAAGTCTTTAGCTTCACTGAATCATAAATGGTGCGACAAAGGTTCATGTTTTTCTTAAACAGAAGTGGTATGAATAGTCAATGAAGACATATTATTTGTTATTTAACATTTTAAATCACACAACCAATTTCAGTTTATGTAAGACAGGATGCTAGTCAGCCGACTTGAGACAAGAATTGGCTGTTTTCTTTTTTGATCCTTGGGGTAGATGGCAAAAATGCAGTCATTTTTGTTAGATTTAGTATAGCGCTTAGCTTCAGATTTCTCTGGAAGCATCTGCTATCAGCTGAAGGGACATAATAGACTTGTACCCTTGGAATGAACCAGTATGGCCTTGGCAATATGTCTGGCTTGTGGTTATGTCCACTTGAAATCACAGAAAGGCTGTTTATAAAAGCGTGGTCTAAGGAAGAAAGTGGCTGTCTGAAGGGCATCTGCTTATGTTCTATGTCCTGTATACAAGACAAGCATCTCATCACTCCAGCCATTCTGCCTGTGGTCAGGTTTGGAGCATGACCTTGGACCTTCGGAAAAGGTTAATGGCAGCTTCAAGGAGACCCATCCATAAGTCTTCTCAGTTAAGCATCTAATTCAGCTCATTGGAGTTTTCTGGTTTCAGAAGCATGGTCTTTTCTTGAACTAGGTAAGTTATGTTCCTTCTAATTGGACAAGACGTAGGTGTTTATGACAGCGACTGTTATTTTGATCCTGAGCATATACTAACAGGCTATCAATAAATAAAGTGATTGAACAAAATGAGTTCCTTATGATGGCCATCAACTTTCTGGCAGTATTCCCCTTTCCTAGTGTCTACAGGAAGTGTCTTTCCAGCTTGTGTATGTCTCTGCCAGGCTTGCCAGTTCTCAGTCTTCCATGGGAGGGGTTGTGTTCAGAAGCACATATTAGGTGACACATCAGGCAGATCAAACAGAGATTTCAGGACTGACTACAAGGGGGAAATGGTTAGTAATTAATAAAAGGACGTGGAATTGGTCATGTTGACTGAAAGAACCCAGAACCTTGGCTAGAAGCTCCCAGAGCCTGCCAAAGTAGTGAGTGGCTGAGCTGAGTTGTGTATGGTGAAGCTCACAGGTGTTAACGCTGCTGGGTGAGGGAGTAGCCAGGAGCAGAGCAGATCCACAGGCTTGGTGGATCTCATCCAAGCTGAGGACGTAATGATCCAATAGCCTCTTCAACTCCAGCCATAGTTTTGGTTTGTTTTTAAATGGAACTTTTAGGTGCCATTGGGGACATACAAAAACTTCATAATAATGTTTGATTTTGAGAGTCCAAGGTGTGGTTTCTCATTTACCATTTCTAGATTTCATTACTTTGTTTCAATATACTTTGTTTCCAGATTTAGGATCAAAGAAACCTTTTCCTTGCACTTGTTAACTTTTTTCCCTTGTGTGTGGTCTTAGGCATAGATCAAACCAAATAAATCCACAAGGAATGTGCCAGTTTTCTGGCTTCTCCATTGTGGTTGTAGCCACTGCACACTGTTTTTGTAGGTTGGTGGTAAGCAGTCGAGGATGGGAAGGGGAGGTGGCATAGATGAAGGATGTAAGGAAAGGAAATTAGAGGTGAGTCAAATGTCTCAGCAAGAGACTTGTGAGTATGCCTTGGTTAGTCTTAGTTAACAAAGTTGAGAGCCGAGAAATGTAATAGGCCTAGGTGTAGTGCGCTCTCTCTCTCTCTCTCTCTCTCTCTCTCTCTCTCTCTCTGTGTGTGTGTGTGTGTATTCTTGGAAGTTGGCAAACAAATCATGAAACTGCCAAAGAATTTTTCCACTAATTGGTTAGGAGACTCCAAAGCTTGTAAATTGCCTCATTGTGTTTTAAGACCATTTTCCTGAAAAGTGATGATGTTTGATCCCTTTTGCCATCTTCATAAATATCTCAGGACATGGTATCCCTAACCAAACGACAGTGCAGTTTCTTAGCTTCTGAATGATTTCTTCCTTGTTGTGTACCCTCTTTACCTCTTTTCCAGCCTCTGCCAAACTCCTTCTAGCAGATCAATGCCAATGCAGCATGACAAGAAGTTGGGAAGGTGTGGAGGGAGAAATGACAGTTATGGACCTTGCTGGTAGGTTGCAGTGGGGTTTCTGACCTCAGAACATATTTTAACTTTATGGGTAATATTATATTTTTTTGCCCATAGATAATAATATAAGTAAATATTACAAATGTTATAATAATTATTAGCTATTCTCTGTACTCATCTGTAATTTCAAAACAAAAATGTCAGTTATAGGAGTGTAAAGCTGATATGGTATATGGTAAGATATGCCAAAAAGACAAATGCATGCTGTGTGCCTTCAGGCTTTATGCAGAGAGAACTACATCCCCCCCCCCCTTGTATCAGTTGTCTTTCACCACACAGTGCTGCATAATAAGACCTCAAAACTGTGTGATGAAATCCAGAGTTAATTGTGGTTTCTTATGCATCTGTGGGTGTGGCAGATGGCTAGGGTGGTCCTGCTTAAGGTATGTCTCATCCTCCAATGGGAGTTGGGAGTTTGATCATGGGTCTAGTCATGGCATGTTCTTCTGGTGACAGCAGTGGTGTAGGAGGCAAGTGTAAATAAGCAAGGCCACTTAAGTTCTAGGATAGGTAGTTGAGCCCCAAATCAAAGGGTAAGAAAGTGCATTCTTGTCATGACAAGGGTGGGCAAGGGTGTGAATGTAGGAGAGGGGTTAGGATGGGGCAATCATTTGACTACATTCTCTCTGTGTAACATCTATGTATATATGTGTGTGCATGTGTGTGCTTATGTATCTAAATATAAAATCATATATATGATTTATAACAGTGATAAATATTATTATATGTTTACTGTATTAATAACACAGATTCCATATATAGGACTATGATTATTTATGTATACTGGTATGTCTATCCATCTGATTTCATTAGGAATTTTCCTATTTGGGTTTCTCCAAGTTCTTTTTGGCTGTCTTTGATATGGTTGAAGTGTTCAAAGATGTGCTTTTGGATGGAGATTTTCCTTAAAAAGCAAACAATATCCTAAGCTTGCCATCTCTTTATTTTTGATTTGTTGACTGTTAGTATGCCCTAACCAGCTTCCTGGGTTAAAAGCCTCTGGGTTTTCAGGTGCAGTTCTGCTAGGTTAACCAGGAGGAGCCAACCAGTATTTAAGCCAGAGATGAATCTTTCTTTGAGACTCTTAAAAGTAAGTATGCTTTGTTTTCACATAGAAAAATAATAATACATCTGGGCCCGTGACTCTAGATGTCCATTGTTTTAAATAGTTTTGCTCTCTCAAATGACTTTCCTGTCCCCATCTCCTCCCCTCTGATTCTCACAGTCCATATGAGTCCACGTCTGCTTTTAAAACCTGCATCGCTCTATCCCTTGACCTCCCTCCTGGTAATAGGCAGTGAGGAGAGGACTGGTTGTACCATGAAATAGTGGTATGTGGATTCTTCTCTGCCAATTAACTGGGCAGTGTTCTGTCTAATTTAGGCAAATACCTCACTTTATAGCAGTTTATTGGCACTCAGTAAATATTGATAGAGCACTGGGAGATGTTTCTAGTTGTGGGTGGGGTTGGGCTTGGGTATGAGACAGGAAACACAAGGAGACATGATGGCACAAAATAAGTGTGAGAGCTATTTCAGATAAGGCGAGGACGGTAGTGTGGCTTCATTGAGGAAGTGACATTTAAATGGAATTTTTCAGGAGAGGGAGAAATCAACCATGCAGAAACCTGGGGAAAGAAATGACCAGGTACAGGGCTGGGGCCATGGCTTAGTGGTAGAGCTCACCTAGCATGTGTGAGGCACTGAGTTTGATCTTCAGCACCACCTAAAAATAAAATAATAAAAAATAAAGAAATGATCAGGTACAGAGAATAGTCCAAGGAAGTAACAACCTCTCTTAAAAACCTCTAGCTTCCAAAGCCTACCTCTGTCTTTTTTTAAAAAAAATTTGTTCTAATTAGTGATACATGATACTAGAATGCATTTTGACATATTGTACACAAATGCAGTACAACTTCTTCCTCCTCTGGCTGAACATGGATCAGCATCCACTTATCAGAGAAAACATTTGACCTTTGGTTTTTGGGATTGGCTTATTTCACTTAGCATGATATTCTCCAACTCTATCCATTTACTTTCAAATTCCATAATTTCATGTTTCTTTAAAGCTGAATAATATTCTGTTATGTATATATACTATGTTTTCTTTATCCATTAATCTATTGAAGGGCATCTAGTTTGGTTCCAGAGTTTAGCTATTGTGAATTTAGCTGCTGTAAACATCGATATGGCTGCATCAGTGTAGTATGCTGATTTTAAGTCCTTTGGGTATAGACCAAGGAGTGAGATACTTGGGTCAAATGGTGGTTCCATTACAAGTTTTCTGAGGAATCTCCATACTGCTTTCCAGAGTGGTTGCTTCAATTTGCAGTCCCACCAGCAATGTATGAGTGTACCTCTTCCTCCACATCCTCACCAACACTTATTGTTGCTTGTATTTTTGATAATTCCCATTCTGACTGGAGTGAGATGAAATCTTAAGTAGTTCTGTACATTTCTCTAATTGCTAGAGATGTTAAACATTTTTTCATATATTTGTTGACCATTTGTATTTCTTCTTTGGTGAAGAGCCTGTTCAGTTCCTTCACCCATTTATTGATTGGGTTATTTGTCTTTTTTGGTGTTAAGTTTTTTGAGTTCTTTATATATCCTGGAGATTAGTGCTCTATCTGAGGTGCATGTAGTAAAGATTACATCCCATTCTGTAGGCTTTCTCTTCATGCTCTTGATTGTTTCCTTTTCTGGGAAGAATCCAAAGCCTAACTCTATCTTGTACCCATGCTTTCCTTTCAAATTCTTTTAAGAGCTTGTGAACTGCAGAGGGCCAGTTCCAACAGGATTGATCATTCATTTTTAAAAGCAGTTTTAATATACACAGAAAAATTGAGTGGAAAGTGGAGAGATTTTTCTGTACATTGCTTTCCTCTTTAAGTACATAGCTTCCCCCATTGTTGACATATCCCTTCTAGTTGGGGGTGGGATTGGGGTTGGGTATGAGACAGGAAACACAAGGAGACATGATGGTGTGGTTCTGTGGCACAAAATAAGTATGGGAGCTATTTATTGCAATTGGTAAGCTTTCACTGATGCCTCACTGACTCCCCAAGTCCACAGTTTACATCTTCACTCGTAGTGTTGAACGTTCTGTGGGTTTGGACAAATGTATAATGATGTGTACCCACCATTATAGAATCATACAGAATAGTTTCACTGTTTCATAAATATTCTGGCTAATTTCAAGTACTAGCAAAACTCACAAATGTCATTTACATAGCAAAGAAGGAACAAAGAGAAGTGGCCAGTGCAGCTCTCCCTTTCTTTCTTTAAGATCATAAAGGTCTTTGACGTTTTGAAGGCAGGCTTTTATTAAGTAGGCATTTGTATCATAAACATGATTCCGAGATGAGCAGGAAAGTCCCAGAATTCTGAGTCATTGGTGTTGAATAGATGTTTTGTAAGGCTAAGTATTTGCTTTCACAAATAAGGCATTGATGAACTAAACAGTTTCTTGACTGAAGTGGGAGAGCTCTATGATGTGGCACTTGGCCTTCAGGAATTGGTGCCATAATTTGTAACAGTTTACCCCTCTTTAGTCTATGTTTTCAGTCAAGAAAATCTCTCTTTTTGATCACCCCTCTTGATCAATAACTGGTGTGAAGGAGACTCATATCTGCAAATAGAAAAACATGAATCACAATTTCACATGGAATAAGAATGTATTCATCTGATGTATGATAGATATTCACCATTGGCTCATGGCCATGGAGCTACAGTTGTGTCTCCTCTCATGATGTGAGTTATAAGAAATGAGGAAGAGCTGTGTTCGTGAAAGATGATTTTTTCAGGAGTAAGATCAGCATGGTTTAGTTGATCACCCGTCTTGATCAATAACTGGTGTGAAGGAGATCCATAAAAGAGGAGATTGACTTAGCTGCAGAGGACAGAACAAGGATGGGTGAGTGGTGGTTCCAGGAGAGCTGATATGTTTTAGTTGTTGTTCTGGGCTGCTGGAAACACAGCTGGGATGTTTTAATACATTTGTGGCACTTCTGTAATAGGAAGGTGTAGAAATAGAATTGGAGAGAGATCAGAGAGGGGCAGAGAATCAGATGTTTGATGCTCCAGGCTCTTTTATAAGAACTAAATACTTCATGTGGTCTTTGACTTAGCAATAGCAAGTAGTAGGAAACACTAGCTAGTGGCACACTCTTGAATAGAGTGCAATTCTAAAAAGGAGAATTAAATTATTCTCCTTTGGCATGAGCCAAAGAGCTTGAGTTGGGCTGGGAATTCAGTGGCTAGAAGTTACTGGAGGTAGGATAGATTCCTTGTGGAATTGATGTCATGGAAATTGAAATTAAAATATACATCATAGGTTTAATTGATCTTTTTTTTCCTCTGTACCTTAAAATTCTAATTTTCTGAATCATTTCTGACTCAAATGATCCACTTGGGCAAGGAAGTTCTCTCCGAGGACTGGATCCAGTTTCCTGTCTAGGAGGCTGGAGAGGAAAAGACCTATCGTCTGAACATGTGGGCTCAGCTCTGAATTTCAGCACTTAGGAATCTCCCAGAGCTTTTCTGTGGTTCAGTGGAACTGAATCATTCTCTTCTCTTGATCTGAAGTCCCGGAATTGGGTCTTAAAGCCCATTTGCTCTCTTACTTGATACAAGACATTTCTGTGCAAATACTGACAGTGCCTCAGATTCTTTTTTTTTTTTTTTGGTATCAGGGATTGAACCCAGGAGTGCTAACCACAGAGCTACATCCCTAGTCCTTTTTGGTATTTTATATATAGAGAAGGTCGCCTGAGTTGCTGAGGCTGGATTTTCACTCAGACTCTTGTTTGAACACTTTTGGTATTGTGCAGGTCAGTTCTTTGTGAGTGAGCTCATTCATCGATATTTGCTTGAGGTCAATGCAATACACACAGTCATGGAGGTACAATATTATCATGTGGTGAATTTTACAACTCTGTATTGCTTGGTGCCCATGCTTAGTGACTGTAACAGAGTTGTCCTGGGGAGAGTGTTGGCATCATTGTTATTTAAACTTCAGGTGATGCCAGTGGGTAACTGAGGTTGAGAGCAACGGCTATAAGTATTAGGAAATGCTTGATTCTGACCCAAGCAGCTCTCCTGGAACCACCACCCATCCATTCTTGTTCTGTTCTCTGCAGGTAAGTCCATCTCCTCTTTTGCCTGACACCCTATCAACTGTGTGAAGTTGACAACCTGCCCCAACACTTCTCTAAGGCTTTTTCTTCTCCAGGTGGAGTCACTTGTTTTCTCCTGTGATGGGATTTTATTCCCTTCACATCTTGATTATTAGCTACATTGTCAGGGCACTTCTGATAGTGTGTCTCTTTATGCTTTTGTTTTATTTGGGGATTGCTGTCAGCCAAACACCCCCAATTTTCACCTGTTAACAAGCTTATAGCTTGTTAGTGTATTGGTCAGGGTTTTTAGAGGAACAGAACCAACAGGAGCTATATATAATTATAAAAAGCGATTTATTAGATTGGCTTACATGACCAGAAGTTGGATAGTCCCACAGTGACCGTCTGCAGGCTGGAGAACTGTAGGAACCAGTAGTTGCTCAGTCCAAGAAGCTTGAGCCTCTGACCAAGAGGGATTAATGGGACCAAAGGCCTAGCAACTCCCTGGAGAATTGTTGGTAAGAGTCTGCTTTGGAAGAGTGAATGAGCTGGAGTCTCTGTCCTCAGGGTATTGCAGCAGCAATTGAAGCACCCACTCAAGAAGAATCAAGTTTGTGTCTGCTACTTTTTATTCCAACTTTTTGTTCTGTCCAGGCCCCCAACCTTTTGGACTGTACTGCCCACACTTAGAGTGGGTCTCCCTCTCAGGTTGCTGTCCAGCATGCCAGTCATTCTTAAAAACACCCTTATTGGCACACCCAGAAGCATCTTAATCTTAGGTATCTCTTAATCCAGTGAAGTTGACAATTCAGATTAATCATCTCAGGGAGATAAACATACCAGCTAAAGGTTCCCCAACCTGTAATTATAACATCTAAAGGTAGGACTTACATTTACCCTTCCTAAATTTCATCTTATGGAGTTTGACCTATTTTATTTAATTATGTCCTTCAAAAGTATGGGTAAGAGCTATAGTTTGGATCTGGAATGTTCCCAGAGGCCCATGTGTTAAAGATCTGGTCCCCAGTCTGTGGCATGAGTGGGAGGTTATAGAACCCTTGAGAAGCAGATTAGTTGGAGGAAGTTAGGTCAATGGGGGCATGTCCTTGAGGGAATATTGAGACCTCAGTCTCTTCCTACTTCTCTTCCACTTTCTGGCCACAATGAGGTCAGCATGATGTTCTGCCTTACCACAGGCCCAAAAGTACTGGAGCTGAGCTACCATGGACTGAAGCTTCTGAAACCTTCATCCAAAATAAGTCTTTTCTCTTGTTTAATTGATTAGCTCAAGTACTTTGTCACAGTGATAGGAAGCATACTAATACAATAAGTATTAACTGTTTGGTAAGGCACCTTTGTGTCTTTATCCATGTTATTAATAAGAGTAACCATAGTTGCCTCTACTTATTGACTGTGAGCACTTTATTGACTGGAAATACCATCAGATTGGGTCAAAACAGAGAAAGAGTCCTAATCTCTATGGGAGAGTCCACAAAATCTCCAGCTCAGTATTCTTATAGAAAAGCAAGGATACTCTGGGGGAAGAACTAAGACACCAGAGGACATAACCAATAGCACTGGCACAAACTGGGCTTTCGAAAGAAACTTGCAACATCCATGTAGCTGGATTGCAAAATTTGGATCAGTGCTGTCTGTGTGCCTCCTGTTTTCCCCCGTTGGCATAAGACTGTCTACTGTAGTTATCCTGTGGTTGTCTACTATGGTGTGTGTGTTTTTGTGTGTGTATAACTTTTATCCTTAGTTCATAGTCTTTAATTTGTTGTGCTCAAAGAGCCACATGCAGGGAACTTCATTTCCACTTTGGACATGATTTAGAGGAATGAAACTTTTGGGGATCTTGGGAGAGATGAGTATATTTTGCATGTGTACAATGATTTGTGTCCAGAGGAAGTTTGGATTTGGGTTCTGGAACTGCTTGATTAAGAGAATGTGGTGAAGTGTCTCTGTGCTATAATTACAGGTGTTGGCCTTAAGGAACTGACAGCTTCTACTTCCTATCTCTTGAGAGGCTATTCTTGGACTTCAGCCACCACATTGACAGGAAGCCCAAGCTGCCCTGTGGAGAGGTTCTCATGTTTCAGTAGCCAGAGCAACTTGCTTTGGACATGATGATCCTTCAGTCTTAATTTATACCAGTGGGAGAGATGAGCTATTCCTGATGAGCCCTGCTCAAAACCAGATTCATATACATAGTACATCATTATTGTTTGAAGACACTTAGTTTGGAGTGGTTTGTTTTGAAGCCATGGGTAATAGCACCAGGCACTGTGCTAGTAACTTTTCATGTATTTTATTATTGAATCTTCCAAATGACTCCATGACACAGGCATTGTCTTCTGAGGAGAGAACTAAGGCTCTTTAAGTAGTAGACACAAGGTCATACAAGTGGTAAATGGCAATAATGGGATTCAAACTAGGCAATGTATCATTTGTTTAAACCTTTAAAAGGTTGAATAGGACAGGGCCAAGGACAAGAGAGCCATGCAGCCATTTAATAGATATCTATAGAGTACCTTCTCCACTTTCTGTGGAGAGAAGAGAAAACATAGTTTTATTTTATAGTTTTAAATTTTTTATAGTTTTATTTCATAAGTGATATCTTAGAGGAAGAGACAGATATGAAAGCGAATAAATTACAGTTCAGTGTAATGTGTGCCACAGCTGTTGTATATGTCCTGTCAGAGCCAAAGTGAGGGGACACAACTACAGATGAACCTGCAGATATAGATTGTACATAAAAAAGATAGATTTAATAAAAAGATAGTGCACCATGTATATTCTGTGATTCACCTTTGTCTACTATGTGTACATTGATAGTATTTTAAATTGATGTCCATAAGTTATTAAATTATTTTCTTATTAAATGTTTATAACTTTTCGCTGTTGCACATGCTATTATGTCAGGTATCTTATTATATACAGCACATATATGTGAGTATTTCTTTAGGAATTGTTGGTCAAAAGTTATGTGTGTGTTTTTTAAAATATATTTCCTGAAAAGCTTTACTAGGGAGATCCAAGATGATGGGCTAGAGGGAGGCTGCATTTCTTCTTGCCCTGTGACCTGGGATTCAAGCAATGGGAGCACTGTTTCTCTGTGAGTTATTAAAGGACCTCCGACAGCTGTGCCAGCATAGGACCCCTGGTGGCTGTGCCTGTGTGGACCCTCATCTACCAGCATGGGCTCCCCTGGTCACCTCCATCTTGGGATACTTCAACCACTGCCATACCTCCATGTGGTATCGTGCACCTGGGAACACTGGACAGGGTCTGGAGACAGCTGCCCAACGCAGCACTGCATACCATAGAGCTGCATCTCCGAACATGTCACCCAACACCAATGTCTGGCCCGCCCTGATGTCCTATCTCTGAAAGCGGCCACCTCCATCTTTGGACACCTTTGTTGCCATCTTGGGTTAATCTTGCTACTGCCACCACCATTTTTAAGTTGGAGTAACTCCCATCTTGGGACACTGACCTGGCACAGTGCTTGCAGCTACATGGCCGGTCAGTAGCCCGCAAAGCTGGTCCTGATCTGTCTGATACAAAAGAGCTCTCTGTGACAAGTGTGCAAGCCCCCAGAGTGCAGCTCACAGGACCTCCGGAGAGAGAGATTCCTAATTGGGAATTAGAAAGGGAGGGGATGAGTGAGATACAGCTTAGAGACTAAATTAGAGACCAGTAATTGTGGGGTCGACAGGCAATATAAGGGGATAAGACCAGGCTCCCACATCACAGAAGCAGAGCCCCAAAGGAGATCCTTGGGGTGCAGTCTTCCAACGGGACCAGCAAATGCTATATCCCACCTCCAGGATTTTCACCTCCAAGACCACCCCTTCTACCCTAATAACCTTTACCATCCTGAGGATGGAGATACCAGCAAACAACAGACAACCCCATCTACCAGATGATAAGGGAAGCAGGAAAGAAACTGAATTCCAACAGAAATATTCCTTTAATTTTCCTTCAAGATTTTTTTTTTCCTCTCTCTTTTTGCACCCTCACATTTCCAACATTTGTGAAACCAAGTACTTTTCATGCATTAGGCTACTAAGGACTGGGATGTCTGAATAGTATATAACAGTTGTGTGTATATTCTCTTATCTTTTTTTTTACATTTTTTCTTTCTCTTAATAATTTGTTTGTTTTTTTGTACTCTCTCTCTGTATATTTTGTTTCAACTTACCTCTCTTCTCAGAGTCTCTTTCTCTTTTCTTCTGCTATGAGCCAACTTCTTTTGATTCCTCTTTCATGCTTCCTAAGATCTAATGATGCTATATTCTCATATCCTACCTCCTTAACATCTCATCCTACATCCCCCCATTCTCTCTTTGCCCACCATTAGAAACTGTAGACCCTTTTGCAAACCTACTGATTATATTATAGATAATAATCAAACTCGCCATTTCTGTGCATCAAAATTGTAAACATCTTAAGAGCTATTTGGGGGGTAGGGTTGTGGCTCAGCAGTAGAGCATTCACCTAGCACGTGTGAGGTTTTGGGTTTGATCCTCAGAACCACATTAAAATAGATAAATAAAAAAGGTAAGGTATTATGTCCAACTGCAACTAAATATATATATTTGGTTTAAGGCTGCATATTGTTTGCATTGGGATCTGTTAATATTGATCTCCCCTTTAAAGGAGAGATATTGGAATCATACAGGGACACTATAAGTCTACAGGGTAAAAATTGTAATACCTCAGATCTGCATTGCTAGAGGGGAAACACAAGAACAATATTTTAAAAAAAGGGAAGACAGTGCCCCAAACAAACCAAGATACTACATTATTAGAATCTGTGGCCAGCACAGCAGAAGAAATATCAGAGAAGGGGTTCAAGATGTACATAATTAAAAACTTCTGCAAATTAAAGGATGATATAAGAGCAAAGAAGGCAACAAAAGATCATTTTGATGAAGAGCTATATAAGCGAATACAAGAAGCAAATGATTATTCCAGTAAGGAGGTAGAGATTCTGAAAACAAAACCCAGAAATCCTTGAAATAAACAAAACAATAAACCAAGTTAAAAACTCAGTAGAACACATCACCAACAGACTAGATCACTTGGAAGACAGAACCTCAAGACAATGAAGACAAAATATATAAGCTTAAAAAAAAGTTGACCACACAATGAAGGTGGTAAGAAACCATGAGCAGAACCTCCAAGAATTATGGGATAACATGAGAAGATCAAATCTAAGAATTATTGGGATATAGGAAGGCACAGAAATTCAAACCAAAGGAATGCACAATCTCTTCAATGGAATGATATCAGAAAATTTTTCAAACCTGAAACATGAAATGGAAAATCAAATGCAAGAGGTTTACAGGACACCAAATGTACAAAATCACAACAGATGTACACCAAGGCACATTATAATGAAAATGCCTAGAATACAGAGTAAGAAGAGAATTTTAAAAGCCACAAGAGAAAGGAATCAAATAACATATGAGGGAAACTAATTTGGATCTCTGCAGATTTCTCAACCTAGACCCTCAATGTTAGTAGATTCTGGAACAATATGTGCCAAGCTCTGAAAGAAAGTGGATGTTTACCAAGAATCTTATATCCAGCAAAATTAAACTTTAGATTTGATGATGAAATAATAATGATAATAATCATGATTATTTCATAATAAACAAAAGTTAAAAGAATTTACAATTGGAAAGCCTGCACTACTGAACATTCTCAGCAAAATATTCTGTGAGTAGGAAATGAAAAACAAAAATGAAAATTAGCAAAGGGAGGAACTACACCAAAGGAAAAGCCAATCAAAGGAGAAACCAAGTCATGTTAAAAACCAAATAAGCCAAAATAAACCAAAATGACAGGGAATACAAACCATGTCTCAATAATAACCCTGAATGTTAGTGGCCTAAACTCATCAATCAAAAGACATAGACAGGCAGATTTGATTGAAAAAAAAAAAGACCCAATAATAGTCTTTCTTCAAGGGACTCATATCATGGGAAAAGACATCCACAGACTGAAGGTGAAAGTTGGGAAAACATACCACTCATATGGATTGCATAAACAAGCAGGGATTTCCATCTTCATATCAGACAAAGTGGACTTCAAACCAAAGTTAGTTAGAAGGGTTAAAGAAGGACATTTCATACTGCTTAAGGGAATCATACATCAACAAGACATAACAATCATAACTATATATGCTCCAAACAATGGAGTATCTACATAGATCAAACAAACCCTTCTCAATTTCAAGAATCAAATAAACCACAAGGCAATTACACTGGATGACTTTAACACATCTCTTTCACCATTGGATAGATCTTCCAAACAAAAACTAAACAAAGAAACTATAGAACTCTATAATTCAATCAATAATTTAGACTTAACAGATATGGGATATTTCTTTCATCAATGAATGAATACACTTTCTTCTCAGCAGTACATGGATCCTTCTCTAAATAGACCATATATTATGCCACAAAGCAAGTCTTAGCAAATAAAAAAATAGAGATACTACCCTGCATTCTATCAGATCATAATGGAATGAAATTAAAAATCAATGATAAAATAAAAAATAGAAGCTGCTCCAATACCTGGAGACTAAATAATATGCTATTGAATGAACAATGGGTTGCAAAAGACATCAAAGAGATTAAAAAATTCTTAGAGGTGAATGAGAACACTGATACAACATCAAAATCTCTGGGTCACTATGAAGGCAATACTAAAAGGAAAGTTCATGGCATGGAGTTCATTCCTTAAAAGAAGAAAAAGTGAATGAATAAAATGACTTAACAGTACATCTCAAAGCCATAGAAAAAGAACAAATCAACACCAAAAAAGTAGTAGACTTATAATAAGGAAATAACTAAAATAGAGCTGAAATGAATGAAATTGAAATAAAAGAAACAACTGAAAAAACTGACAAAATGAAAAGTTGGTTCTTTGAAAAAAATTAATAAAATTGATAAACCCTGTGGAAAGTGGTGACAGTGAATGGGAAAGCAGTGTCTGAGATTGGGGTCTCTAATGACCTCATGGCTGTGGCATGCCTTGTGCCTGGGAATGTTTCTATGCAAAGGTGCAGGATGCCTAGCTGCTGTGGTAATGCCCTCCATGAGGAGGCTCTGTTCTAGAGTCTTATCAACCTTGACCTTTATCTCAGGCATACAGCTCCTGGGAATAGAGGAACTTTCTTGTTAGACAACTTCAATGTTTCACCAAGTTCCACTGCTTCTGAACCTGCCCACATAGCAGTAATTTTAAACAATGGACTTTCTTGAGAGTTACAGAAAGCTCCTAACATAATACATTGCAGATGTAGAGTGTAACTGTGAAATATGCTGCATAATGTTGCTAACTCTGTTACTTTCATGAATATAAAGAATAATGCCTGCATAGTCTTTAATCTGAAAATGAGACATATATAAATAAAGATTGCTGGCATAATTCTTTAGACATGTTTCTCTGTTAGAGGGCAGTGCTAGACCTGAACCCAGCTGTTATCTTCAAAATCCAGGTCCATGAGTCTTTATTTTTCTTATCTGCCTTCGCCCCTGGCCAGAACCTACTAGATTGGCTGTGCTCCTTAGCCCTACTAACAAAGAGAAAAAGAGAGAAAACTTGCATTATTAAAATCCATTATGAAAAAGGAAATATCATGATGGACACTACTGAAATACAGAAGATAATGAGAAACCATTTTAAAATTTTATACTCCAATAAAATAGAAAATACCAAAGACATTGATAAATTTCTAGAAACATATGATCTACCCAAACTGAATCAGGATGATATACACAAATTAAATCAATTTCAAGCAATGAAAGAAGACACAACCAAAAGCCTACCAACCAAGAAAAGCCCAGGACCAGATGGATACACAGATGAATTCTATAAGACCTTCAAAGAACTAATACTAATACTCCTCAAATTATTCTATGAAATAGAAAAAGAGGGAACACTTCCAGACTCATTCTATGAAGTCAGTATCACTCTGATTCTAAAACCAGAAAAAAACCCATTAAGGAATGAAAACTTCAGACCAGTATCTCAAATGAACATAGATGCAAAAATTCTCAATAAAATTCTGGCAAATCACATATAAAAACATGTTAAAAAGATAGTGCAACAAAATCAAGTGGGGTTCATCCCAGGGATGCAAGGTTGGTTCAACATGTGTAAATCAGTAAATGTAATTCATCACATCAATTGTCTTAAAGATAAGAATCATATGATCATCTCAATAGTTGCAGAAAAAGCATTTGAAAAAATACAGTACCACTTCATGTTCAAAACACTAGAAAAATTAGGGATAATAGGAACATATCTCAACATTGTAAAAGCTATCTATGCTAAGCCCAAGGCTGACATATTCTAAATGGAGAAAAATTGAAAGCATTCCCTCTAAAAACTGGAACAAGACAGGGATGCCCTCTTTCACTTCATCTATTTAACATAGTCTTTGAAACTCTAGCCATAGCAATTAGACAGACAATGAAATTAAAGGGATTCAAATAGGAAAAGAAGAATTCAAAATATCACTATTTGCTGATGACATGATTCTATACTTAGAGAATCCAAAGAATTCCACCAGAATCCTTCCAGAACTAATAAATGAATCCAGGAAAGAAGCAGGATATAAAATCAACATGCATAAATCAAATGCATTTCTGTACATTAGTGACAAAATCCTCTGAAAGAGAAATTAGGAAAACTATCCCATTTACAATAGCCTAAAAAAAATGCTTGGGAATCAACCTAACAAAAAGAGATGAAAGACCTCTACAATGAGAACTACAGAATATTAAAGAAAGAAGTTAAAGAAGACCTTAGAAGAAGGAAATATTTCCCTTGTTCTTGGATAAACAGAATTAATATTGTCAAAATGACTATACTACCAAAAGTGTTATACAGATTTAATGCAATTCCAATCAAAATCCCAATGATATTCCTTATAGAAACAGAAAAAGCAATCATGATATTTATCAGGAAAAATAAGAGACCCAGAATAGCCAAAGCAATCCTTAGCAAGAAAAGCAATGCAGGAGTCATCACAATAACAGACCTTAAACTCTATTAGAGAGCAATAGTAAGAAAAATGGCATGGTATTGGCACCAAAATAGACTTGTAGACCAGTAGTACAGAGTAGAAGACAAACACACATAAATACTGTTATCTCCTATTAGACAAAGGCAGGAAAAACATATATTGGAGAAATGATAGCCTCTTCAAAAAATGGTACTGTGAAAACTGGAAATCCATTTGCAGCAAAATGAAATTAAAGCCCCTATCTCTCACCATGCATAAAACTCAAAAGTGGATCAAGGACCTAGGAATTAGACCAGAGACCCTGCACTTAATAGAAGAAAAAGTAGGCACAAATCTTCATTGTGTTGGAATAGACCCTGACTTCCTTAACAAGACTCCTAAAGTGCATTTATTGATCAAGGATCAATAAATGGGAATGGATTCACACTAAAAAGTTTCTTCTTAGCAAAAGAAACAAACAATGAGGTGAAGAGAGTGCCTACAGAATGGGACAAATATTTTACCACATGTTCATCAGATAGAGCACTAATCTCCAGGATGTATGTGGAACTCCAAAAACTTAACACCAAAAAAACATAAATAAACAAACAAATAAAAACAAATAACCCCCAAATAACCTAATCAATAAATACACTAAGGAACTAAACACTTCATAGAAGAAGATCTATAATTGATCAACAAATATATGAAAAATGTTCAATATTTCTAGTAATTAGATAAATGGAAATCAAAACTACTCTTTAAGATTTCATCTCTCTCAGAATGGAAATTATCAAGAATGGAAATTAGCAACAATAAGTGATGGCAAGGATGTGGGGAAAAAGGTACACTCTTACATTGCTGGTGGGACTGCAAATTGGTGCAACCAATCTGGAAAGCAGTATGGAGATTCATTAGAAAACTTGGAATGGAACCACCATATGACCTCTCCTCGGTCCATACCCAAATGACTTAAAAACAGCATTCTAGTTTTTGGCAGACACAACATGTTTGTTTGTATGTGGTGCTGAGGATCGAACCCGGGCCACACGCATGCCAGGTGAGCGCGCTACCGCTTGAGCCACATTCCCAGCCCTTTAAAAAGTTAACTCAAAATGGATCAAGGAGCTTGATATCAAATCAGAGACTCTGCATCTGATAGAAGAAAAAGTTGGCTCCGATCTACATATTGTGGGGTCGGGCTCCAAATTCCTTAATAGGACACCCATAGCACAAGAGTTAATAACAAGAATCAACAAATGGGACTTACTTAAACTAAAAAGTTTTTTCTCAGCAAGAGAAACAATAAGAGAGGTAAATAGGGAGCCTACATCCTGGGAACAAATTTTTACTCCTCACACTTCAGATAGAGTCCTAATATCCAGAGTATACAAAGAACTCAAAAAATTAGACAATAAGTTAACAAATAACCCAATCAACAAATGGGCCAAGGACCTGAACAGACACTTCTCAGAGGAGGATATACAATCAATCAACAAGTACATGAAAAAATGCTCACCATCTCTAGCAGTCAGAGAAATGCAAATCAAAAAACCACCCTAAGATACCATCTCACTCCAATAAGATTGGCAGCCATTCTGAAGTCAAACAACAACAAGTGCTGGCGAGGATGTGGGGAAAAGGCTACTCTTGTACATTGCTGGTGGGACTGCAAATTGGTGCGGCCAATTTGGAAAGCAGTTTGGAGATTCCTGGGAAAGCTGGGAATGGAACCACCATTTGACCCAGCTATTGCCCTTCTCGGACTATTCCCTGAAGACCTTAAAAGAGCATACTACGGGGATACTGCCACATCGATGTTCATAGAAGCACAATTCACAATAGCTAGACTGTGGAACCAACCCAGATGCCCTTCAATAGATGAATGGATAAGAAAAATGTGGCATTTATACACCATGGAGTATTACGCAGCACTAAAAAATGACAAAATCATGGAATTTGCAGGGAAATGGATGGCACTAGAGCAGATTATGCTAAGTGAAGCTAGCCAATCCCTAAAAAACAAATGACAAATGTCTTCTTTGATATAAGGAGAGCAACTAAAAACAGAGCAGGGAGGAAGAGCATGAGGAAAAGATTAACATTAAACAGAGACATGAGGTGGGAGGGAAAGGGAGAGAAAAGGGAAATTGCATGGAAATGGAAGGAGATCCTCATTGTTATACAAAATTACATATAAGAGGTTGTGAGGGGAATGGGAAAATAAACAAGGAGAGAAATGAATTACAGTAGATGGGGTAGAGAGAGAAGATGGGAGGGGAGGGGAGGGAGGATAGTTGAGGATAGGAAAGGTAGCAGAATACAACAGTCACTAATATGGAATTATGTAAAAATGTGAATGTGTAACCGATGTGATTCTGCAATCTGTATTTGGGGTAAAAATGGGAGTTCATAACCCACTTGAATCTAATGTATGAAATATGATATGTCAAGAGCTTTGTAATGTTTTGAACAACCAAAAAAAAAACAGCATTCTACAGTGATACAGCCACATCAATGTTTACAGCAGCTAAATTCACAATAGCTAAACTATGGAACCAAACTAGATGCCCTTCAATAGATGAATGGATAAAGAAATTGTGGTGTGTATACACAATGGCATATTACTCAGCATTAAAAGAGAATAAAATCATGGTATTTGCAGGTAAATGGATGGAGCTGGAGAATATTATGCTAAGTGAAATAAGCCAATCCCCAAAACCAAAGGCCAAATATTTTCTCTGATAAGTGGATACTGATCCATAATGGGGGAGGGGCATGGAAGGAATGGAGGAACTTTGAATAAGACCAAGGGAAGGGAGGGGGTCTAGGGATAGGAAAGATGGTAGAATGAGATGGACATCATTACCCTAGTACATGTATGAGGACACAATTTTGTGACTCTACTTCATGTACAACCAGAGAAATGAAAAATTGTGCTCCACTTGTGTACTATGAGTCAAAATGCATTCTGCTTTCATGTATTACTAATTCGATCAAATAAATAAATGAATTAAAAAAAGAAAAAGTCTTTCCTACTCTAATTAAAAAAACAGCTTTACTAATTTGAACTTTACCAAAAACTCGTAAGAGGGCCAACAGCCCCCATACCTATGAACACAACTTTTTATTAGTCTCAGTTTTTGCCATTTTGGTGGAAAAATAGTGTTCTTATTTTAATTACTACTTTCCAGTTTTATTAGTTCATTCATTTACTTTTGGTTTCCCCCTCACCCTGCCCCATGTATTTGAGAATTCCTGGTAAACATCTTTCCCTGCTATCTTTTTTTTTCTCTAAAATTTATTTTTAATTGGATTTGGACAAGTTCTTTAAATATTTTATATTTTACTCTGGTTAACCACTGTAAGACTTTCTCCAAGCTTGTTGTTTACATTTTGATTTTGCTTAGGAGAATTTTTATTTTTTAATGGAGAGATTACATTTTTTTATTTTTTAAAATTTATATATGACAACAGAATGCATTACAATTCATATTATACATATAGAGAACAATTTTTCATATTTCTGGTTGTATACAAAGTATATTCACACCAATTTGTGTCTTCATACTTGTACTTTGGATAATGATGACCATCACATACCACCATCATTTCTAACCCCATATTCTCTCTCTTCCCTTTCTACCCCTCTGCCCTATCTAGAGTTCATCTATTCCTCCCATGCTCCCACTCCCTACCCCACTATAAATCAGCCTTCTTATATCAGAGAAAACATTTGGCATTTGGTTTTTTGGGATTGACTAACTTCACTTAGCATTATCTCCTCCAACTCCATCCATTTATCTGCGAACGCCATGATTTTATTCTCTTTTATTGCTAAGTAATACTCCATTGTGTATAAATGCCACATTTTTAATCCATTCATCTAATGAAGGGCATCTAGGTTGGTTCCACAGTTTAGCTATTGAGAATTGTGCTGCTATAAACATTGATGTGGCTGTGTCCCTGTAGTATGCTGTTTTTAAGTCCTTTGGGTATAGACCAAAGAGTGAGATAGCTGGGTCAAATGGTGGTTCCATTCCCAATTTTCCGAGAAATTGCCAAACTGCTTTCCATATTGGCTGCACCAATTTGCAGTTCCACCAGCAGTGTATGAGTGTGCCTTTCCCCCCACATCCTCACCAAAACTTACTATTGTTTGTATTCTTGATAGCTGCCTTTCTGACTGGAGTGAGATGGAATTTTTGAGTAGTTTTGATTTGCATTTCTCTAATTGCTATCGATGATGAACACTTTTTCATATATTGGTTGGTTGATTGTATATCATCTTCTGAGAAGTGTTTCTTCAGGTTCTTGTCCCATTTATTGATTGGGTTATTTTTTTTTTTTTGGTGTGTGTGTTTTGTTTTTTTGGTGTTTAGCTTTTTGAGTTTTTTATATACCCTAGAGATTAGTGTTCTATCTGATGTGTGAGGGGTAGAGATTTGCTCCTAAGATGTAGACTCTCTATTCACCTTACAGATTGCATCTTTTGCTGAAAGGAAACTTTTTAGTTTGAATCCATCAGAGGGATTAAATTTTCATGAGAATATATTTCTCAGTTTTAGCTGGTTTTGACTTGGTTAGGAACATCTCATCCATAGATTATAGACTTTCTGGATTTCCTCCTAATGTTTATATTTTTAAATGTTTAGTTCTTTAATCTATCCAGTATTTGTCTTAGAGTATGCTATGAGGGAGGGAAGTGTAACTTAGTTTCTCTTAATAAACATGTAATTATTTGAATACCATTTGTTTAGTGACATGATCCATATCCTTTTCCCAATGAATGGAAGCTCTACACAAACTGTTTACTTTTGTTGACTTGTCTTTTCTGTTCTAACAGTATACTCTTTTCATTAATGCAGATTTGAAGCATGTTTTGATACTCAATGGGAGTTCACTTTAATTTTTTTCAAAATATTTGACTGTTCGACATATTCTCTCTCCCTATTATGAACATAATTCACAATAGCTAAACTGTGGAACCAACCTAGATAGCTTTAACCAACCAGTTAACTTTCTGGCTCCATAAAAAATGTTAGAATTCTTAAAAGTTAACTTTCTGGCTCCATAAAAAATTTTGTTGGTGTGGCTGTGTCCCTCCACATCAGGGAGAGAGAATATGTCAAAATCAAATATTTTGAAAAAATTAAAGAGAACTCCCATTGAGTATCAAAACATGCTTCAATCACCATAGCTAAACTGTGGAGCCAACCTAGATGTCCTTCAGTGGATGAATGGATAAAAAAATGTGGCATATTTACACAATGGAATTTTACTCAGCATTAAGAAAGAACAAAATCATGGAATTTGCAGGTAAATGGATGGTGTTGGAGAAGATAATTCTAAGTGATGTTAGCCAATTCCCCACAAAACAAATGCCAAATGTTTTCTCTGATATAAGGGGGGATGACTCATAGTGGGGTAGGGAGGGAGAGGAAGGGAGAATTAGATTAATTCTAGAAAGGGAAGAGTGGTGGGAGGGAAAGTGCAGGGGCCGGGGATTAGCAAGGATGGTGGAATCTGATGGTCATTATTATACAAAGAACATGTATGAAGACTTGAATTGGATGTCAACATACCTTATAATACAAACAGAGATATGTGTAATAAGAATTGTAATGAAAAAAACCCCACCAAAACAACAACAACAAAAACTAAAGTACATATATAATGGCATAAATTGGCTTGAAAATACTTTATGTATAGAGATATGAAAAATTATGCTATATATGTGTAATAAGAATTGTAATGCATTCCACTGTTGTGGTGTATTTAAAAAATAATAAAATCAATAAAAAAGAAAAAAAAATTAAAATGACAAAACTACCATTTAAAGTCCTTGGAATTGGTCCTATGGGTAAACAATAAATGAATGAATATGTATTCTCAATAAAATCTACCAAAATTAAAAAAAAAAATTGTTGGGTATTCATTCAGATTGCATTGAATTTATAGAATAATTTGGGGAGAACTGATAATCTATCATTTTTAATTTCCCACCCAAAAAGCTATATTTGCATTATTAAAAACAACAGGATTATATTTTATAATAGAGTTTTTTTTTAAAGAGAGAGAGAGAGAATTTTAATATTTATTTTTTAGTTCTCGCTGGACACAACGTCTTTGTTTGTATGTGGTGCTGAGGTTCGAACCCGGGCTACACGCATGCCAGGCGAGAGTGCTACCGCTTGAGCCACATCCCAGCCCAATATAATAGAGTTTTAATCCTAGTTGTACATATTAATGGCATGGACTTCCCTGGGAGACTTTGGTTTAATTAGTTTTTTAGTGATTTCAATTTGTACCCAAGGAATAAAATCATTCATGTATGTGTGTGTGTGTGTTGTATTACTATTATTATTTTTTAAATTAGTTCACACACGTTTTTCATTAGACTTATTCCAAGGTCTATTATTATCTATTTATGATTAATTATATTCCCAAAATGTTAGAATCCTACTTTATATCTTAAGGATTATACCATATAAATAAAAGAACTAAATAATAGAAAATAAAACTATAAACGATTTAGAATATAAATGAGAGGTATTCAGTTTGCTATTACTTGTCAGAAAGCTGTTGATTTTGTATCTGAACTTATTATTTTTAAAATCATAAGTAGAGAAATTGGAAACTTTATTGTTTTCATTTATATTTCTTCTTTATTTCTCTTTTCTGTCTTTTTAGATAGAATGTATAGAACAGTGGTAGATGATAATTGTGATAGCCAGTGTGGTTGTCTTGTTCCTAACCTTAACTGTCTAATCTTTTACTATTAAACATGATCTTTTCTGCAAGTTTCCCTATAGGCTATATGATTTCATATCTAATTTCTTAATGTAATAATAATAGAAATAATAATATAAAATCACTCATTTGTTGAGATGGTCAAATTCATTTTTATGTAGTGTTCTTTCCATTTATTTAAAATTCCATATCTAGAACATTTTTTTCCTCATTGTTAGGTTGTTAGTTACTATTTAAAATCAAGCATTTTGACTTCATGCCCCAAACAAAACCAGAAGCTTACCATGTTTTCACTTAATTTCCATTATCCTTCCAACCCTAACATCTCCCATGTGGAGATCTCCTGGGATTTAAGTTGCAGAATGTTGTTAAAAGACTTTAAATATATTTCCACATTATGTTCCATTGGTTTCTCTGTATGCTTTTGATTCCTGGGTCTCTCATGTGCCCCTTTTTGAATTTTTTCTCTTTGTACTTGATTAAATCTATTGGAGAAGGTCTATGTGGGAAGGGTTAGCATTCACAATCTTTCAACATCTGAAAATGCCTTAATTTGTTTTTCCTTTTGAGTGCTAATTTGGACAGGATTCAGATTCTCCATTCAAGTATTTCCTATCAGAAGACTTAAGGTATTACTCTATTGTCCCTTAGCATCAAGTATTGTCAAGAAGAAATTTGATGCTGGCTAGATTTTTAATTTATTTATTTTAGGTAGTCTGTTTGTCCTTTCATGCAGCAGTTAGGATTTTCTCTTGATCTGTGAACTTCCCAATTTTACAACAGTATGACAGACGGCAGATCTTTTTCAAGTGATAGGCTTTTAAAAGTCATATTTTCTTTGGTCCTGGAAAATTTTCTATAGTTTTCTAATTATTTGTTATTTTCCATGTCGAAATTTTTCTCTTGTCTAGAATTTTTGTTAGATGTGCTTTTTTCTTTTTAATAAAAGGTCTTTAATTTTTTTCCTTTTGGTGACATAATCTTAAATAATCTATTGGCTCAGTTTTCCAGATCAATAAATTACTATTTGTGAACTTTTTGCAATTCTGTTCATCTAACAGGTGTTCTATTATCTGAATCAGTTTAAAAAAATTCTAAGATCAACCTTTCCTATATCATAGCTGATTCCTAATTTATGGATGTGATAGCTGCTCTCTATTTCCAAAATACATACATCACTTACGTTAATCCTGTTGGCTCTGGGAGTTGTGGTTCCTTTGATACCATTTCTTTTTTGCAGTGGCTTTTGTGCCTCTTTTTCCTTCAATCTTTGATTCTCTGTTGTCTGCTCATCTTTGTTTTGTGAGTCTTATTTGCCTCTGTGGGTGCCAGTTCTGATCACAGTTGCTTGCTGTCGTCTTGAGACTGGGGTTGGGCATGCTGAACTTTTGGAAGGAGGTTGCAGCTTTTCTTAGTTTCTCTTCCAGATCCATGCTGCATCCTAACTTACCTTGCTCTAGGCCCAAGAGGCTGATCCCTGCATTGCTGGGTTCTGTGGCCTGCTGCCTTCCAGTTACTGCTGCCAAAGGGTGAATCCAGCTGAGTGCAGAGGACAGAAGGAAAGGTTGGAGTGTGGATCCCATCTCTCTTGCCTTCCTCTGTCTCTGGTTCTGCAGTGGTGGTGTTTTTCAGTCTGTTGTCAGAACTCCTGTTGTCAGAATGCGAGTACTCTCTATTGTGGCTTCTGCTCTCCCTGGTTTCAGGTAACTATCCTCTCCCACTTCAGAGCTGGGGGTGTTGTTTTCCACTGTGCTTAATGTCTGAGAACTTCTCTCAGTCCTATTCTGACCTCTTAAGGTAGTCCATTTATGAATTTTTCTTTAGCTAGACCTTTGGGCTGGCCATCCATTTCCTTTCAGTACCTTGACTGAGATGATTGGAGATGCTGGGAAGATATTTTCTTGTGTGGCCATATTCTCTTGGGTCATCCTTGGCCATGGTATTAATTGTATAACTCATGTCAACTGTAATAAATAACCCAAGAATCTTAGTAGTTCAATAAAGATTTATTTATTTTTTCTTTCTCAAAGGCCCCTGTTTTTTTTCCCCTTCCATTTTGGGGCATTGTCCCCATCCAAGGACTCCTTATAGATAGTAATTGGATCTTTTATTTTTAGAGAGGAAAGAATGAGGAGGATTGTATGGGACACTTATGACCAGGCCTGGAAGGGGTACATTTCCTTGCTACACATTGGCTAGAAGCTAGTACCTGATCTCAGAACTGCAAGGTAACTGGCAAATGTAGTCTTCTGTGTGCCCAGGAAAGGAAGATGGGCACAATGAGCATCTGACCACTTTCTGCCGTATCTTCAGGTGGAATGATGCCTTTTAGGCCCGAGTATCCTAGCCTCTCAGGTTAGCCTGTTCACTGTATTGCCGTTAGTCCCCACTTAGTTCAAGAGGGGGCAGGAGGGAGGAGCTAGAAGTGGCTACTTCAAACACAGTGACTAAGTGAATCCCCTGTGTTTTCTGTCCATGCACCCCTTGCTTTTTGGATCATTGCCTCAGAGCTGGGGCACTGTGTGGCATTCCCCTACAGCAGACATCGTTGTGCATTTCACCTGCACTTTGCTCTGACAAATTGATTTACCAGTTTATGTCTTTTTGCTTTTTGTCTCAAAATTTCCAGTTAATATTGGGTGCTATTCTGTGGGGAGCCACTCTGAATGACTCGCACCATGCATCCTGAAGGAGAGGCTTTGACCATCATCACCACATTTCCTAGTGATCTGGGCCTTGTCCCAGTTCAGGAAGTTGAGGCGGGTCTTCAGATGTAGGTGATGCTCCTTGGGTTGAATTGCTCTCACCTGTCCCTTGTAACCCTGCCCCTTCTGGCCTTTTTTGGATGGAACTTTCTAAGAACAAGGGTCCTCCCAATAAAAGCCCACTTCTGAGTGTGCTCTCTGTCTCTTGCCAGCCTCTCATGACTTTCTCCTGTTCTCCCATTTGGGGAGCCTGAGGCCCAGAAAAGAGAAGCCGACCGGAAGCTTGTTTAAAGGTAAAGTGTGTGTCTGTGTTTTATTTGGTGTCCCTGGAAAGTCACCCGAGCGGGTCAGGGGCAGCACTATTCCTTGTGTGACATAGTTTTATGGCTTCTCTTTTGCCATTTCTAAGAATACAGAGAAGGAGAGGAAGTAAGTGAATATCGCACACTGGCCACTTGAGTCAGTGTCTTCTCCTTTTTGTGATCTATGTGGCCGATGGAATGACTGGCATGGAGTACTTCTAATGTGCTGTGTGAAAGCCTTGCTACAAGAAAGGCTTTTTGTTGATAGACACCAAAATGATTTGGAATGAATTTACACTCTCCTATTATCTGGAACACTGTTTCTAGGTATGGATATTGACGAAATGGAGTTTATCTGTTCGAAGACATCTGTGAAGGTGATTATTCTGGCAGAGTCATAGGTAATTGTAGAAGCAACCAGGGATATTTTGCATGGAGACTAAAATGTAGAGTGGGAAGGGGGTGTGTGTGTCAAGAGGTCCAGGTTTTATGCTGTTCATTAATTTGCTCTAGATTTTAAGGGACTTGATATTAAGTATTGTGGTCTCTGTTATGAATCACTTGTACCCCTTTTAAATTTGAGGAATATTTGCCTCTCTCTATTCCTAAACTCTTCTCCTAGTCCCTAGGGTGATCAACAGTGGCCAGTAACCTACTTAGAAGATTTTGTAATACATTCCTCTTCTTGAGTTTTGGAAGTTCCGACCATCAAAATGGTGAAAATGTACTCTGTTTAAAATATCCTTTGAAGTTGCACTGCCATGGGGAAGAGTGTGCAGGGTTTGGCTCAGGAGAACAAGCTGCAAAGTGGAAGGAGAGAGCAGAGCCTTCCACAACACAAAATGACCTTGTTTGCCCTGTTTGGTCTTTGGGTAACACTGGTGGAATGCATGGATAAACTTCTCTATTATGCATGATTCTGTGAAGAAGTTTCTTGTAAATTGCCTTTCTTGGCATACGTAGCCATCAATCCTTCCATATGTCGATTCATTCAAGAAATATTTATTTTGCATTCTTCTTACAAGCCAGGCATTATTTTAGGCACCAGAAGCGTAGCAGTGGACAAGACTTATTACTGTCCAAGTGGAACCTTCCATTGGCATGTGAAAATACACCAAATGAACTGACAAATGTTAAGTGTAACAGAGAGAGGAAAATAAACCAAGTCACCCAGTTTAGAGTGCACGTCCCAGCCAGAGCATCTGAATGGTGATGAGAGGCCACGTGACAGCCTCCTCTCCAAACAGGAGCTAATGGGTGCCCGCAGGTTCAGCTTCTGTAGAGATGCCCTTGCCAGTATGTGTGGGAGATGTCTCCAAAGAATGGAAAGGGAGTTAGATGCTGGATAGTTAAATTTAGGGCAAAAGAGTTTTAAGCCAGTCCCCAAAGGTTTATGTAATCCTTCCTATAAATTGGTGCCAGATCAATCTAGTTTCAGGGTCTAGACTTGCATCTCAGAATTGTTTTTCCAGTAACCTCTATTTGGTTAGCATTGAGAGAAGAAGTCCTTTACAACTTTGTCTTTAGTAGTGTTGTAACGGAGATTTAGAGTACGCTTTTTTGGGGGTGGGGTGGGGTGGGGCATGTTCTGGGATGAATGCTCCCTTTTAATACCAGTTACACTACCAAGGAGGTTTCTGAAAAATATATAACATGCATATTGTGGGGAAGCTTAGTCTGAGCTATTGGAGAGAATGTAGAAGATAAAGACACTGTCTCTGAACTCTGAGCTAAGTCACCATTTATGGCTGAAGGTGTGGTATTGGTGATGCCGACTATTGGGTAAGGCAGTGATTATTTCTATTGTGAAGCATTGTCTTTTGTTAAAATAAACAAGATCATATTACTCTCATTTTTTGTAGCAGTACTTGAAAACACTGGGTGAGCCCCTGTCTTTGCTTTTAAAGGTGAACCAAGAACTCCTATTCCATGGCACTGTTGCCTTTAATGAGGTCAGAATGTCTTAGGACAAACATGTTTATGCTTAAAAATATAGGCAAGACCACTGTGAAGGAATTTTAATTGTTGAGAGGAAGAATGCAGAGTTGTTAAGAGTTTAGGTCCAGGACCCAGAATACTTGGATTTGAATGTTTGTTCTGCCACTTAAAATATTTTGTGTAAGAGATTTGACCTCTGTGTCCCTCAGTTATGTAGGATGCAAAATAATAGAACTATTGTTGGATTAGATTGTTGAGAATTAAGTGAGTTAATATATACAATATTAGTGCAGGCACATAAGTTTTCAGTAACTAATAGCAATTTTTATTGGTAATAAAAACAATCTTTCTTCATAAGTGAATGTTAGAAAGATAATCAAGGTAATTCTTAGCAGGGCTTCCTTAGGATTAAGAGAGATTCATTATTAGTTGCTTCCATCCAACACATAAAGGCATTTTGTTTATTAGGGAACACTGGCCCCTGGCTTATTTGGGAGAAGGGTTTCTAGGACTCATCAAGTCAGGTTTTTTTGTGGGGAGGGGTGAAAATAAAGCACCATTGTAGTAGAAGCTAGTGATGCTACTGTATGTAGTTTAAAAAAAAATTAAGATCTCCCCTTCCCACATCTTCATAAGATAGCCTTGGGTATTGCATTGGAGATCCATTCCTGGGGCTCAAGTAAACCCAACATCAGACCCCAGAGCCATTTATCTGCACCGAGTACCCAGGACATAGCCCTGTGAGCAAGAGAAGTGATTCTTGCAAATCTTTAAAAGTTAACTGTATACTTGTGTTTTGGGAATCCAGCATGTGTGTTGTATTGTGTAAGTGTGTGTGTGTGTGTGTGTGTGTGTGTGTGTATGTGTGTGTGTGTTTTGGTACTGGGGATTGAACCCAGGGCCTTGCATGTGCTAGGCAAGTGCTTTCCATTGAGTTACATCCCCAGCCCTTTATATTTTTATTTATATTTTTGCTTTGAGATGGGATTTTGCTAAGTTGCTCAGGCTGAGCTAGAACTTGGAATCCTTCTGCCTCATCCTCCCAAGTAGCTGGGATTATGGGCCTGTTCTACCATAACTGGCTTGGATCTCTTTTTTCTTAGGACAGAAGATGGACAGCTTGCCCTTTTGCTACTTGTTAGTACCCATATTCTGGCTGGTCAATAGCTGGGTTGGGACTGGGAGTCTAGACTTCAGATGTGGTTGGCTGATCATTGTGTCCCCAGGGTTCCGTAGCTGCGTCTCAAGTGAGAGCGCCAGACCCACACCTCTCCTGCTTCAGCCCCAGAAATACTGCTCCCTGCTGCTCTGATGTGAGATTGTGCCTGGACCATCCCCTGCTTCACGGGCACACCTGGGATGTTCCCACACTGGTTCATCAGCCCAGGGTTCTTTATTCTGTTGCCCACAGACTGCTTGGGTTTCTTGTTAAAAATGTCATTCTGAGTTGAAAAATATACTAAGATTCTCATGATTTTAAATAACACCAACATATTTACTAAAGAGGAGTTGCCATTACCTGGAATCCTTTCAAAAGTTGATGGTGGCACAGATATTCCCTAGCTTTCCTTTGTAGACTGTTTTGAATGTGCTATCTGTGGATTCATTGAACTAACTTTTCCATGTGTTTAATATTCAGGCAATGAATGTTCAGGCAATGAATATTAATCAGTAGGCCACTACTACTTCTTCTCTCTCCTGCTCCTCCTCCCTACTGTCAACGCAATTTCTAAGTATCGAGGACATAATGTATACCAACCTGGGTTGGCATAATGAGACTCTCAGTCGTGTTGGCATCCCAGTCCCCAGAATCTATGAATCTGTTTTATTGTATGGCAGAAAGAACATTGTGAATGTGATTAATTTCAAAGATATTGAGGTGGACTAGCTTGGTGGGCTCAATTATATCATGATATGGTTTGAATATGCTTTTCAAACTCATGTTGAAATTTAATTGCCACTGTGTTTATATGGGAGATGGGACATTTAACAGGTGTTTGGGTCATGAGAACTCTGCCCTCTTGATGGATTAAAGTCGTTATTGTAGGAGTAGGTTAGTTATCCCAAAAGTGAATTATTATAAAGACAGTTTGGCTTTCTTTATCTTTTTGCTCTCACCTTCTTGCTCTCTTGCAAGCTTTCTCTTGCCAGATAATGTCACATGATACCTTCTACACATTATGATGCAGAACAACTGTGACTTGCTCATGTGCTTTCCCTGCTAACTTCATTGGCCCTTTCATTATCCCTTGAAGATCTTTTGCACGAAAATTCTGTGAGGTGGTAAAAGAAGAGGTAGATTGCCGAGTGTGACTCCTGGTCTGCAGCAGTGTGGGGGTTATCAGCCACCAAAATAGATAGCAATGGGTACTGTATTTCTGCAGAGTTCCCTGCCCCCATGTTGAGGCACCTCGTACACAGTCTATGTATCATGACCTGGTAGCCAGCTCTCAGGAACTATGTGTTTGATTTTTTTTTTAACTGGAATTTGAAAATGGATGATGTTCTACATTTAGTTAAAAATGACATAGCAACCATAGTTCTGAGCTGACTTTTAAATTTGGCTTGTTGTCTAATTCAGGTTCCTGATTTGGGGTGGGTAGGACCTGGATGTAGAGAGTAGGAGGCCTTGTCCCTTGGACTCCCTGCCTAGTCCAGCCCTCCCTTGCCATAATCCTGCATTGTGGTCACAGTGTTGTTGGGTCAGGATGTCCTCTCATTTCTTTACTGAGATCTTGTATCAAGGCCACTAGAGTTGCCTGGAGGCCTTGTGATTTAATCTCTAGAAAGAAATGGGAGGCTGCCTCTTTCTGCTTCTCCTCTGAAAGATCTCTCTGAATGGTTCCTCAGCATCCATTAGACCAACACAAGAAAATCTAAAATGTCCTCCTCCTACTGCAAAACCAAGGATATAATTTTACTTAGGCAGTAGTTTAAATTTTGGGCCATTTAAAAAGTTTAAACTTGGAAATGATGATTTCAAAGGCTAAGAAAAAATACGCCTTTTCAGTGATCTCCACCAAAAGGGAACCTGGACTATTGACCTGAACTTCAAAAGCTGTAAAGCTGCAAACCAATTGCCAGGAGGAGATAGGCAAGATCAGAAGAAAAGCAATGGAACTACCAAATTCTGTGCAAAGTTCTCTAGCTCAGTGCTTGGTTAGAATAGTACTCAAGATACTCTGGACATGTGAGTCCGCATCATGAGAAAGTATTTTGTCTTCAGGGACTTATGTGTGTGTATTTATCATTTTTCGTAATGAAGAAATTCTTCCTTGGCCCTCACACAGCAGATGAATCTCAGGTCCTCTGATTTGGTACATTTACTTTACTTTACAGTAAAGCACTGGGTCTGTGACTGGTTAGGTCTGGTGAGAGAAAGGTCAAGCACTCCTTGGGAATTTTATTCCTTTACATTTTTTTAAAAAATATTTTTTAGTTATGGATGGATAATACATTTTATCTCTATGTGGTGCTGAGGATCGAACCCAGTTCCTCGTACATGCCAGACAAGTGCTCTACCACTGAGCCACAACCCCAGCCCTCCTTTCCCTTCTTTCTTGGTCTTCTCCCCACAAAATGCTTCTCACTACCTTCTCTCTGAACTTCCCCTTACTCTGACTTCTTTTTATGTTTTAAAATCCCCCTTTATCTTGAAGCACTCCTACTTTGACTTTTGCCTGATTCATCGTCTTGGCAGTCTTCTTCCATGGGGATCCTTGCAACCAGACTTGTGTATGTTAGGCTTTTTCTGTCTTGCTAGGAAGGGCTGACAAGCTCTGGCCCAGTGTTCTGGGCTGCAGGAAATCACTTTTTGGCCCCTTTGGCTCTATTTTGCACCTCAGGCCTGCTCACTAGCTTCCACACCATCTTGGGCACCTTATCGCTTCTTGAAAGCCTGCCAGGCACTCTGTCTCCTCATTCCTCTGGCACTATAGTACTTTCTACTTGCCTTTTGCCAGTTCTACCCAGGGACTGGAGTCTTGCCCCTGAACCAGAGTCCATTAGCAGGATCTCTGTTACTACTCCACTCCTCTGATGCTATGTGGCTGTCTTTCAGCTTATGTCCTACAATATTCCTGTTTCTGTTCCTGCTCCAGTTTACTTGTTGGAAGACTTCATGGTTCACTTTACACGTGTACTCCTTCCCAGCCCTTCCCCCTGAGCAGTGCTCCCTGGAAGATGGTTGGTTAGTTGTTGCCAAACCCTGTGGATATTAGGCCTGACTCACTGGATTGGATTCCAAGACCGTGTCTCCCTAGTGAGTTCTCCATGGTCTAGGTTGGGAGCCTTCACATCGTTTCTGTCCTATTGCAGTTAACCAGCCATTGTTCATACATTTCCTGTCCCCAACGTTCATATTTGTCTTGATTCAATTCTTCCCATTGTATAATTTCTCTACCCTAGTCTTGCTAATGTGATTTCTCCTTTGTGGTGTATATTTTGAAGCTGATATGAAGTATAATTGTTGATGATTGTCCCTTCCCTGGTTACTGCTCCTTTCTCCATTGTTACTATAAATATGTTTCCCAAAGAGATCAATGACTCCCTCTTGAGAAGATTCTTGGCTGTGTCTCAGTTTTCTTTTTCTCTTTCTCACTTTTTCCCCTAACACTTGGAACAGCTGACCATCCATTCTTTCTTAGAACACCTTCTTTTGCTGGGAATTCCTTCTCCCATTTCCCTCCTTGGTGTCTCTGACTGAGGATGCCCATGATGTTTTTTTTTTTTTTTCCTCTGATTGTTTCTCCTCTTTCTTCCATCATAGGCCCCTTACCATGTCTTCTAGAATCAGAGCCTTAACTCTTTTGATGAAATCACATGCAGCTCTAAGCATACAACTTGAAAACCTGCTGCCTTACCTCAATAATACTCCTGTTTGGTATTTCCAATTTTAAACAGGAGAGGAATGTTAGTGTTTTCTGGAACCAACTCTTCTTTTTTACTATCACTTTGTTTTTGTTATTCCTCCATTACCCCCAACAGGGAAACTTGATCTCTTTCATTTGATTGCTTTTTTATTTGTGCTGTTGCAAATGGCAAGATTTCCTTCTTTGTAAAGGCTGAATTGTAAACAATTCCATTTTATGTCCATTCCATATTTTGTTTATCTCTCAGTGGACACCTAGGTATTTTTCATATCTTGGCTGGGGATATTGCTGCAATAGCATGGGCAGTTAGATATCTCTTTTTGATCCTGTATTTAATTCTTTGGCTAAACCCAAGTGGATTGCTGTATTATATGAGTATCAGAAGTATCATCACAGCTTCTTGCCAATCCTTGTTATCTCTTGCTTTTTGATTATATCATCCTATGAGGTGTGAGGTGATATCTCATTGAAATTTTGATTTTCATTTCCTTCCTAATTAATGATGATAAGCATATCTTCATATACCTGTTGGTCATTTGTATGTATTCTTTTTTTTGTTGGTGTTGCCTCCTATAATTTATTCATAATATCTGTGTTGCTGACTGATGTGGGGCTATTTTTATTATATGTTGATTTTATTATCATCATTATCTTCTTTTTCTAATACCCGGGTTCCTCTTTCTTCCCTTGCATATTACAAATACATCTATTCACTTAGTACTTATTTTTTGTTCAGCTCTTTTGTTCATTAGGAAAAAAATAATTTCTGTAATAATTTACTTATTTAGCCTGCATCAGTCTGTTCATTTTTTTCCATTTTTAAATTTTACATTGTATTTTATTTTTTTAAATTAATTTTTTATACTTGACAGCAGAATGCATTACAATTCATATTACACATATAGAGCACAATTTTTTATATATGCGTTATATATACAAAGTATATTCACACCAATTTGTGTCTTCATACATGTGCTTTGGATAATAAAGTCCATCACATTCCACCATCATTTCTAACCCCATGGCCCCTCCCTTCCCCTCCCATGCCTCTGCCTTAACTAGAGTTTGTGTATTCCTCCCATATTTCCTCTCCCTACCCCACTATGAATCAGCCTCCTTATATCAGAGAAAAATGGCTAAGCACCAAAAAAAACTAAATAACCCAATCAATAAATGGGCCAAGGAACTGAATAGACACTTCTCAGAAGATGATATATAATCACTCAACAAATATATGGAAAATGTTTATCATCGTTAGCAATTAGAGAAATGCAAATCAAAACTACCCTAAAATTTCCATCTCACTCCAGTCAGAATGGCAGCTATCAAGAATACAAACAACAATAAGTGTTGGCGAGGATGTGGGGGAAAAGTTACACTCATACACTGCTGGTGGGACTGCAAATTGGTGCAGCCAATATGGAAAGCAGTTTGGCAATTTCTCGGAAAATTGGGAATGGAACCACCATTTGACCCAGCTATCCCTCTCCTCGCTCTAAATCCAAAGGACTTAAAAACAGCATACTACAGGGACACAGCTACATCAATGTTTATAGCAGCATAATTCTCAATAGCTAAACTGTGGAACCAACCTAGATGCCCTTCAATAGATGAATGGATTTTAAAAATGTGGCATATATACATAATGGAATATTACTAAGCAATAAAAGAGAATAAAATCATGCATTTGCAGGTAAATGGATGGCATTGGAGAAGATAATGCTAAGTTAATTTAGCCAATCCCACCAAACCAAATGTTGAATGTATGTATTCTTTAAAAGAATGCCTGTTTAAGATTTTTGCTCATTTTTAAATGGGGCTGTCTTTTTTCTATTGAGTTGTAGGAGTGCCTTATATATTTTACAAACTTACCTGAAAATTAGTCTCGTATTAACCAACCATATAAACTCTTATTTTTATCACTAGAACAAAGCAAATTCCTTAAGAATAATAGGATCAATGTGTTTAGTATCACATTTGACTCATATAACATATCTACAAAGTGATTAGGATTTCTTATTCTTGCCTTTTGCCTATTACATAGTTAGATGTGAAAAGTTTTGATTTTGTTCATTAGCAATAGAGCTGGTACACATTCCTAGGAATTCTTATCCCTAGGCCAGTGGTCATTCTGCTATGCTACTTTACTTCTTATATTATTTAGTTGTACAGTATTAACTAAAGATTTCTTGTATAAAAATCATACCATTGAAAACTATATTAAAAATAGAAATAGAAAAGTGGGAAAAGGAAAATATGTCAATCTAGTCCCAATATTAAAATACAACCAGTATGTAAAATTACTATATATTTATCCATGATACATTAACTATAATAGATATTTTTTCAGTTTCAAAAATACTATGAGAACAACTTTTAATTTTCTGCTTTGTCAGTTATTTCCTCATGTTATTTAATCTTCACCAACATAAAATTTGAGATTATATAATTTTTTATTAGGAGGATGTTTTGGTATTTAACTTCTTTCTGTGCAAAATTTAGGATGAAACATTAGATTACTGTAAGCCTTTACTTGTTGATAGTATTATTTATTTAATGAGTATTTGCAAATTTCCTAAGTGCTTGTGCAAAGATAGAAGGATGTGGCATAATGTAGTCCTGAGTTATTTCAGTCAGTGAGTTTAAGATTTAACAGGTTGGTCATTTATCAAAATAACACTTCAAGCATTTGGTCCAATTCAGAACCAGTTGCTGTTCATATTTCTTGCTAATTGGAGCTGTCTGAGATGGTCATAATATATTGTCCATAATAACCATGTTTGGTCTGTTTGGTAACTCAGCTTTACTCTTGTATGAACAGCGCTGTCTGTTAGTGAAAGAACAGTAGTATAAGCAGGGTATTAAAAATTTCAGTGTTGTGATAAGGCAGTCTTCCCCATGCATTATTTATTCTTTAAAGTTGAGAAACAAAGATTTCTCTTGTTGTTATGTAGTTGGGTCCCCACTCAGCAAAGCTGATAACCAATAACAAATTACTAAATATGGTAGCAAAGTCTCCAACATGGTCTTCAGTGATCTTCATCGTCTTGTGGTATTCATGTTCTTGTCATATTGAAGGGGCTGGCTTGTGTGACCCACAGAATATAGAGAAAGTCATGATATTTGGCTCTAAGACTTGTAAGTAAACTATTCTGCATGGAAGTTAATTTGAAGAACTGTCAGTTATACTGGGAATCCCCCACATATATGGACTTAGCTATATGTGTTCTTTCTGGGATTAAGTTTAAAGATTCAGAGCCATTTGGACCCACTTGCGGTATAGTTTGTGCCTATAGCTCTACAGTACCACACATTCCTACCTTTAAACAGCAGATTTGACATAAACAAGGCTATTACAGTGATCACAAAGAGGAAGAAAAAAACTCTAATACTGTTATTTGATGTGACTATTTAGAGTTTTTGAGTTTAAAACTTACTATGAATTTTAAAATGAAACAGAGTTGCAAGGTAAAATTTTTTTTTTTTTTGTGGGACCAGGGATTGAACCCAGGGCCTTGTCATGCTAGGCAAGCATTCTAACTACTGAGCTATATTCCAAGCCCCAAAAATATATTCTTAACTCTTTTTTTTAACAATTAAAGAATGAGTTAAGAAAACCATGGTTATTACTTATTATTGCATAATTATTGAAAATAATTTAGTTGTATAGACACAGTTCTCTGGGTGCCAAATACATAAAAGATGTCACTATTTTCAGACAATCTTGTTGGCCAGTGCTTTAATTCAGCAATGGGACAATGACCAAATCTGTCCTACTGTATTCAAATCCATTCATTTCACTGACTCAGGGATTCTTAACTTCCCACTAATGACTTTAGGCCAGATAATTCTCTTGGGGGACTGTTCTGTACCTTTTCAGAAAAATTTGTTCTTTTTAGTTATACATGATAGTAGAATGTATTTATTCCCATACTCAGCTTCCTTTCATTCCCCTTTGCCTAATCCAATGAACTTCTATTCTCCCCTTACCTTATTGTGTGTTAGCATCTGCATATCAGAGAGAACATTGACCTTTGGTTTTTTTGGATTGGCTTATTTAACTTAGAATGATAGTCTCACGTTCCATTCATTTACCTGCAAATGCCATAATTTAATTCTTCTTTATGGATGGGTAATATTTCATTGTGTATATGGACCACATTTTCTTTACCAATTCATCTGTTGTAGGGCATGTAGGTTGGTTCCATGGCTTAGCTATTATAGAGAATTGAGCTGCTATAAACATTGATGTGACTGTGTCACTATAGTATGCTGATTTTTAAGTCCTTTGGGTAAAAGCCAAGGAGTGGGATACCTGGTTCAAATGGTGGTTCCATCCCAAGTTTTCTGAGGAATCTCCATGTGCTTTCCATAGTGGTTGAACCAATTTGCAGCCCCACCAGCAATGTATGAGTGTACCTCATAAATAACAATAAACCAACATTTATTGTTACTTGTATTTTTGATAATTGCCATTCTGAGATGAAATCTCAGTGTAGTTTTGATTTGCATTTCTCTAATTGCTAGAGATAGTGAACATTTTTTCATATATTTATTGACCGACTGTATTCTTCTTCTGTGACGTGCCTGTTCAGTTCCTTTGCTCATTTATTGATTGGAGTGTTTACTTTTATGGTGTTAAGTTTTTTGAGTTCTTTGTATATCCTGGAGATTAATGTTCTGAGATACATGTGGCAAAGGTATTTCTCCCACTCTGTAGGCTCTCTTTTCTTGATTGTTTCCTTTGCTGTGAAGAAGATTTTTAGTTTGATACCATCCCATTTATTGATTCTTGATTTTACTTCTTGTACTTTAGGAGTCTTATTGAGGAAGTCAGTTCCTAAGCTAACATGATGGAGATTTGAGCCTACTTTTTCTTCTTTTAGGTGCAGAGTCTCTGTTCTAATTCCTAGGTCCTTGATCCACTTAGAGTTGATTTTTGTTTAGGGGGAGAGATAGGAGTTTAATTTCATTTTGGTGCATGGATTTCCAGTTTTCCTAGCACCATTTGTTGAAGAGGCTATCTTTTTTACAATGTTTGTTTCTGATGCCTTTGTCTAGTATGAGATAATTGTATTTATGTGGATTTGTTTCTGTGTCTTTTATTCTATACCATTGATCTACATGTCTGCTTTGGGCCAATACCATGCTGTTTTTGTTACTATAACTCTGTAGTATAACTTAAGGTCTGGTATTGTGATGCTTCCTGCTTTACTTTTCTTGCTTAGGATTGTTTTGGCTATTCTGGGCCTCTTATTTTTCCCAGTGAATTTCATGGTTGCTTTTTCTGTTTCTATGAAGATCATCATTGGAATTTTAATAGGAATTTCATTAAATTTGTGCTTTTGGTAGTATGGTCATTTTGTCCTGTACCTTTAAAAAAACTTTTTAGAATTTTTTATTTATTCTAATTTATTATACATGACAGCAGAATGCATTTCAATTCATAGTACACATGGAGCACAATTTTTCATGTCTCTGGTTGTACTCAGAATTACACCATTCATGTCTTCATACATGTACTTAGGGTAATGATGTCCATCTCATTCCACAATCTTTCCTACCCCTATGCCCCCTCGCTTCCTTTCCCTCCCCTTTGCCCTATCTAAAGTTCCTCCATTCCTCTCATGCTCCCCCACCACCTCCATTATGAATCAGCATCCTTATATGAGAGAAAACATTTGGCCTTTGGTTTTTTGGGATTGGCTTACTTCACTTAGCATGATATTCTTCAACTCCATCCATTTACTTGCAAATGCCATGATTTTATTCTCTTTTAAAGTGGAGTAATATTCCATTGTGTATATATACCACAGTTTCTTCATCCATTCATCTATTAACACAAGTTGTGTAGTCACAGTGTTGGCTTCTACCCATTAGATGTCAACAACGCCTACTTCTCAGTAGTGACCACCAAAAATGTGTCTAAACATTGCCCAATGTCTCCAGGAGCAGAATCCCCTGATGGAAACCACTTGCACTAATTCCTCTTTTACCAATTTTGCATTTGATGTACTTCATCTATCAATTTAGTGTGTTAGACTCATCCTACCATTTAACTGTCTCTATCATTTGGCAAGTACACGTAAATACAATTATAAACACTAATCCTATAGCTGAATTTGTCTGTGAAAACCCAAGATATCAAAATTATAATTAAAAATATAGACCCAGAGAACAGGCCCAGTCAAGAGAAACCTTCTGGCAGTGTCTGAATTCTGGTCACCTTGCAGAGCTAAGGACTCAGAACCTGTGAGGAGGGTCTTCTGGAATTTTTTTTGCCCAAGAATTTGGTCCTCTGATGAATGTAAGAGAAAGATATTTCTTTGAAATTCATTTCCAGTGAGTGAAAAGCTGCATGACCTTTAGTGGTCATGAAGTAGAGGCCAGAAATGAGGAGCATGACCTCTGCAAAGAGTACCTTGGGGTGACCTCATAAGCCATTTAATCTTCACAGACACTTATCTGGGGTTCCAGCTGTGTGTGAAGGTAATAGATTCTGCTGAAACTACAGACTTAAAAAAATAAGTAGATCTGTTCGCCTGAGGGTCATAGCCCACAACAATGGAGTTCCTCATTCTAGGTGGAATTACTTTCATGTAGACAGTGCTTATTTTGGGCTCATGGTGATGCTGGAATACTGCTTCTTTGTTCTTCCCCCTTTGCCATAGATACTCCTCCTGGTGTGCCTCCTAATGGGCCATACTGGCTCATAACAGTGATTGTGTGCAGCAGTTCCCATCCCTGTGTTGAGTCACTTTACACTGGTAGCATGGTGGGGATAATTGGTAGATACTACACATTAATTCTCCCTACACAAGCCTGTGAGACCTGCTTATTAAACAATTACCAATACATCTGCCAGAGACCCTCGGTCCTGTGGAACAGAGTTTGCCAACTACTAGTTTGGTGTCTTAGCACATTAGGAAGTAGTTGTATCAGTTTTTGAGGGCTACCAAATGAAGGATAAATGGTCTCTGACTTGAGGTGGTTCAACTTAAGATATTTTTTACTTTATAATGATGTATAAGTGACACACATTTAGTAGAAACTGTACTGTAAATTTTGACCTTTTTCCAGGCTACTGATATGTGGTATGGAACTCTTGTGATGATGGATACTGGCAATGAGCCCCAGCTCCCAGTCAGCCATGTAAGCTCCAGGGAGAACTTCTCACACTTTACAGTGTGTGGTGTGGTAGGGGAGGTGTATTAAAGGCATTTGACATGATACTTTGAATTTATGTTGGCTTTAGCAGGATACGACTCCATTTTAAGTTGAAGAGAGTCTGTACCAAAACCTGAATGGTTTAAATAACAGAAGTTTGTTGTCTTCCAGTCCTGAAGGATGGCAGTCTGAAGTTAAGATGTCCCTACAGAGTCATGTTCCCTCTGCAAATGCTTGGGAAGGATCTCTGTCATAGCTCCTGGTAGTCCCTTAACTTTTGAATAGTATGACTACAATCTTTACATGGTGTTCTCCCTGGGTTCATGTCTCTGCATCCAAATTTTACCCTTTTATAAGGACACTGGTCATGTTACATCACAGCCCCCTGCTCTCAATGCCTTTTAACTTGATTCTCTCTGAAAAGACCCTGTCTTCAAATAAGGCCACATTCAGAAGCACTGTAGGATTCAAACATATCTTATTTGGGGGGGGGATAAAATTTGACTTACCACAGTAGCAAGCATAGATTATATTTCTATTCTGTCCCTCGTTGACCGTGTAACCTCATTTTGGTACTTAGCCCCAGATCTAAATCTAAAAAATGAGATGGCTGGTCTATGTGATCTGTGAAAATTTCTCTCTCAAATTCTGTGATTTTTCAAACATATTTACTCTTCTTGACCCTCCATTAGTAGTATCCATCTCTAATTTGTTTTATGCTTTCTTTATGTATAAGTCAAGCTATTTAGAATTGACTAGTTAATAGAAACTACTTTTTTCTTTTTAAAAGCAGCTATTGTATTACTATATGCCAGGCATTCCATTAGGAGCTTTACATATTTAATTTAATTCTCAAAAAAGTCCTGCAAGGTATTTATTAGAATCCCCATTTGAGAATTGAGGCATTTATGATGCAGAAAAACCATCTAATTAATTAATTTATAAGATAAATAGAGCTGGGATTTGAACTCATGTCTTCATGATTTCAAAGCTGGTGTTCTTTGTACTCTTCTGCTCTGAGGCATTGAGGGGGCCATAATTTTCAGGTGGCCATTTTGTTAGTGAAGAGGACACTTTACCAGACAAGTGCAACCGACAGGACTGATCTCTTTGGTGCTGGATTCTGATGGTAGCTGATAATCTCTTTTCTGCAGTCCTAGTTACTCACTGAGAAGTCTCTTTTTTAGCTTGTTTAGGTTTTTAATTAAGCCAGTAAAGATACCTGATTCTGAAGAGAGATTGGAGCAGAAAAGATTGCCCAGCTGTCCTGGGAGGAACCCACAGCCTTCAGTGTGTCTGCAATTTTTGCATCCAATAAAAGTGTGAATTTGTAAACTATAGTTAAGAGTACCCAACTCATAGGGTGTAAGAGTTAGTCTAGATGACTGTTATTTTTGCTGCTTTGGGAACTTGGTCCTCCAGAACCTGTTCTTTTAATTATTCTTGGGCTTCATTACCAAGTGCCAGAGCCATTTTATTTCTCTGATGCCTGACAAGTTGCCTGTAGGGACCTCTCCATCATCACCAAAGTCTACAGGGGAGCCTCTGTCACCCCTGGGAAGAGATATCTCCACTCCCAGGCTGCCTCCCTTAGGTGCATGTCCTCTGCTACTGCTGCTGCCGAGGGTGAGCCCTAAGGAGCACAGTGGTGTGGTCTTCTGTGGAGCAAAGTCTTCTTTTCACCTAATTGCATTCTTCATGAAGGATAACTGAAGCAGTGTTGTCCTTCCTTAAGCCCTTCATTTTCTTTAGTGAAAAACAATCTCTGTTTTGGTCTCTGTTCTTGGCAGGCTGGGTTGGGCTGAGCTGGGTTAGGAGACTGATCAAGCACCAAGGTGTATGTAGAGCCTCTTCTTCACTGATGACTGAGAGGGTTCATTGGATCATCCTCTTCTAGAAATCTATTTGGTTGCTCATAGATTCCTGGTGATTCCAGTACCTCTGTCCCCTTTAATCATATTCCATAAATAGCAAAAACAGAACAAAACAAAACAAAAAACATTCATTGTTTTCTGTGCAGAGGAGAAGTGTGGCCATAACTGTTGGAGACCATTGCAGGTGCTCATATTACTGGAGGTCATATGTGGTAATTCATGTGCTGATCACCTTGATCATCCTGCTTCTGTTTAGTGCAGCTTATCTTCTGTACATGTGCTGATGGAGAACTTTGAGAAGGAGATCATATGAGCTGAGGAGCTGATGATCAGATAAACTAGGAGGAGAAGTCCCAGGAAGAACACGCCGTTCCACTGTAAACAGAGTTCCAGTTTCCCAGGAATCCCTATATGTGTTTATTCATGGCCCTAACTCTTTGTTTGGGTCCCGGTTCTGGTGAGTATACTTCTTATGAGTTTGTCTTCCTCCTTTTTTCCACTGGCAAAAATTGTCTAGCCAATATGATAAGGTCTTTGGGGGAAGAGTCTGTTTAGCCAATTTTATCCCGTTGTCCCAGACATGGAACATATATGAGAACTTACACATAGGACTTGGGGAGTAGAACACTTACATAGCATGCGTGAGTCACTGGGTTTAATACCTAGTGCTGCAAACACCCCAAAACCTTATATATGGTATATAATATGTAATATAATCTATAGTATATAATATGGTATAATTATGGTAATAATATTAGTATAATTATAATATTGTTACTTAATGTAATAATATATGAGCTCTAGATTATGAATTCTAATCTAAATGACATGCACCCATGTCAATTTCATTGAAATATTCACAGAATTAAAAACTTGGGAATTGATGGATTAAAGGGCTTGGCCAGAAGCCAACATTTAGGTCAAACATGAAGACAAGAACTACATTAAAATGTAATCTAGGAAGACCTGGGGCTTAACTTTGGGAGTCTTTAGCTAAAGGTACATTCATGTTACAGCCCTGTGTGATAGGTCATTATGATTTAAAGGGGGGGGCCCTTTTCATGTGCAGTGTAGAGGCCGGGCTATGGAATATCCAAGCATTGATACCTAAGTGGGTGCAGGTTGGCTGCTACCAGCTGGCTCTTTGCTGCTTTCTTTGCTGTGTCAATAAAGTAATGGGAAAGTGGGCATTCTTGCACTGATTAGGAAAAGGCTGGGGCCAGGAACTTTCTCCTTTGAGGCAGTCTGGTGAGTTTTCTCCTTGTGCTCATATTAACAAACATGTATTTGCAATCCTATTGTCCCCGGTCAGCTCATTCCTGCTGCTGCTCTCTGGGAGTCTCTCTGAATTGGGATGGATCTTATCCACTTCTTTTTTGCTTCCAACTTCCCTCATCTAAGAACCATGTAGCATTGCTTTCTAAAGCCATTTAGAAAAATATATATGGCTATTTTTAGAAAAATTTGTGTGTTTTGAACAAGCCATTTTCTTTCAGTGGAAAACCTTTTTCAAGTAGAAAGATGAATGTCAAAGATTCTAAAGATTGATTTCAAAACAACTTTTGCTAGAGCCCTCTTGGAAAGGCCAAACTGATAGTTCCATAAGGTTAAAGAAAAATAAGAAAAACAGAAAACATTGACTCTCCCTCTGAGAGTCTGAAAAGGGCTTCTTTTAGCTGAACAGGCAGGTGGGGGAGGCCAGTGGCCTTCAGGAGTGTGGGCTGGCTCCTGCCCCTGTTTAGTCTATGTGTACTTGGCCACTTTTAAGGAAGCTGATCTGGATTTGTGAGGGGCTGGGCTTTGCCATAGCTGGTCCAAGTGAGCTGGTGCTGCAGTTGCTCCTGCTGCAGATCAGGCTCTGTGGGTCTCAGCTGGAGTTCCTAGCTGCACTTCCCTGGAAGCCCCAGTGGCCTGTCCTCTCAGAGTCCTCTGGAGAACTGTGGTTGAAGGCCAGGGATGCTTCTTGGGTTACGGTCCTGAATCCATCTGGCTTCGGTGGTCTCTGGGGATCTCTGCTGGATGGGGTGCTCAGGTCAATGGACACACAATCCATGGGTGACCTGAGTAGAAGCCTTAACTGACTTTCCAAGTTGAATCCAAGCCTATTTTCTGTTAATGAGGAGACTGGGGACCAGGTAGACAGAAGAACTGAGTGATGTTTAGAGTTCAGGAGTTCGGATTCATGGTTAAAGTCACTGTTTGCATCTTCAGGGGTTCCCCAATGGCAGTGATCCTGGATGCTTGTTGGTGAGGCAGATTCCTGGGCATCTCTTTGAGATTCTGATTTTCATAAACATTCTGAGTCAGCATTATACAATGAAAACATAATGGAGCCATTGCAGTTTTAATTATTTATACAAAAAAGTGAAATTTTAATAATATATTTTATTTAATCCAATATAGCTACCTTTTCATTTTAACATATGATCTATGTAAAAATTTATTAATGAATTATTTGACTTTTTTTGGGATACTACATCTTCAAATTCGATGTGTATTTTGTAGCACACTGTAATTTGTGCTAGTCAGATTTCAAGTGTTCAAACACACACTGGCCAGTGGCACTAAAATAGGGGACAAGTGCCAATGTACAGCTGTTCCTTCCCAGTCAGTGGAGCTTTTCATAAGAAGGCATGTGCTGCCAACAAAGTAATGCACTCCCTGTTGCTAGACTCATTCAAGCATCTGGTGTTATAAAGTTCAAGACCAAAGAGCCCTGCCATCCGAACTTGGTTAAGCTTGGTAGGCACATCAGGGTTCAGTAATCAGCGGACAGGGCTTTGTTTACACAACAAATATGCAGGAAACCATTGGCTGAGGACATCTTGAAGCCACATGCCATTCGTGTACCATGGAGCGTGTGTGTCTGCACGTGTCGTCTGTTGTGCAAGTCCTGGAACTCTGTGTGCCCAAGGTATGGGAACCTGATGAAGTGTTTGAGTGGAATTTTCAACCAGAAGCAGCTGGAAGTTTTTCCAATTTAATCTGTAAATGCAACTGGGGGATTCTTGCACATGAATCAACTTGTTTGGCTTGACAAGCCCTCTCTGTGCTCTGCCTGTGCCCCAGTCTCCGCTCACAAAGGTGCTCTGTGTGTAAATTTGCAGGGGATGGGAGTAGGTGCATGGAAGTTCAAGGCAGACATTTCTGAGCCAGAGTGGAAAGGCAGGAAGGGTCCCTTGTCTGACTCCCCTCTCCCCCAGCAGAAGTCTTCACAGAGTGGAGGGTGGAAACATGTTTGAGCTCTAAGAAGATAGATGCATATGTAACAGGACCTACCCTTCTGTATATGTATCATTGCAAATAATTAATTTAATTATTGATTAATCCTTTTTGGAGAACAGTTATGAAGATATCAAATTTTAAAATTCACATCTTTTTCTTTTTCTTTCTTTCTTTTTTTTTTTTTTTTAAAGTCTATGCTTAATTTTGGTGAGAAAACGAAAAAGAAACAATGAGCTGCTGAGGACCCCGTCTTGTGCACCAGCATTGCGCAGGTACTCAGAGCTCGAGTGATGCTGGTCAGTGGATGAGGAGGAGTTGGAGCCATAATAATAACACTGTCAGAGTAAGAACAGTGACCAACACTTACCAAATGTCGATCATGTCTAAGGGGTGAAGTCATTTAGTCCTAATGTTGTGACGTAGGTACTGACAGTGATCCCCTTCTACCATAGTTCACACTGGGGCACAGAGAGGTTAGTTACTTTGCCCAGGTCACCCAGCTTGGAAAGAACAGAGATGGGGTTTAAACCCAGATGCATCCTTAGCTCTTACCCCAAAGCCCACACTCTGTTATGCTTTGGATCCTCCTTAAGTGCCCCCCCACTGGCCAACTCTCCACTCAGGTAGAAATCTGGCCTGACAGCCAGGTGGCCGTGCAGCCCCTGCTTGAATGCATGGAGCGCAGCCTCGTGGGCCTTCTGGGAATCCACACACCGAGCAGCCCTCTGTTGTCTGAGCTGTTCCCGCCTTGGACGCTTTCCAGGCATCATCCTGCTGCTTTGGTTTCAGCCTTTTGGTGCTTTACTATTCAGGGACCTCTGCTTTTATACAACCTTGTCCCCTGGAGTGCAAGATGCAGTATGGCAGCCTAGAGGACAGACACCCCTGGGAACCACAGCAGCTACAGCCTTGGGAGGCCCCCTCCACAGGGCTGTTCCTGGGGGGGGGGTAGGGTAGGTGCAGCACACATGGAGACTGAGCAGCCAAAAGACCCCTTCTGCCCTCTCCCACAACACTCTCCCCTCTACCCAGGACAGTCTAGGCTGAGAAAGAGAAGGGACAGAGGGGTCGACAGCCTTTCAGGAGTGACGACTGACATGTTCCTTGCCAGTGTTCTACAGTTGCCCCCCCTGAACCCGTGAGTGGCCTGTGCCCAATCCCCTTTGGTGGGAATGCCCCACATGTGCTTTGAGAAATTAAAGTGTCATATAAACAAACCCCCAGAATTATTGTCTTGTCCCATTGGCATTCACTTCTCTGGAATTCTTGACTTTTCCCTGTTATTGTGAAACTACTCTGTAAAAATGAGTCATTGTTCTTATAACTACTTAGAACCTGCTGAGAACCGTCAGCATCCCAGTGAAAATGCTCCATACAAACAGTGAGCAAGGGCTTACAGCCCCTGGAGATGCTTCCTAGGCCAGGGCTGAGGAAAAGCCTGGGGGGGGAAGAGAGCCATTGTGTTTCCAGAAGGACTGCCTTGTTAGGGTGAGCACTCTGCCATGGATGTGCCATACTAACAGGAAACATTCTGCCAGCTGGACTCTGGCTGCTGGGGCAGTAGCCCAACTTTGGCATTAGCCATGTGACCTTGAGTGAGTTACTTAACCTCTGGGGTCTCAGTTTCCTCATCTCTATAATGGAAAAAAAGTGACAGTACCTGCCTTGGGATGTTCCTATCCCTAGTGGGTGAATCAGGTAGCCCACTTAGAATAATTCAATAAACACCAGCTCTTGTTGCCATTTTTAAAGGAGTGGCTTACAATAATACCACATACAGCTCTGTGAGAGGGGCTGGTGACGGTGTTACTCCATTTATTCCTCACAACCACGCTCAAGGGCAAAAGTAACCATTTTAACCAGGAGGAAAACAGGAATTTTCTTGCTATGCTAATACATGACAGAGCTGGAATATTTTTTCTTTTTAGACACACATAAAACTTGTACATATTTATGTGATGTACATGTGATGTTTCAATATATAGAGAGAGTGTGTAAAGTTCAAATCAGGGTAAGCTTGTTCATCTCCTCAAGTATTTATCATTTATTTGTGGTACAAATGTTGAAAATCCTTCTAAATTAAAAAAAACAAGTACAATGTATTATCCTTATCTATAGTCACCCTACTGTGCAATGAACACCAGATCTTATTTCTGATCATTTAACTGTAACTTAGTTACAGCCTTTCCCTGTCCTTCCTTCCCACTCCTCTGGTAACTACCATTGTACTCAAACTTCTACAAAATTAATTTTTCAAAACTCCATATGGGTGAAGTCACGTGGTGTTCATCTTTCTGTGCTGGCTTATTTCACCTGTCCTTGGTTCTATCTGTGTTGCTATAAATAATAGGATATCATCCTTTTAAAACGGGATAGCCTTCCATTGTAAATACACACCACATTTCTTTTCATCCATTCATCAGTTGATGGATGTTTAGGTCATTTCCATTTATTGGCTATTGTGAATAGTGCTGCAATAAACAGGGTGGGTAGCCACCTTTTTACGAACTGATTCTATTTTCTTTGGATTGGTGGTTAGTGATGGGGTTGCTGGATTATATGCCAGTTACAGTTTTTCTTTCTTGAGGAAACCTCTTCAACTGTTTGCCATAGTGGTTGTACAAGGTTCTATTTCCACCAACAGTTTGTAAGAATTGTGCATTCCTTTGGTTTGTACCTCTATGCCTTCATCTGTTCTGATAAATCTTAAATTTGGTCTTTTCATGTTATTCCATATGTCTTGGAAGTTCTGTTCATGGTTTCTTACCATATTCTCTGTGTGGTTGACTTTATTTTCAAGAGTATATATTTTGTTTTCACTATTTGAGTGTCTGTCTTCTAAGTGGTCTAGTCTGCTGGTGTTACTTTCCATTGAATTTTTAATTTGGTTTATTGTTTCCTTCACTTTGAGAATTTCTGCTTGATTCCTTTTTTATAATCTCTGCCTCTTAATTGAAGTGATCTTTCACTTCCTATATTTTCTCTTCAATACCATCCTTTATTTCGAAGATCAGTCCAAGTATGTAAGTTCTAAACTCCTTCTCAGACATTTCTTCTACTGTTTTGTCTATAGATTCTATTGTTGGAATGTCTTGGTTTGTTTGAGGCACTTCATTCCCTTGTGTTTTCATGTTGTTGTGTGTCTTCCCATCTAGCTCTATGGATCTGAGGCAGTATACTTCTATCCTGTAGTCTTATAGTGTCCCTGAAGGCTTCCAGTACCTCACCTCTAAGGGGGAGATCAATATTAACATCACCCAATGCGAACTAAATACAACCTTAAGCCAAATAGCTCCTATTAAGGTGTCTACAGTTTTGTTGCAATAAATAGAAATTATATGTTCAATTTTTGTCTATAATATAAATAGTAAGTTTGCTAAAAGGGTTTACCATTCCAAATAATGGACAATGAGGGAACAGAAGTAGTGTAAGATCTGATGTTTATGAGGGAGGAGAGAAAATAGAGGTAAAAATTTTTAGTAAGAGTGAGGGAGGAATTATTAGAGGTAGGCTATTAGTATGAGAGAAGTGAGAAAGAATCCAGGGAGATAGGTGAGAGAAAAAAATATATACAGATTTAAAAAAAAATACAAGAATACAAAAAAACTTTGATATAGTATTGAAACATCCCATTCCATTCCTCAAAAATTGATGCAGGAAAAATATTTGGATTCAAAGGTGGTAGAGATGTGTGAGAGAAGGCAAAAACAATCCAAACTAACAAGCCAAACAAATAAACAAAAACCCCCTAAAATAGAAAAAGGTAAGTCTCAATGGAAAATTGAATGATTGCTTCCATTGGCTTTCAAAAATTTTCTTGGCTTCCCTTTTCTGCTGTTGTCTGAGGTTTGATGGTAGCTTCAGTCTGGTGGTGCCAGACCAGTTGGGTGGGGCGATGATAGCAAGATAGTCTCATACCCTCTTCTGGTCTCCCCACCCACTGTGGTAGGCCCCTTCTGTCCCCACACACTTCAGAACTCACTGAGCTAGAGAGCCTGGTCTTCTCCAGTTTGTCCAACCTGAGCTCCCCCTGGGGAACTGCTCCCAGTTTCTGGCTTTCCACGGGCTTGCCCGGTCCAGACTGGCCCACACAAACCCACCTGCAATCTGACGGACCTGGGCTTCAGCTTCCCTAGGCTCTGCCTTGCTGCAGTCTCAAGATCTCAATGCTGTTTCAACTTGAAGAGAGACCACCTGGGATGCGCTCACACAAAGGAGTGACCCTGCAAAGAGGCAGCCAGATGGTGGCCACTAGCCTACCCAGTTGCCTCAGGTGCAACCAGACCCACAAGTACCCTGACAATATATCTCCAGGACCCAGCTGGTGTCCTCAACTGAGGTAGCTGAGGCCTGAGATGGCAACAGTGGTGGTGGCAAGCCTGCAGGCCTGGCAGGTGTCCCAAGATGGTGGTGGCCTCATGTAACCAAACCTGTGGGTACTGTGACAGTGGACCTCCAGAAAGCAGTGGGCAGTGGGTGATTCGCTGGATGTCTGTGGGTGGTCTGCAGGCTAATGGTGGGCAATGGGTGGGTGGACGTGGGGCAGTGGACAATGGTTAGGTAAAAGGTGGGCAATGGCAGGTATGAGGTAGGCAAATGTGCAAATGGCAGATGGTAGGTGGTGGTCAGTGAGCTGTATGTGCTCAAAAAGTAGGCCATATGCAGAGACTGTGGGCCATCCCAGCAGAGGCACGGATGAGGGTAAACAGCAGGCGATGGCTGTCTCACAGAGAAACAGAATTCCCTCTGCTTGAATTCCGGGAGTCACAGAGCGACAAGTAATGTAACCTCCCTTTTGTTCACCATCTTGTATCTCCCCCATAATCTATTCTCAACAGATATTTCTTGGCTTCATTTTTATCACTCTTCCTCACAGCCCAGTCCACCCACCTTGAAATGCCTGTGTCTCCATGACACTATGTACTTTCAGATCTTTGTGCCTTTATCTCTGCTGGTGTCTCCCTTAGAAGGTCTGTCATGCACCTTCAGCATCTAGTGAGGCAAAGGGCACATCACGAGAATGTTTCCTGGTCTTCATTATAACATGTGTCCTCTCCTCTGGTACAGCCCCGGCCTACTTATGTACTGGAACATCATTCCCCAAAGATGTCAGTTCCTCCATACTAGGTGTCCTGATCAGTTTCTTGGAGCCGCAACACAAGCACCGCCTTTGGTGCAGAGAAGGAATTTAATAAGCATTTTTGCATAAATGTACCCACCTATTGAGTTAGCCAAGTATCGTTCATCCTCACCTCCAGGGGTCTGTGCATTATCTAAGTTTAAGCCTAACAATGTAGTAGAGTCAGGACATTTTCTTTCTCTCTCTCTTTCTCTTTTTTTTTTTTTTTTTCTTTTTCTGGTACCAGGGGTGGAACCCAGAGGCATTTAATGACTGAGCTACATCCCCAGCCCTATTTTATTTTAAAAAGTTGCTTAGGACTTTGCTACACTGCTGAGGCTGACTCTGAACTTGTGATCCTCCTGCCTCAGCCTCCCAAGACACTGGGATTACACTGCACCCCATTAGTCGGGACTTCTTAAATAAGCAGTTACTTTTGTCATTTGACATCCTTGCTAAGATGGCAGGATGCAAGAACAGTTTTTACATGTCAAAGAGCACAGGGTTGGTAAAAATCTGGGGAAAACCCAAAGCATATAATAAAATACTAAAAAAGAAACCTAGGGAAATATATGTGAGAAATGAAGTTCACATTCTTGGATTGTTTCTTCTTTTTTCAAAAAATTGAAATGTTTCCAAAGAGTACAGCCTCAAGGAACTTGGCCCAGGTGTATTTAATTTTCCAGAACAATATACTGATGATTATCATCTGGGAGTGTGAATTCTTAACCCTTAGGCCGACACCTACTGTTTGCTCACCACCCTGAAAGCTCTAGGGTTTCTGCCAAGGCAAGAAAATGTCAGAGGGGTAAATATGAAAGTTTATAAACTTAGAAGAAGAGTGGTCTGTGTTGGCTTGGAGGAGGTTTAGGTAGAAGGGACAAAAGAGCATGTGGGGTATCCAGATGTGGAGCCATTCAGTAGGGATGGGAGAAAGCTGGATGTGTGACAATACCCCTGTATCATGGGATTGGGTTTTCTAACATTTTCTCAGTCTCATGAGCTAGGGCAGAGAAACCAGACACATAGCCACTTTTTCTTTTATATAAAACTAAAGTTTAGATGCTGTTGTTCTACATGAAATGCAGTGTCCAATTATCATATATGTTGATTTAAAGTTAAGTCATAAAGACAAAGAAACAAATTTTCTCCTCCAGTGCTAGGAAAGAAGAGCCTGTTGGGGCAGTGCCAGTTTTTCTGAGGGATGATTTCCCCTCTTAGTGCTGAGAGTTTCAGTTCCATCAAGATATCTTATGAAAGATCTATTTTAAATATAGGTGCACATGTGAGAGAAAATTTCATTTTCATATCTTTCTTTTTATTTTTAAATGAATAAGTAATTATCAAAGCGGAAAAGGCTCATGATAGATCCTTTCAGAACCCAAAAGAACATCCTTCAGAGGATCTCAGCCAGGAAGCAGATTGGGTAGCTCTACTCAGCTGAGCCATTCTGAATTGTAGGCAGGAAAGCTACTCCCCATCTTCCTTTTGAAATACCCTGTGGTTTTCGCAACAATGTCAGAAACCTCTGTCTAGTCTCACTTCCTTGAATATCTTAAAGTAAGGCTGAGGACTATTTTTCCTCATTAACTGGAAATTTCCAACAGTTATTAAGATGGAAGAGGACTATTATAATTTGTAAGGGATATAAAACACATGGGTATTTATGAAATCTCCTTTTTTATTTGTAAAGACTATTGATCACTCAAATTTCTCTCTGGCTTTCCCTGCCATATTTATATTTTGTCCTGTCAGCCTTAGAATGTTTTGCAATGACACTTTTCTCCTTTCCACCCATCATTTCCAACCCCCACTGTTGACCCTGCATTTTTAAAGCTGAGATTCTCATAGTAGTGATTTGAGGAAAAGATGCCCACATTTTTGCTCTCTCTCTTCCTATAGAACTTGCTACAAACAAAGACAGTATCTTTATTGCATTCCTGAGATAAGCACCTGGGTAAACGAGATCTCCTGTGCCCTTCCTTTGTCACACTTGGGATTTTATCCCATAGAACCATGCTTAGGGTGACAGTGACATCTCCCTTCTCCTGTTGGCTGTGCCTTCCCACATGCATTCATCTATCCTCATTCACAGAACACCTATTTTACCATGTGCCTACTTTTTACCATGCACTGGGCTGCCTAGTGAGTTGATAATGCCAGAAAATCAGACATGGTCCTCATTCTCATTTAGCTTACAGTCTAGTAGGGGGTCTACAGTGTTATAGCCTACAGTCACAATGGCAGCAGCACCGGCCATGTTATGACATGCAGTCACAATAATGAAGGGAAGATATGCTTCCAAGAACATAGGGAACCATGCGAACCAATGAATCTGACAAACATAGTTTCTTGGGGGAAAGATTTTTGCATGTAGATTTGGAAGGCAAGTAGGAAGAGTACAGATTGAGGGGGAGTTAAGGGAAAGAGAGCCTCCAAGAGAGTAAGGGACCCTTGACATGAGTGGGCTTGAAAGTGAAGGGAGGCTTGGCTGTTCTAGGCCATGTTTAGGGTCTTGTCCTGTGCCTGAGAACAATGGGAAACCCAGGTAGGACTGAAGGTGTAACTCTGAGTTTTAAAAGGATCATTCTTATGTCTGAGAAGAAGAGAGTAGGAATGGGCTAGGGAGGATGCTGGAGGACTGGTTCATGTAATAAATATTGGTCCCCTGGTAGGGTTGGTGGCCATGAAATTGGAGAGAAGTGGAGACCTAATTATGGACAAGAATTGATGATGGATTGGCTGAGATGTGCATTGGCAAGATAGAGAAGATGGTGCCAGGTGAGACTTCTGCACTTCTAGCCAGAAAAACCAGATGCACTGAAAGAGATAACAGAGGAGAATTGGAAGAAGAGCATCTGGGTAGAAAAAGTTGTAAGGTCAGATTTAGACTTGTGGAATTTGGGATTTGGTAATTTTGGGAACGTGGAATTTATTTGGTAATTCATAGGTAAGATATGAACTGGAAATACAGAAATTTGAAGTCATTAGTAGATACTTAGGTGGACATTCAGATTTTCTAGGAAGGTCCTGTTTAATTGGTGTCTTTAAGTAGGGATATTCTTCTAAATCTAAAAGGTAAAAAGTTACTTCACTTGTCCAAGTGCTGCTTAGGGAGAAAATTGTGTCCTCCATGTTCTTCACCCCATCTTCAGCTACATTAGTAACAAACAACTTTCAGCCTTAAATCAGCCCTTCTCAGCAAGCTTCCTGAATATTGGAGAAATTCCTTCCACCTGTGTTGCCACTTCCTCACTCCATGCCCCACAGGAAAATTCATGGTGGCAAATGTGGCGATGGGTCAGAGAAGAAGCCTGTGTGGGTTTACCATGTCACATTTCTCCCACCCAGACATTCTGACACAAGAGGCATCAGTGGCTCTGGCTTGCCCTCCCATCTTACATCAATAACATCCCATTATTAGCTGCAAAGGCTTTAAAACCCATTATAACCTTCCTTCAAGTTGCTAAAAAATGCAAAATGCTTATTGCTTTTTCTACATTCTCAAGGATCCCTAAATTATTTAATATTTTGGAAATAGTCCTATAACATAATAAATTATGCTCTAAAAGTTGGATTATCAATATGGGACATATTACTATTACAACACTATTACTGACTATTAGGCTGGACATAACTCAAACCTGTTTGGTAGGTAGTATTATGTTTGCCATTTCCAATGAGAATATTGATGGTTTCAGAGGATATAGAGTGAGAAAGTGGTAGGTTAAGAATTTTAAGTGATGTGTGCTTGACTTCAAAGTCAGTGATCATTAGCAGATATAGGCCTTACTTTTGGGGACTTGATGGACATTGTATTACTGTTTTCCTTCCATAGATAGTTCACTCACTCTTTAGAACCTGGACCTTTTTTTAAATTTTTTGTTTGATTTAAACAGTGACGGTATAGACTGAAAAATAATGGTCTAGGGTCAATATACTACTGTCCCCCCCCCCCCCCCCCCCCCGCTTTCTTGTCTTGATCTATTTAAAAAGTACCTTGGAGACAAAATGTTCCACATAATATTATGGTATTCATCTGAAACCATGAAAGATGCTGCAGGTTGGGGACAAGTGAGCTCTTTTCTCTGAAACATTCAATTTTTGTTTCTTAGATAGCACTTGAGAAAGCAGAACCCTTACTAGTGAGAAAGATAACCTATTGATTCTGAAAAATGGACTCCAGGAGTGATTAGAGAGGTTTGTTGCTGTGCAGGATCCTAGTCTCAGGGATGGGGGAGGAAGTAAAGGGAGGAGGGGGTAATCTCCAGATATTAGTTTCAGTTGAGAAATAGGGACATTTGAGGTGTGGAATCTGATATTTACCATACATGGTGGTTTTTGCCCAGAAGGCTCTCAGAAGAATGCATTCTTGTTTTTCCCTTGTCCACACCCACCATTGATAATCAACTCCACTTGGGTGATTCTGGAAGCTAGTCGAAACCAGCTACACCACTTAATGTTTGCAGGGGTGGGTGGAAGAATAGTTTCTCCATTGAAAACTATTAGAGGAATTTATAGGCTGTCAGGGTGTAATTAGCCATGAAAGATATTGGCAAAGGCATGAAACTAACATTCCTCTCTCATCTCTTAACCCTGTCTCCTTCCATAACTGGCAAATCTCCACATCCTGGCATTCTTGTGGTGTTCTGCTCCTTGCATCTCTGCTCTGGCTTGGTTTTTCTGAAGCCCATTATGCTTTCTTCCCATCTGTGTTTCTATGAACTCTGCTAGCTGCTCCACCCCTCCCCCAGTTTGCTAATCTTTGTTTTTCTAACCTGCCTTCCTTAGCTCTGGGTTCTTGTGAGCACTTATGCCAGATAAACTTTCTGCCATTTTGCATGCATGCCTACGTGGATATGTATAATTTAAGACTTAGAAATATATTTTATTAACTTGTGTTATTGGCCTTGTTTTGCAACCTTGGCTAGAAGTCAGCCTACATGGAAGTTATCAGCATTAATTAATAATAGGTTTACTTGCATATAAACATTTTGAATATGAATATTTGGAGGATAAAGGCTGTTTTGAAATCTGGGATTCAGTTGTTGTGGGTTTGCCTAGGTACTCATTTTGAATAAAACCAAACATTATGAAAATTGTAATTACTTCTTTCCTTTTGGAGGAATGGTTCTCACAGACAGTAAGCTGTGGAGCAGGGATGACAGCTCATGGATATTAACATCACCCTGTGGAACATGACCTGTACTTAGTAGGAACTGAAAGAATGCTTTAAAAATAATAATAGTTTGGTGGTTTCTCAAAAAGTTAAGTATAGAATTACCTCATGACCCAGAATTTTCATTACTAGGTATGTAATTAAAAAAAATCTAAGGCAAGTACTCAAAACTAAATACACATTTGTGAATGTTCACGGCAGCATTATTCACAACAGACAGGAGGTGGAAACAACCCAAGTATCCATCAATGGAATGGAAAAATAAATTGTGGAATAACATATGATGGGAGGTTATGTAGTCATAGAAAGGAATGAAGAACAGATACATGGTGCAGTGTGTTGACAACTTTGTGCTAAGTGACAGGAAAGCTCACTGTCAAGGTCTGCTCAGACAAAATATCATAGACTGGGGGGATTAGCATTAGAAACCTGTCTCTCAGAGTCCTAGGGGTAAGTCCAAGATCAAGGTGTGGGTGGGCTTGGTTTCTCCCCTGGCCTCTCCTGGCTTGCAGATGGCAGCCTTCTTGTGTCCTCACGTGGCCTTTCCTCTGTGCTCAGGTGATAGGTGTCTGTTCCTTTTCTTCTAAGGGCAAAAGTGATATTGGATTAGTGCTCCATCCTAATGACCTTATTTAATGCTGATGGTCTGCTCAAAGGCACTATCTGCAAATCCCACTGGGGATTTAGTGCTTCAACATTTGAAATTTGGGGAGACATAATTCTATTAATAATAGCCACATATTGTATGAGTCCATTTATAGAATATATCCAGAATAGATAGAGCAGAAGAGACAGAAAGCAGATTGGTATTTGCCACAGGCTGGCAGGGTGTTGGGGAGTGGGTTGGTGATAATGGGTGGTGGGGAATAACTGCTTAATTAGTACAAGATTTCTTTTTAATGAAAATGTTTTAGAACTAAACAGAGGTGATGGTTGTATAACATTGTACATATACTAAATGCCATTGAATTTTAAATATTTTAAACAGTTATGTGTTATGTGATTTTACCTTGTAACACAGTTTTTAAAAATGCTATCCTGACCAGGTGGTTTTTCTTTCTTTTCTTCTCTTTTTTTGTGGTGCTGGGGGATGGTTACTCGAATACTCTACCACTGAGCTATCTCCCTGGCCATTGGCCTTGTTTTGCAACGTTGGCTAGAAGTCAGTCAGTTCCCCTTCTTGAGTAGCTGATTAAGTCCAGTCCCCTAGCCACCTCCCATATTAGGCTCTCACACTCTGGGTCGCTCTCTACCTGCCCTAATCACCTAGAGCCAGGTACCAGATGACTGAGAGTGGCTCCCATTGCCCCAGAGCCTGCTGAAATGAGTCAAGCTAGCCAATCCTAAATCAACTTGCCCGGACTCGCCCATTCCTTCCCGCAGAAACCACAAGACAGGTGCTCACTGGGTTTCTTCCCTGTCTGCCTCCTCCTGAACAACCCAGTGCTTCCCATGTGGCTCTGCACAGCATATTGTGTTTTCCCCAGGGATCTGGGAGAAACAAACTCTAAAACTCTTTCCAGTTTCTTTCTCCTGATATGTATCAGGCCTTGCCAGAGTTTACCCAAGGTAATATGTTTAAAACACACCTCAATGAGAAAAAATTAAAACTACAGCAAACCCCTCTGAGCACACTTCTAGATGCCAAGCTCCATGCTAAGCGTTTAATGTAATTCCATTTCACCACATAGCTCCTTGATGGGGCGGGGGATCGCCTATAATGAAGGCACTGACTAAGGTCAAGAGAAGTTAAGTGACACATTCTGCTTCTGACAAACATTCTGGAATCTTGGATTCCCAGAGTTACATAGGATGATTTTTGATTTGAAATAGAGTTGTTTTCAGTTGGTTTAATTTTGAAAGAATGCTGCAGTACTCTGAATTTGGACACTGGGTGGTGAGTTATTTAGAGGCTGTGATTCTGTTTTTAAAAGGAATGTTTGCAAAGAACTTGTTCTGGGTGGATGCAGAAATGTACTTTCAAATACTTTAGGGATTATGAAATTTAAAGGGATAGTAAGACATCTCAATGGAATCTCATGATTGGAGGATTCTTGGTGGCCAGGCAATATAGTGTAAGGGTGGTCACAGGGATCATTTAAGGAGCTGTCTGGTTCTGAATTAATATTTGACTGTTTTTTTCATTTAATTTTCTTGTCATTTTTCATTTAAAAAATTTTAGCATGTCATCTCATGGAGGGTTAAGTATCTTCAAATATGCAGACTCTAGCCAGGTGCGGTGGCGCAGGCCTGTAATCCCAGCAGCTCATAAGGCTGAGGCAGGAGGATTGTGAGTTCAAAGCCAGCCCCAGCAAAAGTGAGGCACTAAGCAACCCAGTGAGATCCTGTCTCTAAATAAAATGCAAAACAAAACAAAACAAAAAAATGGGCTACAGATGTGGTTCCCCTGAGTTTAAAGTTCAATCCCTGGTAACAAACAAACAAACAACATCAATAAAAAACAGACTTTAAGATATCTGGGTTGACCATATTTTGCATAATCTGTTTCTTTCCCTGTGGCTCACTGAAGTCACATGATTTCATGGTGACTGTACTTGGAGTGCTCTTTTTCCCTCTAATTATTTGTTCACTCTCTCCTCATTCATTCACTTACACACTTTCACTTACCCATTTGCTTAGGTGCTCATGAGTTACTCACTCACTGATGGAGTCTTTTAATCTGTATCAATAATACATGAAAAGTTCCTTATAGAAATGCACATGATACAGAAAAACATTGAGCAAAAAGTGAATGTGCTCTTGTTCTAGCTCCCTTCCTGGTTGCCTTTCCCCTTATTCCCCGTCCTTTGTTCCACCCCACCATTCATAGCTGTAGTTAGATATGCAAGGTTTGAGACTTTCTGTAGACTTTTTTTTTTTTTTTTTTTTTTTTTTTTTTTTTAATATGAACATGCTGGCTTTGTTGAGTGCACACGATCTTGCACCAGGAGGAATAGGACTGACCAGGAACAGCATTATCAAAAGACCCATCCTTACTCTTGGCAACTGTCTCTACTGATGTGAAAACTCATAACAACACTTTCTTTCTTTCCCCCCCTTTTTAATGGGTATGATTAATTAACATTTATTTGCCTGATTTTTTCCCACTTTTTTTTTTACCTATCCATTGTGGTTGTATATGGTGATGGGATTTGTTGTTACATATTTGTACATGCACACAATAGAACAACATGATTTGGCCAGTATCACTCCCCCACACTCCCCCTCCTTCCCTGGCTCCCACTCCCTGGTCCCTTTCCTCTACTATCTCCCTTTGATTTTCATGAGATCCATCCCTCATCTTGCTCTTCCTTTTTCCTCTCTAGCTTCCACATAGGAGAGAAAACATATAACCACTGACCTTCTGAGTTTGACTTATTTTGTCAACATAATGGTCTCTAATTCCATCTATTTTCCTGGAACTGCCATAATTTTATTTTTCTTTGTAGCTGAATAAAACTCCATTGTGTATATATACTGCATCTTCCTAATTGCTAATGATGTTGAACATTATTTCATATATTTGTTGGCCTTTTGTATATTTTTAAGTTGTCAGTGGACTTTTATTTTATTTATGTTTATATATGGTGTTGAGAATTGAATCCAGTGCCTCATACATACTAGGCAAGCACTCTGCTACTGAATCACACCCCCAGCCCCTGTATTTCTTCTTTTTGAAGTGTCTGTTCAATTCATTTTCCCATTTGTTAATTGGGCTATTTCATATTTTTGTGTGTAAAGTTTTTTAAGTTCTTTTTTAAATTTATATATGACAGTGGAATGTATTACAATTCTTATTACACATATAGAGCACAATTTTTCATATCTCTGATTGTATACTTTAAGTTCTTTATAATGATATTAATCTTCTGTCAGAAGAATAGCAAGAAAAGATTTTATTTCATTCTGTAGGTTCTCTCTTGACATTATTGTTTCCTTTGCTGTGCAGAAACAATCTTAATATTATGCCATTCCACTTGTGACATAATTTAATTTTTCTTTATGGCTGAATAAAACTCCATTGTGTGTGTGTGTGTGTATGTGTGTGCTTGTGTGTGTGTGTGTGTGTGTGTGTGTGTGTATATATATATATATATATATATATATATATATCACATTTTTCTTGATTAATTCATCAGTTGACGGACACCTAGGCTGAGTTCATCATTTGGCTAATGTGAATTGTGCTACTATAAACATGGGTACGCATATTTCACTATAGTATGCTCATTTTAATTCTTTAGGGTAAATACTGAGGAGTGTAATAGCTGGGTCATATGGTGGTTCCATATCTAGTCTATAGACATTTTTATTTACTGATGTATATAATAAGGGTTTCCCCATGTCATATCCATAATCATAATAGATTCCTTTTTTCTGGAAATATTTTAGAAATAACTATGTTTTAATTTTTATTACACTAGAATATTGCCAGTTATTTCAGAAACTTCCTTCTTCCTGTCAAAAGTAATCACTAATATATAATTTATATTAATAAATTCTTTGCATCTTTATGAATTAATTGAAAGTACATAGCCTCAAATACCATGGTGTGTTAGTGTTTGTGTGTATAAACTTCAACTCTCTCTTAGTCTATGGATTTTCCCCTCTGAGCCACTGGAGTGTCCCACAGTTTGGATTTTGCTTTGGTGCACTTCAACATGTTCTCTGGTCTTTGTTCTCCTGTGATTTGTCAGCTGGCTCCAGTGGCTCTCTAGCTTTTCAGTCCCCTGGTGGTAGGTGAGGCTGTGTTCTTTCACATGCCTCATTGCCTCTTGTTTTTCGTGATGGGTGATATCATACATCTTGCCTAGATCCATTCATCATTGGGGGGTGAAGATTCAAAAGATCTGATTTTATCATTTTCCTTTCATTTATTATCTGGAATGATTTTATAAGGAGATACAACTTTCCATCTACTAATTGGTTATCTAGTGGCATAGTTTATATTGGAAACTAAGGTAAATGCTTGATTCCTTCCTTCTATTGCCTTAGTTCTAACATAATGTGTTGATTCCCTGTCATCCTCAAGTGTTTAAAATATTGTTACAAACTCATGTATTTAAATACATATTAGATGTATTTAAATCCTTTGCAGTTATCATCCTTTTGACCTTTGTCTCCTCTTTCAAATTGAGCCACTTTGACCAGTGATTCTTGAGTCTTCCTGACATGACCCTAAAGACCTTTGGTAGCTGCTTTGCTTCATGTTACATCTAAAGTTGCAACTCCTCTTACACATTTACTTTTGACCCAGACTTGGAACCTGCCATTTCTCCAAGAAGTGCTATTTTCTTAAATGAGAAATGGTTTTCAAAACCACTTATCTAGGTGCTAGGGATGTTTGTAACTATGGGGTTAGTCACTGCTCTGGCTTTTCCAGTGGAAAGAGCTAAGAAAGTATCCACACATGTGTCATCTGTCTACCTACCTACCTATTTACCTACTACCTACCAATCTGCCTATCGATTATCTCTCTTATAAAGAGAAAATATCTGGTGAATTCATACTCATTTCTTGTTTAATTTGTTCTTTTTAGATACACATGACAGTAGAATGTATTTTGACATATTATACATACATGGAGTAACTTCTCATTCTGGTAGTACATGATGTGGAGTTACACTGGCTGTATATTCATATATGAACATAGGAAAGTTATGTCCCATTCATTTACTGTCTTTCTTATTCCTATCCCTGCTTCCTTCCCATCATTATCCTTTGTCTAATCCAATGAACTTCTCCCCCACCCTGCGTTGTGTATTAGCCTCTGTATATCAAAGAGAACATTTGGCCTTCGGTTTTTTTGGGATTGGCTTATTTCACTTAGCATGATAGTCTCCAGATCCATCCATTTTTCAGCAAATGCCATAATATCATTCTTCTTTATGTATGAGTAATATTCCATTGTGTCATACTCATTTATAATTTGAATTCAAGATTACAGAGCTTTTACTTTACTTTCTCTATTGTATATCTGTATATCTTCTTTCATACCAAGAATCCTACTTATCAGGCATACCGCTTGAGCCACATCCCCAGCCCCCAAATCCCATTTCTTGATTCTTGGTTTTACTTCTTGCATTTTAGGAGACTTGTTGAGGAAGTCATTTCCTAAGCTAATATGAGGGAGAGTTGGGCCTCCTATTCTTCTAGTAGGTGTGGGGTCTCTGATCTAATGTGTAGGTCCTTGATCCACTTAGAGTTGAGTTTTGTGCAGGGTGCAAGATAGGGGTTTAATTTCATTCTGTTACATATGTATTTCCAGTCCAATTAACTTTTTTGCATATACAGGTGGCACTCTATTGTCTGCAAGTTCCACATCAGTGTATTTGACCAACTTTGGATCAAAAATATTTGAAAAAAATTGTATTTGTATTCAGCATGTTACAGACTTTTTTCCTTGTCATTTATCTAAACAATACAACATAACAACTATTTGCAAAATGTTTATACTAATTTACACTATTTACAAAGTGTTTACAATTACATATAACTTTATTAGCTGTTATAAGTAATCTAGAGATGATTTAAAGTATATGGGAGGATTTGTATAGGTTATATGTAAATGTTACACCATTTTATAAAGGGACTTGATCATTTGTGGATTTCAGTATTCATGTGGATCCTGGGACCAATGCTTGATGTATATTGAGGGATGACTCTATTATCTTCTTTCTCCTTCCATTTTTCATGGCTTGTACTATGTCCACATTGTCAGATTTACATAAATAGAGTTATCTATACTATAAAATCTCCTTTTTTTGCCTTCATTCATTCTTACTTTTATCATCACGTATATGTTAAAATATTCACTGCCTAACCTAGTATGTAATGATTCTTGAGTCATTTTGGGCATTTGAAGCATGAATTCTAGTAGATTCCTCAGAGCTGAAGAGAATATTTTTGAATTACTATCTGAGGTAGTAGTTTGTTTCTGCTCTCTAAATGTGAAAGTTGTTTTTCTTGAATATATAATAAATTAATACAAAGATGATCTGGGGTTTTCTCTTGCTTTAAAGAGAACTATTTAGACAATTGATGAAGTTTGAACAATCTGTATAAGAGGTATGAACAATAGCATCGTTAATTTTCTTACTACGGTACATACATTGTGGTTATGTTAGAGCGTGTTCTCGTTTTTTAGAGATATAACCTTCAGTGTTTAGGGATAAAAGGGTGTTGTGTCTGCAACATCAGTATTTATCTACACACACACACTCCTGTGCACACACAATATATGTAAGTTTTGGGGGAATTGATGTGAAAGGTTCATGGGAATGTGGATTCTTTATATTTTTCATTTTAAATGATGTTGAACTAAAAGTTAAAAATATCTACATGGATATGCAGTTCCCACTAGACATCAATGTATGTATGTGCCTATTAATGCTACTACTCTTAATTTTATGGTAATTCTCTTTTTAGTCTACTTTGAGTTATATTTTTTCAAATAAGCAGAAAATTCTTTTGATGTTTAAGGATTTAGATTTGATGCTATAAAATATGGGATATTGATTATGTATCTAGAAAACATGCTGGGAGGAATACATAGTTGTCTTGTTTGGGCAGAAGAAAGAAATCATTGACAATGGAGATACAAAGATTTGATTACAACTCATTTCACATAAATACTAACTCTGCCATATTGTCCTGATAATTAATTGAGACATTGTCTCTCTTCTTCCACTTTTTCCTTTAAAGTCAAATGAAAATAAATAGAACTATTATTATTTTGCATCGAATGTCCCAAGTGGATTTAGAGTGATAGTTATGAAGCCAATAAACAAGAGACAAATGCAGTGGAATTTTATAACAACAATGGTCTTTCGGGTGTAATAATTTTCTTAGGCAAGTTCATAAAAACAGTTTTTCCCCTTATTTTCTGCCCTCAGGGACTTATTTTCTGAGAAGGGAGAATTTTCCAGTAAAATTAACTCTGTGTAGATTTTATGAATTTGAAGCCATACTGCTTGTGTATGTTGATGGCTTATACATTCAGGCCATTATTACCTGGTGGAGCCCTTCCTGGTGGGTTATGTTCTTGTCCTGATGTCATGGGACAAGTGGATGTAAATGCCTTCATGGCGGCACTCCTGGATTCTTTGTCTAAATGTTTTCATCTTTTCCAGTAGATTGCCGGTTCTCTTTAAAAATGGAAGGACCTCTTAAAGGTGTGAAGCAAATCTTTGTCATTTAGAGGGTAGTCCATAACTCACAAATGGATTTTCTACAGAGGTTGTTTCTAAGGCACTGGCTTGAAGTGAAAAATGGCATTTATCTATGGGCACGTGATCCTTACGTTCTCAGCCCAGCTGAATAGAATCACCAACCTTCCTGGTAGTTTCTATGGTACTGAAGAAATGCCACAGACCCTGTGCCCGGCATGACTCTCTAGAAGCAGTGGTTCACGAGTGGACATCAGAGGTAGTTTTGACAAGCCTTGCTGATGAGCCCCCTGTGTTAATAACCCCGCAGTGTAGCTCTTCTTACTTTGTTCCTGTGCCCAAGGTCATTCATGCTCCTCACCAACAGTCGAATACATGCCACTCTTTAGGCACCATTCCAGGCCTTCGAGCACACGATTCCTCTCCTCTGTCCCACTGTACGCTGTTCCCCACATGAACCCATGCCACATAAAGCTGTAACAAAACATGGCCCGCCCTTATTCAGTTTCCTACCTCTCTTGACTCTTCTTGGCATCTGGAATCCACTTCCCTTTGTGTCTGCCTAAGAGATACCTCTTCTTTTCTGGCTCATCTCATATGCCAACTCCTTTTATGATTTCACCACATAAAAGGGACCACCTTTTCCTTCGATATATTCTCATTCCATGGTTATCTTACCTGTCTTATGGCACATAAATTATATTTATGGAATAATTTTTGGTAGACTATTATCCATTCCTGTGTATCACTGGAGGGCAGGGACCCTTGTCTTACCTGCCTCAAAGGATCCAGCCATGCCTAGCTGGATGTGGCAGTTGCAAGGCTGGGGATTTAGCTCAGTTGGTGGGGTGCTTGTCTTGCAGGCACAAGGCTCTGGGTTCAATCCCTAATCCCCACAGCATCACAAAAACAAACAAACAAAAACCAAACAAACAAAAAACAAAACAAACTGGATGTGGCAGTTGCACAACAAATTCAGGAGGTGTTGAACTGCCTCCCTACCTGACTCCACTCACATGTATACTGAGGGTGGTGGGTAGCAGGTGCAGGTGCTGGTAGGAAGCCAGAGAGGGGCGCTGTGTGTGCTGCTTTCAGACATTAATGTCTACAGACAGCTCTAAGTGCTGTGTACCTTTGGCTTTGAGTCAGATATAATAAAACAAAATCAACCATTAGGAGTAATGCTTTTAAACTTTTGTTATAAGGCTCACAAAAGATGTTTGCTATCCCTGACTGGTGTCAGATGCAATAAATATAATTAATCTCTGGAAACACATAGATGAAATTACTTTAATCATGGCTTTCATTTGTTTCCAACTCTCTGAATCTCCTGGGCCTAGAGCAGACGATCTGGCCCTTTGCCATGTAAGGCACCTTGATCGCTTCTCCTGGCTTGGCTTTAGGGATCATGAATCTTTCTGGGTACTTGAAACTCAAACGTGAAAATTGTCGGGCTCTCCATATCCATCTCCTGGGGACTCCCTGAAAGAAAGTTTATTTGCCCAGAAGGAGGTGACATCTCTTTATCCTCTGATTTTGTTTTCACAGCTAATAAAGTCAGGAGGGGCCTTGGCACCTGCTTTCCTCAGGGCAAATTCAATGAGACCACAGTCCTGGAAGTGATGGTGCCTATATCTTTATATCACCAAGGATTTTCCTTCCATGGGTCCCCAGCTCTGGAGCTTTTGCAGCGTAAAAACTGTCAGCTCATGAGTTGGAGGCATCCTTGAAGTTAATCCAGCCCAACATCCCCATCTGATGACAAGAAACCGAGGCTGTATGAGCTGACCTGTCTTGCTGGGGAAGATGTCATGTGGATCCATAATTCTGAGGCTGGATGAGACCCAGCTCTTCATGGGGATCCTTTCTGCTTCACAGATTTTCTCAAACATTTTTCCAGGTGGGGCCTGTTCACTATTTCATAGATTCTGTGATGGGAATATTTGGTCATAAGAGTGTGCATCCCTTGCTTCCATTTAACCAGTGTTTATAGAGGCTCACTCTAGGTCAGGTGTTTTCTAGGTGTTGGGATAAAATGACAAGTAAGACAGATACAGTGCTCACCCTGGTGAACCTTCCAGTTTTCTGGGACAGCCAGAGGACAGAATAGTTCAGTTGATTTTGATGAGTATTGGAATGGGAAGTGTAGAGTCCCTGGAACCTCTCTACCTAAAGGATGGCAGGATTGGGCTGGAGGAGCCTAAGCGTATTCCAGGTAGAAGGAAGGGCACATGAGGAGGCTGCGAGTACTCTCTCGCTCTTCTCATGTCCACACTGACTGTAGACACCTTGGTGGCCATACTGTGCTTGTCTCTCCAGCCTCATCTCTCCTTGAACACCCACCTCAAGCCTTATTTGATTCTCTGTCTGAGCTTTTCTACATTTTCTTTACATGTGCTATTCTCCTACTGGAATGCCAGTTGCTTTCAGCCACACTCATACTTTAGGATTAAGCTTTCAATTTGACTCCCCTGGACTTCTTGGCTAAGTCTACAATGTGATCTCAGAGCACCCTGCCTGGACCTCCACTGGGCTTTACGGACTTTGATGTAATTGTCTATTTGTGCATTTCATTTGTTCTTTCCTGGATCTTAATGGGGGTGAAAAATGTGTCTCCCGTCAGTATTCCTAACACAATGCTAGGACTTAGTGGTTACTTCTAACACACATTTGTTATGTTAATAGAAGAAATAGTGGTCTTTGACTCTAGTTTGATTTTCTTTTCTCCTCCTTTCTTTCCTTTCCCTTATCTGCCCTCCTTCCATTATCTCTTCCTCAAATTCATCATTCATTCATTTAATCCATCTAATAGATGTCTTTGAGAAGACATCTTTGAGAATCTCCTCTGAGCTTACTTCAGTGGAAGACTTGGGTGGGAAATTAGATAAACAGTAGCTTTGCACAATGTTTCATATTAAAGGTGTTTAAACAAAGGGCTCTGTAGTACCAAGGATGGGCTGAGTTTGCATGTCTCGAGTCATGGAGGACAGCATTCCCATCAATGTCCTATTTAAACTGAGACTTCAGAGATGGAAGCGTTTGCCAGGTGAGAAGGGCGCAGAAAGGATGGTGAGTGGGAGGGTTCAATACAAGTGAGAAAGATCCTGAGTTGTGGAAATAAGAAGTTTACTGTTCATGGCGTGGAGGGTGTGTATGGGATATGGGTGTGGGGGAATGAGGGCAGGGAAGGGTGGGTAGGAGGAAATGCAGGGTGTGAAGACCAGGTACAAAGTGCTTTTATTGCCTTTCCAAACAATTACGATTTTATTGTGCAGATACTGGGAGCTTACTGAGGATTTTAAGCAGGGCATTCTTCTCTCCTATGTTTTGTAGGAAACGGATAGGGCTCTCCTAACAGGAAGTTCTGGACCTCTAGTGCTAATCTGCTCTGTGCTTCCCTGCTACAATCCTCTTCTCTTTTAGCAAACCCTCTTCCGGGGACACAGGCCATTGCTAGTATTGGATGGAGCTCACCACAGCCAGCAGGAGAGAATAAAAGATTAGGCAGAGTAACCCACACATTTGCAAGAATTTGCCACCTTTACCTCTGGGGATATGGGATTTTTGAAATGATAGTGATTACCAGCCATGTATGTTACTTATTAGACATCTCGTTTCCCTTAATAATCCTGATTAGCCAGACAATCTGCTATTTGGCACTGACTTAAATAGATGGTTATGGAATTTTTCTATTTTAGAGCTGATGAAAGGACTCATTCTTCTTGAGCTGCTCTTCTTGTTACAGCAACAATGGTAAATCCTTGCTGACTGATCTGAGGGGGCCATTGAGCTCGATAGTAACAGTTGCAGAGCTGAATGCTTACATCAAGGCACCCACCATCTATTGAAGTGCTTCAACGCATAATTAATCAGGCCAGCTAAAGTTGTACATCATTGTAATAATATTTACTCTGAAAACTCACAGTTGGACTAAAGTCTCTGCTACAGACTCTGCTGACATCAAGAAATCTTAAACTTCCTCTTCGACAGGGAGCTTTATGAGGCCTTACATTGGCAGCCCCACTGCAATTCCTATTGCAGATGCTCATTGAATTCTGAGCTATTAAGGATTGACACTGGATTAGAGGTGATCTATACAATTGTTTCCACACCTGGTTGAACCACAGAATCAGGAAGATTTTCAAAGTTTCTGGACTTCCAAGTTCCAACTCTGGAGCCTGATTCAGGAGGCAGGGCAAGAGCAGGATATTGTAGATGCATTTTCTTAAAACCCAGGTTATCCTTCTCGTGAGAACTGCTGATCTCATTTTGAGGACACTGAGGGCTAGCAGGTTGAAGTCACTTGGGATATAAAACCAATATGGATGTTTCCTGGGTTTTTCTAAATGGAAGAGAAACTGCTAGTAGAAACCCCTAGAAAATACTTACATTATTAAAAGATGTTTGTTTAGAAAAGTCCCCACTTTGATTTACAGAGAGGCACAGTATTTCCAAGAGTGGATTTGATGACTGCACACAGAAGCATGTGGGTGCTGGTGAAACATGCAGATTCCTTGGATTTCGCAGTGATCCCTGGTGTCATAGCCTCTGAGAGTGGGTCCATGAATCCATATTTAGTTAAGTCCCTCAGTATTTCTGACAACATGGACATTTGAGAACCACTGGTTTCTCTGTTTTCATATCAACGGCCACCTCTTTGTTCTTGGTAGATGCGCAGTACTGTGTGTTGAACTCACTGGAGTTGAAATTTGCAAATGCCGACATTTCCAGTGTTCACCACGACTTCCTCCTTGTTTCCTCTGACACTGTTGACTGCACACTCCAGGAATGCTCTACTCTCATGATTTCCATGTGCAAACCCCTCGCTCTTTAGCTTCCTCTGTGTCATTCTTGGACCATCCTTCTCTCTGCTGGACTCCTTTCCCTTCACCTGCCCCTACTGGGGAATCAATTGCATGCCCTCTCTTGGGGGACACAGTGATGATTTCCAAGTGCCTTTCACCAACCCAGATGTTTTTCCTGAGCTTCAGACCCTCATATGCAAGTACCTGCACTTTGACTGTCAAATGGACCCCTCAGGTCCACACTGCTGAATGGAGCTCGAAGTTTTTCCCCAGCAGCACTGTTCTTCTCCCTCCTGAACTTGTGTTGGTGGTGCTGCTTTTCATTTTCCACCCCAGACTCTTTCTTGTCACTTCATCTCTCTATATGAGCAAACCCTGCTGACCCATGCTGTGGAGTAGACCTGAAATCTTCTCTGTCTTTGCTCTCCTTAATGCCACTGCCTTAACCCCAAACCTCCCAACCTTCACCTGGTCCTGATGCCAGCTTCCTGGTGATGTGTCCTTTTACTAGTCTTGCCTTCTACTGTCAACCTCATTGCCTCCAGAGTGCTTTCAATGTGTGTGTGTGTGGTTTGTCCTTCAGGGTTCATGTGTGAAAAACTTGGTCCCTAGCCTGTTGATATTGGGAGGTGGTATGGAACCTTCAAGAGGTGGGCCTTAGAGCAAATTGACTGGGTTACTGAGTTCTGTCCTAGGAAGGAGTAGATGTAGTTCTTGCAGGATCCTGATTAGTTCTTACAAGAGGATTGTTATAAGAGAGTGGCCCTCAGCCCTTTGTGATCTTTGGCTTCCTGTTCACCATGAGCTCTAGCTCTCTCCTCCTCACATACATCCCAGTCACAATGCCAGCTGTCGTGATGTGATGCACCCAGGGGGGCTTTACAAAAGTTGTTTATATTTTTACCCACAAAACTGTGAGCTAAATATACTTTATTTCTTTACAAAATACTCAGCCTCAAGTATTTTGTTATAGTAGTAGAAAACAAACCAACTATAGTGGTCTTTTAAACATTTGACCCTAATGCTCCTCCTGTTTAACTCTGCATGGCCAGAAATTATGCATTGCCTTTAGGATAAAGCCCAAGTTTCTTAGTGTGATGCTCAGGTCTTCTAAGATCTTCTTTAACTTCGTCCCTCCCTGGATCTCACTTATAGCCTTCGAGAATTGCTCTGCTCCCTGGTGTCTTAGAGCATTTTTTTCATAAGAAATTTCCATGACCATGAATGCATTTCTACCACTATAGCCTTTCTCCCCATAAATCCATCAAGTGAGTCCCTTATCGTTCTTCTAGCTGCAGCTTTGCCTCTGGGACCTTAGCTGACCTTCTGGCTGGGGCATGGGCCCTGCTTTTTGTACTGTCTAGCCTTGGACACCTGCTTCATAAGTGTGTGTGTGAGGATTTGTTTGCATGCTGGTTTTCCCTCCTTGACTTGATTCATTTATTATCTTCAGGCTTAGAATCCTGACTGGCTCTTTGTAGGTACTTAATTAACACTTCTTTGAGTGAGTGAGTGAATTAATTAATTAATTAATTATTCGCTGTCTTACTTTCAAAATCATATATCATGAAACATTTTAGCCATTTTAGCCATTTTTCCAATTTTTGAATCACATGTCATATGTTAATGCACTGGCAGTAGATAGAGTTCATAAAAATAACTATGCATTCTGATTAACTGACTCATGTTACCCAATTAATTTTCTTATTCAAGGGTCAGCCAGAAGCAGGAAATGAAGCAAATATATTATGGCATGGATCAACATTACAACCCATCCTTTAAGCAGTTGATAGGAAGGAGTTTAAAAAACAACCAAGGTAACTAGCCATTACTTCATCTTTTATGACATATTGGGTATTTTTTTTAAACCAAAGGAAATCATATTTCATCTCTGTAAGTAAGAATCATGCTAATAATGGAAAACAAAATTATTCCAACATTTTAGCTAAGGTTACAATGCCAACTGTAAGTAAAAAGGAGTTGGACGTGCTCGAGGGGGCCTATGTTTTCTTGGTCCTCCATTTGTTCATTGCAGCATTGGGGTGAAGGGATCCATGGGTGGCTAGATCCAGGTTCCACAGGCAGACAGGGAAGGAGTTAGGGGTGTGAAAGGTGGTTGTCAGATGGAGAGAGCAATACATCAGTGACGAATCCTGGGAAATCATTAGGTTTGAGTACAGACATGTACTGAAAAGCCATAAACACTTCTTGATTTGTCTCCCTGGGCCAGGCATGGGCTTTTGTGTTTTATATAACCCATGCCATCTAGTCTACTCTGAAACTCTATGAAGCTATTACCATTTTTTTAAAATTTTAAAAACTCAGGAACCATTAACTGATTCTTAGTTAATTTGGTTAGCTGGGGGATTAGATAATGTGAGCCTGATTGATCCCATAATTTAAAATTCAGGATGGGAAGGCAACTGCTTGATTTCAAAACAGAAGAATATACACTTGGAATTCCTCTGTCCTCTTGTCCCTGTAATAAATGACCTGTTGATTCTCCCAGAACTTGTGCCTTGTGGGTGCAAAGGAGGCTTCACCTCTCGCCCAGGTTACATAGGCAGCTGTGTCCAGCTTCCTAGCTGCCCAGACTGGGACCAGGCTCTCCTTTGGAGAGAGTCTTATCAGTGGTCACCGTCCATTAAGCTCATAGCGGGAGAAGGGAGTGTCATGTTTGACCTCAAAATGCCCCATTCGCTCTAGCCCTGCTTGGCTCTGGATAGATGTGAATTTCACAATATCATACACTGTCAGGGTGTTGGAGTGGGAAGACCTAAGGATGCCATCAGCTCCTCTTGTTTTACAGATGAGGAATTGCATGTCCAAAGCCAAGGAGCTCTGAGTGCAGAGTTGGAGTTTCCTGGCATGTGGGACTCTAGCCCTAGGCGACAGTGGCTCCACCATGTGCTGTATGCATAGCTCTGCTCATTGGCATCCCCTTCCCTCCCGGGCAGTTGGATGGGGCAGTATCTTTAGCAGCTGAAGCCCCATTCAGTTGTCCTCTTCCAGCAACCAAGGTCTGTGCTTTTGCCTTGCAATTGAGTTCTTGCCAGCCAGCCATTCCAGAGATGAGGTTCTTCATCGTGGTTGGCTTCTAGTGCTCCTTCCCACCCACTTCCACCTCTCCTCCCAAGTTTCATGGTGCAGTCCACACGACACCTTCTCTGCCCGTCTTCTGGTGTCCTTCCCATGCAGCTAACAGTTTTCCCTTTGTGGTGCTGTTTTCCTAGCCCAAACACCCTCTATCACATTCTTCCCTCTTACTCAAAGCAAGGCCCATCTGGCTGTGTTTTGAGCTTTAATAGGAATCATTCTTTGTGTGTGTGTGTGTGTGTGTGTGTGTGTGTGTGTGTGTGTGTGTGTGGTGGGGGAAGAGGTACTGAGGATTGAACCCAGGGTGCCCTGTCACTGAGTTATGTGACCAGCTCCTGCTCTTTTGACTTTTATGATCATTCCATAGGGTGATCTTCCTGCCCAGTCTCTGAGCTGAGATTACTAGTGCAATTTCAGCTGGAATCATACTACATATATTTTTTTAAAATATTTTTTTTGTAATTGGACACAATACCTATTTTTTATTAATTTATTTTTATGAAGTGCTGAGAATCCAACCCAGGGCTTCACATGTGCTAGGCGAGCACTCTACTGCTGAGCAACAACCCCAGCCCTAGGAATCATACTATTTTTAAGACACTCCACCAGCCTACATTTAATAGTCTTATGCAGATAGTCAAGTGACTAGTCCTTATGTAAAAGTCTGTTATGTAAACTCAACTAATCATTGCTATGCTAGTGTGGCCAAGAGTATTTCTGAGCATGTGTCTGTCTCTTGAACTCCATTCCTGTACTCCATTCCTTGGCTGGAGTGATTCTGTGACCATTGATGTATGAAGAGCCCACTGTTCTTTTTGCCTTGTGGAGACTGGTATGCTCATGCGCTAAAGGTTGTGAGAAGTTCTGTAGAGAAACTGGACTTGCTTTTTTAACCATGAACCTCTCAGATTTATGTCCTTAGAACCATTCACTTACATGAACTACTATCATCCTTTTGAATTTTTTGGGGGGAATGTTCTACTAGGAGTTCATGACACACCATTAGGAATTTAGAAATTTAGAAGTCTTGTCTTCCCAATCATACTCTTTAGATTTTTGTGTGTTTTTTTTTTAATCTCTCCCTGTGTTCAGTGGAATGTTTCTTTCTTTTAAAAAATTTTATGTGGTGGCAAGAGGATTAAAGAAAGCTTGCTTGTTTGTCAGTGTGGGTCCCTGGTGGAGAAAATAACTTTTGTCTTGCTGATATATGGCACAGGTCAAGAATGGTCAGCAGGAAGAGGGGAAATTGTGAGAACAACCTACAGTGTAAACTTGTCCGGAGCTGTGAGACTGGGTCTAGGAGGGCCAGATTGACTGGCAGAAACCTTCATGTGAAGAAAGCAAATAAACCCTAAGCCCATTAGAGTGAAAAGCAAAATTCAAAGCTGAAGAGTGGTGGTGGTGGTGGTGGTGGGGACTGGAATGGATGATTATAAAACACTCATTTTATTTCAGATTCAAGAACTTTCCTGGGCTGAGCTCCCAGATCATCACCCTGCTACCAGGAGCTGAGGCTCCAGCTGTTAAGACTCTGTTCTTGCCAATACTTCCCTCTTTTACTCTTCTTGCTTTATGTTTCAGTAATGACCTTGAGTAACCCTAGGTTCCTATCCATTCAGTTCAAGATGGTTCAGCAGTTATTTAGTGAGCACTTACTACTTGCCAGCCCATGTCAGGGCTACAAAGGTAAATGAGACAGAGTCTCTTTGCTTGAGTAAGCTGAGCCAGGGACAGAGGGCATCATGAGGTACCATAATGGGTAATTTCCATATGGCGCCAAGACAGGGGAAGCACAGGAAGGCACCTGACTAATTCTGAGAACTTTAGTGACTGTTTCTACAAGAAATGCAGGAGGTAAGTGCTCAGGACTCATGAGATCTTTTGAGACCCATGAAGGTGTTTTCGTTTCTTTTAAAATAAGAGATAAAAATGAATGAAGATTCAGCCTGGATTTTTTGTCATTATATCAACACAGTTGAATATTTGTTATGGACAAAGGGGCCCTTGAAGGCCAAAGGCCTAGGGCCCAGGAAAGTCATATATGTCTGTGTTAGCTTCCATAACAAAGTCACACAGACTGGGTGACTTGAACAATAGTATTTATTGTCTCATAGCTTTGAAGGCCAGAAATCCAAGATCAAGTTGTTGGCAGGGCTGGTTCCTTCTGAGAACCACGAGGGAGAATGTTCCAGGCCTCTCTCCTAGTTTTTGGTACTCTTGGGCATCTGCTGGCTTGCATATGGCCCGTTTCTTCCTGAGTCCTCACATCATTTCCTCTCTGTACTTGCCTGTCTCTTCCCATGACATCCCTTTTTGCAAGGACTCCAGTCATATTGCATTAGGGTCCCACCCTACTCCAGCATGACCTCATCGTAACTAATCCCATTGACAGTGACTATATTTCCAAATAAGGCCACATCCTGAGGTGCTGGGGGTTAGGACTTCAACCTCTACCAGTGACCCTGGGCTCCTGAGCTGTCCCTGCTCCTCTCCTCCTTGCTAGCCAGCAGCCCTGTTGAAGCGGGAACAATGAGGGCGTCACATGGTGTTCAGTTATCTGTGTTTACAAGTTCTCTTCCCTCCTTCTAAAGAAGTAAAAGGGATTCCAACTGCCCCCAACACTAATGTTTTTATAGGATGCTGTGGAAAATTATGTTGCCGAGCTTGATTATAGCATTTTATTTTTGAGCTAACTTCAACTAGAAGATGGATGCATTTAGCTATCTACAAAAGTACTCTACAGGAAGAGCTGAGTGTGAAATCTTTGGAAAGTTGTCCTCTTGTTGAGCAGGACACTGAGTCCTGAAGGTCCCTCCTCTGCTTGTTGTGTCCTCAACAGGGGTTCTGGCCTCAGGGTTCCAGGATGGGACTCTGGGTTCCATGCTAGAGGCTGTTTTCCCACTGCCCCACCTCCATTTTTAAGGCCTAGGCCTTAAGCCAGGGAACAAATGCCAGTAAATGGTGATAAGGCCATTGCACATCCACTAGTTCTCACCCTCACGTCCTCGGGGCCAGGGTCTAAAAGGGGCCAGAGCACATTTTTCACAGGTCTCTTATGCTATTTTGGAAACAGAGCCAAGCAGTCACCCAGGGCAAAACCTGGCACAAGCCCCCACAGCCTGTTCTGAATTTGCATCTCTAATGTTGTGTGTTGCCCTGGGAGTCCCAGGGGATATGTGCACCCGCCACCCTGACCCAGCAGCCCAGAGAAGCAGTGGTGGTTTGAGGACAGCTGCTCTGCTTCTCACTCCCACTCCTGCAGAGTCTGCAAATACTGCTGGGTATCTGGTCCTCATTAGAGTTGACAGTTCACAGGCCTCACCCTGAACTGCCACCACACCTGTGGTTGACCAGACACCTCCATCTTTACTTTTGAAGAAAAGCCCAGGGGGGACTGCTCAGGGGCTGCCAGAGCTTGTCCTCCTGGCTCCTTTGCTATGTAACTGGCTGCTGCTGTTGTCACCACCTTCTCCCCCTGGGGGGCCAGCTCACCACAGGTCTCTGGGCCTACCCCAAGGGCCTTGCCAAACTCCCTGGAGTACAGCCATCCGAGTCTCTCCTGGAGCCTCTCACAGGTTGTATGAGAAACAAACTGAAAATGTGCAAAGTCCTTTGTCACCTCCTCCTTTCCCCAGCTTCTCATGTGAAGATCTCTGCATATTCCCTAACTCACACTTCTTAATAATTATCACAAAAATAACTCTGTGTGGCAGCTCAGGGCAAACATGTTAGCTTGAGTCTTTACAGTTAGACCTCCGATTGCAGCTGGAATGAACAGCTATAATTAAGGAGAGAACACAGAAAAAAAGAAGTTTTGAAGTCTGTCCTTTGTTTCTGAAGCATCTGAGCTGTTTTGCTATTAACAGCAGGAAATATTTAGAAAAATCCAGGGCATTTCCAAACATCTGACTGCTCAGCTGGGTAAAAATACAATCTAAGTATTTCCTTTCAAATTTGCATCACTTTATGATTAGTCAGGGATTTTTTCCCCCCAGAAATGGTTTCTATTACAGCTGTGTCTTTTTTTATTTGGTGACCTAATTACATGATTCTTCAGCATGGAAAAATTCACGTTATTGGTTTAAAAATACATTGTTGAACCTTAAGAACAGGTTTCTTCCATCAACTTTATAAAGTTTAATCCTTTTTTTTTTTATTCTAGGGTGTAGGAAAAAGAGCTTCAATGGAGCTTTAAGGTGTATTAGGGTAGGACAGAATAGACATTAGAAAGGGTTGTGGAGAGCCCTTCTGAATTTACCCTTTTACTCCATTCATTATTGTAAGGGAGAAAGCTGGCACTGGACCACAGCATTCCTAATTTTTTAAACCAGAGCATTCTGGCCACAGAGCTCCCTCCTGTTGGATGGCTTAGACTAACTACTTCTCAGTCTCCTTTGCCCAAAGTTCCTCTGTGAGTGCTGGATCAACCATTTGCCATTTGAACTCAGCCTCTTAATAGTGGTCTCTTTAAAAGATTATTGAGTTTGTTTCATGACTTAGACACATTCCAATAGTTCTAGAAAAACATTGCCTCAGATAGAATATAATCTGAAGATTTACATTCTTTAGAATTTGCTAGTCAGAAGATACTTTAGCACACAGATCCTTTAAAAATAAATTATTTATAGCTTCAATATTTTCTTTATAATGTGTTCCAACTAGTTCATCATTGAAGCAAGTATTATACTCCGTCTTAAAAGCCAAGGTATTTGCTTCCAAATGAGAATTTAAAGAAAATTCAGTGTTTGATTTTCCCCCCTTATCTTTTCTGGGAGTCGATATATTGTGTGAATGGTCAACACCTCTGCCAAAGTCAACTTTTAAAATAGACATAACGTAAGAGCCTCACAGAGCTTGGCTTTGTCTGCTGGTGGAGCTTTGCCTGTGAGGATTCCGGTTCTATAGGATTGGTTTGCCAGCCAGGAAGCCTGTAGCCTACATTCCCCAAGAAAGAAAAATGATTGCTTTTGTTCGTTGATGAATGAACCACCTCATCCATCAGTGGCATCATTCCGTGTGGCTCGGTATAGAACTTTCCTATTGTGGATGCATTTAAAACATGGCGCTCATCTGGGATGAGCTGGGTGCATCATGTTATCTGTGTCCACAGTGGTGCTCCTAGTCTTCTGGTGGCCTATGTGATACTGATTCACTTCCTCTTAAACAGGGCTCATCAAACATGAGGTCTCCATATGATCCTTTTGAGGGTCCTTGTCTTCATTGTCAGGGACTTTAAGGCACTGGGAAATGAAGAACCATCTGGGACCCATACACATCTTCTGAGGCAGTGCTGCTGGGGACTTCTAAGCTGTGGATCAGTAATGGAACCCAAAGTGACTGCTCTTGTAGCACAGAGCTGCTGTTTAAGATCAGCACCTGAATATTGGAGATGACTTACTGCTAATATTTAAGAGATGAAAAGAAAAAATAATCTTTAAAACTCTCAGCCTTCAGATTAAGGGTTGGTGAATAATCCACAATGTAGAGGTATAGGTGATTAAAACAACAAGAAGAAGGAAGGAAACATTTCAGCTTTGAGTAGTCTTTAGTTGTGTTTTCTATACAAGATCTAGTCAGGCTTGAATTGCTAATAGGACTATACAGCTTGCCATGTGTAGAATTATCTCCCTCCAAAAGATGTGCTGCAGGTCTAACCCCTGGTAACTGAGATGATGAATTTATTAGGAAATGGGGTCTTTGAAGATGTCATCAACATCTCAGGTGTGACTGTCCTAGATTTAGTGTGAGCCCTAAATCTACTGACTGGTGTCCTTATTAGAGAAAGGGAAGGAGGTTCGAGACACAGAGACACACAGTGGAGACTATGTAAGAGGTGATGTGTCTACAAGCCGAGGAATGCCAGCTGCCCCCAGAAGCAGGGCAAGAGGCTGGAGCGGATGCTCAGAGCCTTCAGAAGGAACCCAGTCTGCCACCCCTTGACTTCTGGCCTCTAGAATAGGGAGAGATAGATTTGTGTTGTTTTAAGTTGCCCAGTTTGTGGCAATTTGTTTAGCAGTAGCCCATAGAAACAAAAATAGACTTGTAAAAGGTCTTGAAGACTCTGATCTAAAAGTCTCATTTTGTTTTTGAGAGACTCAGTGACTTGTCCAGGATACAGTAGGTGCATAGCTAAGTCCAGACAGAAATGCTCCACTGCGGACTCTGAGTTCAGAGTTCTGTCCACCCATTCAGAGCTCATATATATATATTAAGCAAGGGGACAGGTGCCAAAGGGAGGCAGAAGTGGGGCCTATCAGTTCTGCCATTAAGGGATTCCCAGAGAAGTCATGTACTCAAAAAAGTTATAAGATGGTATCATTACTCAGAATAAGTACCTGGCTGGAAGGGTCAAGAAAGGCTCATTTTGGGATAGGCCTTTGGGGCTGGATTCTAAGACATGAAATTTCATCGTGAGGAGAGGATGGGAAGGGGAGAGCCTACGTGAAGGTGAGGGGGAGGGGCACATTTTCACAAGTGAGCAAAAGCTCGGGAGGTGTGGGAAGGCAAGACAAGACTCTTCTGGGAACACAGAGCCAAGGCCAAGGGCGGAGGACGCCGCTTGCCACCGTTGTTCCCTTCTTTCCAGTTGGAACCCTGCATTGATCAGACCGCCTTGCCCTCATCACAGCTGTGCCCCTCAGCGGAGAGGGCCACAGTTCTCCTCAGTCATGCCCCACCCCTTGCCAGTGATAGGCAGAGCCACAGACATGACACGTGGGCTCTTTTTGGCCAATGAAGTTAAGGGGAAGTTTGGTGCGGGGCGGGGAAGCGGGGGCATGGAAGTCTCCCCCTGTCTCTACAGAAGGTCCAAAAGGGAAGCCTCCTTCTTCCTTTGGACATTTAATGTCTAGACCTGGTGCAGGCATCTTGTCATCAGCCTGAAGATGACAAAAGGCAGAGCAAGGAAACAAGAGGGATGAGACAGGGTCCTTGATGACACCATGATACTACTAACCCCACCTTGCCTTTAAGGTTCCATTATTCTGTTTCCTTATTGTTTCAGTCAGAGGGAATCAATGTTTTTACCACTCAGATGAAAGCTTGGCAGCCTTCTTGGAAGAAGTGACATCCAGGCCACCTGAAAGATGAGTAGACTATAAGTGGGTGAAATGGGAGAGAGCCTCCTGGGCAGAGAGATCAGCTTCTGTGACAGCTCTAAGGGCTCAGCCTGTCGCCCTTGCATTTGAGACACTGAAAAATGTGATCTTCCTGGCACAGACCTGGGGTACCAATGGGAAGGAAGGAGGAGAGCAGAGAGGGCCACGACCAGAGAGAAAAACAACTAGATTGGAAAGGAGGGTGGAAGTTTGCGAGGATTCTCGTGGGGAGGCAGAAGGGGTGTTTATTAGGTGAATGTTAAACTGGTTCCATGGAGACAGGGTGAAATTCCTCAGTCAGGAGGTGATATTGTTATGAAAACCAGGGATGGATGGAACCGACACCAGGAGCTAGAGCCTGTGATTCGGCAAGAGATGAGCTAGGGAGGAAGAAAGGGGCAGCAAAGCTGATGCGGAGGTACATGCGCTTATCCTGAAAAGACAGGAATGGGTCGGCAGAGTGGGAGAGGAGAGGGCAGAAGTGACAGTTATCAGTTTGGGGTTTCCTGAGTGTGAGGTGCTGAAAAGAATTGGAGAATGGTGGACTAAGTGCAGTCTCAGTCATGAGGGAGTCCTACTATCCAGGCAGTCAAGGTGGTCCTGGAGCGCAGAGCTTGGACTCTCAGGGCTGAATCAGGGTGCAATTGTGTTCTTTCCTAGCTTCCTGTCTGGGGTTGGTGACAGATGGGCTGGAGTGCCGGTGGCCCTTTATGCTATCCCTCTGGGTTCTTAAATTGGCCCAGGCCTTATCCAGAGGTGTTTCCTCCTCCCTCCACCTGTCCTTGTCCAGTGTCGGGTGGTACTCGGACCCTCCTCTGTTCTCTTATGTCCAAAACTTTAGACCCAGGGACCAGGCTTAGCCTTGTGAGTTCCAGATTACCATAGTTTTGTTCATTCAAAATCTTGGTTTTCCAAACTATTGTCCATGTTTTTTAAAAATGTAAAGAGCTATCTGGAAAGTTCACTTCTTTTTGACTTTACTTTCTTCAGGGCGGATCTTCTCTGAATGACTAGTTTTGATAGGTGGGAAGTCACTGTGAATGTATCAAACTGTTCCCTGGGCACAGGGAGTAGGCGAGCTTTAGAAATGTGGCCTGCTTGGGCATGAGGTAAGGAACAGCCAAACAGTGACCCAAATGTTGACTGGGTTAGCCCTCTCCAGAGGCTTCACTTAGGATTTGAAGGTGGGGGAAAGATGGCTCCCTAAACTCGAAGGCTGTTGTGTTTTGGGCCTCAAACTCTCCAGGCTGTCCGAGGAGGGGTGCAGGTGGTTTGGGGCCAACATCCCAAGAGGAATGCCGACCCCACTCCCTGGTTCTGGGAAGAAGTGGAGGAAATCCTTTGGCACCAACCAAGCCAACAAACACACACCCAAACAAAACAGCATGAGAAGCCCCACACCAGAAACTTTCCACTTGCAAACATGTTTTGTCACTGCCAAAGGTTTAGGATTGCAACATTTGGGCGTCTTTGGCCCCAAACCCAAGGACTCTGCAGTTTTCCCAAAGCACCTAAAATAAAGAATTCTCTTTGGCAAAAACAGTATGTTTGTAAACAGAAAAGCTTTATTTTTGAGAAACTCAATTCCCCCTTAGATGGAGCATATTCGGAATAAAGTCCCTGAGGCGATTTTCCATCTGCTTTTCCCAGCCGGGATTGTCACAGGCAGGTAGAAGGTCCTTTTCCTGAGTGTGGTTTTCATTAACTGTGTGTTTGGAATGCGTGCTTGTGGGCCGAGGGCTGATTTCCCTCTGATGCTTGAGAGAAGTGCCTGCAGACGAAGCCCTGAATTTGTCCAGACTCGGGTTTCTGGTGCCCTGGGATCAGAACCTAGAAACTTCCCAGAGAAGGGGGCCAAATCTTCTTGATTCATGTCAGGAAGCCTACCCTGCTCTGCTTCGCTTAGCAAGGATCTCAAATTGAAGTAGCTTGTTTTCTAGTTGCTTCTTTAAAGAGGTTCACTCTTAAAGATGAGCTCTCTTTCCCTTCCCAACAGCCCCAGGCTCATTTCCTTTCTCCCCTTCTCACTGTCAAAGCCTGTTTGCAGAGAAGGCCCTAGAAACCTTCTCGCTGTGGAGGGTGGTCTCAGGCTAACTCTTACAATAATCCTCACTGATTATTTGTTTTAGCCAGGGTTCTACCTACGAGATGTCACTCTTTCTGTGTGTCATCTACCTGTCTGTATCTGTCTGTCTTGAGAGGGAGAGGGCTTTAAGAAGGGATTTATTAGGAGAGTTGACTCATCAATTATGGGGGCCGATCAATCCCACAGGATTCCTCTGTGAACTGAGAGCTGGGCAAGTTGGTAGAGAGAACCAAGGAAGCTGATGATGTAATTTCTCAGACCCACGTGGAAGACCCAAGAGCCCTGGGGCCACTTGTGTGAGTCCCAGAGTTCAAAGGTTATAGAAACTGGAATTCTGAAGTCCAAGGGCAGGAGAAGAGGGTGTCCTGGCTCTGGAAGCGAGAGCTTGACTTTAGCCTTCCTGGACCCCCAGCTGGTTAGCTGGTAGGTATCCACATTAAGGGCAGATCTTTCCCACTTAGTCCATCAACTCACATGCTGATCTCCTCCAGCAACACCCTCACAGACATCCTGGCAGCCCACTGTTTAATCGTATGCCAGACTATGTTGGCTCCTTTCAGCAGAAGAAGGACTGGCTCAGTGTGTATAGAAGCATGGAAAGTAATGAATGCTCTACCATCTATCAGTCATCCCTTCATCCAATCAAGTTGATCCCCAAATCAACCATCATCATATTTAAAGTTTAGAACATCCTGGTCTAAAAACCTAAGATAAGAGATAGAATAATTATTCTATTTATGCTATTTCTGGGATTGACCATAGCAGGAAATTATATGTGTATGTATATGTATGCATAATATATAGTAATTATATACATAATACAAATTACTATTATACACGTAATATATACACACATATATAATATGTAATAATTTATTTAAATTTGAATTTCACCTCTGTGGAAGTCAAATAATATTAACCCTTTAGGGTGAACAATTCTGTGGCACTTGGTGCACCCACGATGTTGTGTAAACAAAATTTCTGTCTAATCTGAAATGTTTGCATCACTGGAGTGTAAACACTGAGCTCATCAAGCAGATTCTCCTCCTTCCCTCCTGCCTCTATCAACCACCTTCTGCTTTCTCTCTTGATGGATTTATCTATTCTGGGCATTTTATATAAATGGGATCAATATGTGGTCTTTTGTGTCCAGCTTCCTTCACTTAGCATCCTGTTTTTGAGGTCCATCCACATATAAATCCTGTGGAAGAGTTATTCTTCCTCCTAGTTAGGCTGAGTAAGAGCTTTTAGAAACCATGGGATGAATTCTAATACTTGTGAGGCCTGGGCAGACCCTGGGCAGCTGGGCCAACCTCTGTTCCTGGAACCACCCTTTTGTCTTCCATTCTGAGGCCTCTTCCGGCTCCAGCCCTGAATTAGGATTCCTGGGTGTTTGCATGCCTTCTGCTAGCTGCTCCAGCTCCTTCCTTCCACCCCTGTTCTGCACCCTGCCTGGCTCCCACTGTGCTCTCAGGACTGACTCTCCGCCTCCCTGGGCTGCCCCCTCCCCTTGCCTTTGCACACCTGGGTTCAGTAGATCTTGAAAGAAAACAGCTCTCACTGAAATAAGGAAGGAGGACCTTCTAAACCTCTAGCACTTTTCATCTTGTTGAGAGGCCATGAGTTCTCATGGATAGTGGTCGGAGCAGAGGGTGTCTTAACACCTGGAAGGAAGAGGATGCTGAATTTGGATAATTCCTGGAAAAGGTATTTAGCCATGAAAATATTTCTAATGTATGACTGTAATAAATTCATCATAAGAATATAAATTTAAAAATGGCTTGCATATGGCTTTTTCTTTTTCATGTTTTATTACTGTTTTCTTCATTTCAAAAACCTGTTATCATTCTTACTGCTATTATTGCATTCACTTGTTTTGATATTTTCATCTTTTAAAAAATATTTTTTTAGTTGTAGATGGACACAATGCCTTTATATGTTTTTATGTGGTGCTAAGGCTTGAACCCAGGGCCTCACACATGCAAGGCACATTCTCCACCACTGAGCCACAACCCCAGCCCTGATATTTTTCATTTTTATATCATTATATTTTTAAAACTTTCCCCAGAAATCAAAGAATTCAACCTCCTAGAATTGGAACTTGGATCTGTTAAATTTTCATAACGACTTTTCCTTTCTTCTGAGTTGATTCTGCTTATCTGAGAGCGAAGTTAATACAAAGGCAGTCCCGTGTGGCCACTAGGTGGTGCTCATATGCTACTGTAAGTGGAATCTGGTATTGAAGTCAAACTATTTGGAAAAACACTTTGTCTTCATTTTAGGTAAATACAGAGACAGGCCCTACAAAGTGTATGTTTCTTGCTTAGCTGATTGGTCATCTCCCTTCTCTTTTCTTCACTTCCTTGTCCACTGTGGTGTCATGGTTATTACAGAATGTCTCTAGAACATATCATTCACTTGTAGTAAGTATGACCTTGGGTAAGTCACTTAACTTCAGTTTTCTCATCCACACACTGAGATTAATAGTAATACATATCATAGGGTGGTTATGAGATTTAGAAAGTAAAGCTTTATTACAGCATGTAGTGTTATATGTGTTTGCATTTATCATTAATGTTTTTTCCCTTCATTATGGCATTGCTAATGACTTAGACTAAATATCAGTTCAATATCGAGATCACTTAAGAATCTCATTTGAGACGTAGATTTCTGAGGTCCATATCTGGGGCATTTACTAATTTTGGTGTTGGACTTAGGGAGTCTGAGTTCTTTAAAAGCTTCTCAGGTGATTTTAGTGCTCAGTTAGATTTGAGGACATAGACTCCCCATGGATGTTGTTGTCTATCCAAGACTAGTCAAAGTGTGAGAAGCTAACAATATTTGCACACCAGCAACTTCAGTTCCCCTTCAGCATAAAGTGTGTTCTGTCTAAAGCTCTGTCCACAGGAAGGATTTTTTTTTTGTCTTTCAAGTTACCCCCTGAGTAAGTGAGGCTATAGTGCAGTCATTGGATAGTTTTGGCTTGTATCCTTAAACTCAGATGACTCATGATAAAGCAAACTTGGGCTTTTCTCTTCTCCTCCAGTGGCTGTTCATAAGGGACCTCCCATGTGAACACAGACCTGAGCTAAGGAGAGCCACTAGGCAACAGTGGTGACTAATGGGAGAGTCTAGGATGCTGTTTGTGTAGCTTACTCCTACCCTTGACCCAGATGTACCATGCTGTTGTTTAGTGTATTCCCTCCAAAATTCAGGCATTGAAACTTGATGGACAAGTGATAGTTTTAAGAGGTAGAGCCATCAAGAGTGGTGTGTTCACGAGGGCTCCTCCCATTGAGCATGGGATTAAGGACCTTATAAAAGAGGCTCAGGCAGCATTTGGTTGCTTGCTCTTTTGCCCTTCTGCTTTCTGCTGTGTGAGACTGCAGCACTTCTCTGCTCTAGAGGACACAGCATTCCAAGTGCCATCTGGTCAAGCAGAGATGGACACTCATCAGATAAAAACCTGTTGATGTGTTTACCTTGGGACTTGCTAGTAGTCTTCAGAACTGAGAGAAATAAGCTTCTGTTCTTTATAAGTCACTCAGTCTCAGGTATTTTGTTATCCATAAAGCAAACTAAGCTTACTACCTCCATCCTACAATGGCTGCCTGACTGGGTCTGCCTGACTGTGGGGCTTTGTGGGTGTGATGGAACCCTGCTCATCATGAATGACTGGTTACTTGGTGTCTTGTGGTCAGGTGGTTCACCTTCCAGGGTCCAGTAGCATGGTATGAGCATTCTTTCTAAAGGTCTATTTTTCTTTGCTATTGTTGACATGGTGTCATCTGAGTTGTGACTTTCCAAATGTGGATTTCCAAAAACTCCACAGTGTCTTTTTCCATTGCCCAAACCTCCAATTTCATAAGGACGATGGGTCATATGGTCAGGTTATTGGGCTACTTGACTGCATCCTGGACCTTTTGCAGAGCCTTTTCCTATTTTGATTACCATTTAAAACTGGAAGCCTTTGTATCACTTGTTATTTGAGTATAAGCAGTATTTTCCAACTGTGGAATTAATGTCTCCTGAACTAAGGGAACTTACCAGGTATGCGACATTGTTCATTTAGGAGGGGCAACATACAATAATTTGTTCTTTTCTTTGCCTTAGATGTTCTGACATGTTACAGATCCTGGATCTTTAAAAGTGTACTGATGTGGCAGACTCTTGAATCCTCATAGAGATTGCTCATCATTTTCTTTATTGTGTGAGTCTGACTTACAAAGGCCCCCAGCATACTTGCCACTTAGGTCTGGTTTACATGATGTCATCGCCAGGGTGATGTTTTGCAGAGGCCCAGCTGGTCCTGGTCTCCTCAGACTACATTATGACAGAGAGAACATTAACATAGGCCTGGGTCAACATTGTAAGTGAATACCATTGTCTGTTCTGAGCAAACACGAATGGCTTCTGATCGTCCTTTTTGATAGAAATGAAAAGAACACAGTTCCCAGATCAAAGACTGCATGCATACCGTGTACCTGAGCCCATGCTTCAGTGAAGACACAACATCTGGCAGGAAAATTTCAGTGCCAGCTATGGCTGCCACTTGTTTATCATCTTCCAGGACCCATTTGGTTCTGCAGGGATCCACTTGATTAAATACTGACCTGATAGGGGACATACCTCTGCATCTTTTAGGTACTTAAGGATGGTTCTAAGTTTTAAAATCATGACCTCCTGTGTCCCCACTCTGGGATGTGATATTGTTTATGATTTATTATCTTGACTGGGGTGGGGGCACTTCTAGAAACTTATCCTTGGCCTTCCTCACTGATATCCCCCATACCATATCTATGCGAATATGTGTAACTACCAAGTATGTTCATTCCTACTGCACATTTGGGAACTGGGGAAATGACTGTGGAATGGGTCCATTCACCCAGAAGACCTAATGCAAACCAGACCTGGGCTTGAATGCTGCTCATTACCTGGGAGATAATGGCATGTAACAGTGAGCCATGAGAATACTTCAGGTCTTTGGGGTCTGAAAAGTGACCGAAGTCTGTAAACTGGGTTGAGACCTTGATCATTATTAGGGCAGTGGTTTTCAGACTCCTGATCACACCAACATTAATTCTTCTGATGGCACAGAATGAGTGATACCTTGGATGCTGCTCTCTTGGCCCCTCAGGGATGCTTTTCCCTAACAACCATCTTTATTTTTGCTTGCATGCTCCCCTCAATATATACTGAGGATTATTGTCTATAGGGCTTCTGTAGATGAGCATAGCCAATTGGTCTCTTAATATTTTGGGATTTATCATCCCCATTGTTGGGCATGTCCCACCATCAGCCCTGCCTTATAGAGGATGGCATCAATTGAGATTTTCATCCTTGTATCTCTTACCAGCCTACTGATTATTACTTTAGTAAGTAAAATGCCCACTGACGTTCCCATGGAACAGACTCTAGTGGATATTTTGGCTTTAGATGGTATGTCCACTGTCACTGTACCTTCTCTGAGTCTTTTGATTCTTCCTCTACCATCTGCCATTGTAGTTCTGGCATGTCTACTCAATTTAATGTGACCATCACTTGCTCCAAGCTTCTAAGAGCCATCTTAGCAGCACATTATTACCACTCCTTTGGATTCTTATTGGGATGTGTTGCTCCCCACTTCAAATTTCTATGTTGAAGCTCTATACCTTAGAATGTGACTGAATTTAGAAGCAGGATTGCTTTAGAAGTAGGTAACTAAGTTAGAGTGAGGTCATTAGGGTGGACCCATAGAAGAAGAGGAGATCCAGACACAGTGAAGATCATGTGAAGAAGAATGGAGAAGACGGTCATCTACAAATCAAGGAGAGAGGTCGAAACCATCTCTGCCAACATCTGTTTAATAACTAGTTCTGTGTCCACTTTCTTGGATTAAGGGATGCCCAGATATCTGGCAAAATATTATTTCTGGGTGTGTCAATTGGGTTCTTGTAGAAACCAGGCCTCTGGATTTTACATACTGCATTTAATGCATGGTTAATGTCCTCAGCTCTTCTTGTTACTCTCTCAGACATCAGTTGCCCTCAGCAATAGCCATGTAATTTCACCAACTTTATCATTAGTCTTTCCTATATGTATTTCTCAGTTGATGCTTAGCCTGGGGCTTGTGTACTTCCTGCCCCTGGTAGACCACCACAGTTGATTCTGTCAAAGCATTAATTTGACTGCTACTATGGGCTGAGGGCTCTGTGATGCTGTCTTCATTGCTGGTTGGACAATGGGTGACACAGCTCCAAAATCCTATCCTGCATTTCCAGGAGGCAGACTGAGTAGGGGATTAGCCTGCAGGATGCTTGCTAGGGGGCATCTCAGTAATCAGGAAAGAAGGAAGCAGGAGTGGCAGAGGAGGTATTAGACAGTGCTACTGTCATCTCATTGGAAGCTGCTGTGGCCTTCACAGTCATGCTGAGTTGGGGCTAGAGGGTCTGACCATCTTGCTCCTGACTTACCAATCAGTCATCAGTATCAGCTATTCTAGGAAAGGGTGTGACCTTGGGCAAGGTGACTCCCCTCTGCCAAAGACAGTGTCAGCTGGGGATAGGTAGCTGAGAGCTGTTGCCTAACATCCCTCCTAGGCCCAGAAAGATGCATCCTTCAGTCCTAAAAGAGGAATGGGGAGTGCAGAGGATAGCCATAATTATAGCCCAAAGGTTTATTGAGGGAACTTTGAACTTCATGTGGGCCAAGAGTCAGTGCCGATCCCTCCTTTGGTGGGAGGGGCAGAGTGCTGAAGCTGTTTCCCAAACTGGAAGCAGTACCTGGATCAAGGTTCTGTCATTCAAAGATTTGTTCTTATTGTTTCCTGAAAAGAAGTCTTTTTCATGAAGGTATGCTATCCTGGAAAGCCACAGTCCACCATATCTGTCTCTTGGACGCCAATTCTTGGGTGTGAATCAGAGCCCTCATGTACTGCTGGGCTGTCATCAAGCCAGAAGTGACAATGAGACAATCTAGCTGTCACTGCACGTTGAGAGCCTGTGAAGGTGAACCAGGGGAACTGCAGACATAGACACAACTGGCTCACAGATTTGAACTGCACACCCCCAGTCGACCACAACAGAGGCTCTGAGAGAAAGGTCAGACCCATGAAGTGCTATTTGTTTTCACTGAAACTTCATCCCTCCCACTTAACACCCGTCTAACCAGCAGCGGAATCAATTACCACGTGTCAGCCCGAAACCCGACACAAGAAATGAAAGAAGGACACAACCTCCCTGGGGTGGCAGGCAGGCAGGGAGAGGAGATAGAAGACCTGGAGCGGGAACGTGAATGAGCTGTTCTTGCCTGTGATGAGGTTGGCCTGTGGCGGAGCTCTGGCTCACCCTCCCTCCCTCTCTCTCTCCTCTAGCCTCTGGTCATAAGCAGTGATACTGGTCTGGATGGACCATTGGGTGTGTCTTTCACAAAGGGTAGGCAGCAAGTCCATGAGGTTATTTGACTTTGGTCACCTAAGTGGCTCTATCTAGCAATGATGACACGAAGATCTTACCACTTCTCGTTTTATACAACTCCAGGAGGGGAACAGAACATGTCGAGTGACTATGCTTGGCAAGTTGAGCAGAGAGAACTGCTGAGTTCACAAGCTTCTGTGACAGGTGACATCACTCCTCAGTGAGCACCTGCTTGAGGTGATGTCTCTCACTTGCTTCCTATGTTTCTCCAAGTCTTGAAAAGAGAGCTCCTTGTGCATCTTGGGTAGAACCCATGAGAGTCCCACCGACAAATCCTGGTGATAAGTCAGCTTGGTGCTGTGTCACTGGCTCTGTTGAAAAAGGACATTGTTAGTTTTCCAAAATGAGGGTTTTGTTAATAAAGGACATTCAAACCCTTGTGCTTTCTTTACTAGGATCCTTGGAACAAGATCCCTTAAACTTCACGTAGACTGATTGCTCATCTGTCCACACATGGCACTGCCACTCAGGTTGTGGTGCCGTTTAGGAATGCTCCACATGCCGAGGCTTAGATCGAGGTGGAACATTGGTTTGCAGAGCAGGATGCATCACTCCAGAGATCCTGAAGCCAGTTAACACATTGCCATTGGCAGGAATTGATGGCATCAGTAGAAAGTCACATTTTTGTTCAACCAGATGATAGTCAGTGGGAGAGTAAGCAGCACGCAAGTTCATGAATCTGCAGATAGTCCTTTGTCCCCATTGTCTTTAGTTCTGTTTAGTATTTTGATATCTCTTATGACACACTATACGATTATTTCTTCTAGTATAAATGATGTTCAGTCTTTGGTGGTTTTGTCTTCAGAGAGGTACTGTGGGCTCTCTCCTCTTTGCTCTCTCAAAGCCGTACCACTTACTCAGGGCTGTATTTGCTGCATACATAGTGATGCCCCTTACATCTTTTATCTTTACACCACACCTGTATTTCCTTAGCTTCAGCACCACACTCCCATCTCTGGGAGTACATCTTGCCTCTGTCTCCCAGGTACCTTGAACTCAACATGGCCAAATGGCACGGGCCATCTTCACTGATTTGTGAACTTCTCTATATATGTTCTCCAATTCAAATGTGGGAGCAAAATCTCAGGGGTCACTTCAGCTTAGAACAAGAGACTTCCTGGATGCCCTGATTCCCTTACCCACCACATCTGAGTGAGTGCTTTTGCCTACCGACTATTTTCCATCTTTCCTCGTCACCATTCTTGCTCCTGTGCCTGACTTCATCAGCCACCATTCTCCTGTCTTTGACATTTTCTGACATTTTCTTGGTGGCTTTGCTCATGTTTTCCCCTCTTGTTGGAGTGCATCCCTCTCCTCTTCTTTTATTTATTTTTTTAACCAGGGAACTTTAAGACTCATACCAAGTATCATTTTTTTTAAAAAAGTAAACATTGGTTACCTAAGTGTTTTCAAAATCTGATTTTCTCTATGATTTTCACCTTTCTTGATTATATCCCTCTATTTCTCCTTCTCCCAGTTGTAAAGTTTTGAATAATCCCTTTCCCCTTCCCACGTGGTAATAGTCACAAGTGTTGATTTAACATGGACTTCTGCCTGCTTGTTCCTGTCTCCACCATGGCCCTCCAGGGTTAAGCCCACCTCATTTTCATGAGTTGGTGCACTAATCTCTCAGTGAGTCTTTCTTCCTTTCTCCAGCTTTCACAGTGTCCCTTAGCGTATCATAAGATTCATCTATCTAAAGTACTTCGTTCAAAATCTTCCCTGGACCCATTTCCTGCATAGAAATGACCTCATTCCCCAGCATGTCATTTGGAGCTCACTACCACCTGACCCACACTTACCATTTTTAGTGAGAGGTGCTATTATACCCCATGACACCCGCAATCCCAGTCCCCAGGCCTCTGGCTGCCTCAAGGTTGGGCCACCTGGTCTCATGTCTCTGGTGTATGGCCATGCTGTTTTGGACTGAGGCTCCTTCCTGAGGGGTGAAATCCTGCTTACCTTTTATGATGGAATTTAGATGGAATCATCATGTGAAGTCCCTTCAGATCCCAGCTATGAGAAGAGTGCCTTTTCTTAGCAGTTTCCAAAACTGTTATCATTTCTAAAATAATTATTAATGCATTCAACCCAGAATATATTTTTTAAAACTTAAGATAGTCAAACATTTAGATACTTTGGAAACATGCAGTTGAATATGTTTTCAAAATATCTAAATATGAATGTAAGTAAGATTGAAGAATGTTTCTAAATTGTTGATTTTAAAACAATCATTTAATGGATTTTGATTTTATGTTTCAACTGGAAATCATACAGACAAAGCTGGAATCAAGTACCACACAGTTTCTCTGGCTTTAGCAGGCATGGCTCCCTCTCCAAGGAATTCATCGTATTTTTCTTTTATGATGACCTCGGATGCACACAGAATAGATTGGTGGAAATGAATAGCCTAAAACATATCTTTCTCCATAATAAATGGATGTTGGATGAAACGCACACATTTACTATTATATGGATGTGAACATGTGGACCGCAGATGATTTTTGGATGTGACTAACATGCTCATTAGGTCTTTTTAGCAAAATTCTCCACTAGACTCATTGTCCTGAACTTGAAATACAAGAAGTTGAATGTCTGATATGTGTTTCAGAATCCTAAAGTTTAACTTGGATCCCTTTGATGTCTTTTATTATGATTGATGATCATTTCAGCGTTTTTCTAAATTCAAAGGCCCTCAATAAAAGATAAAATCAAGTGACTTACCGATCGAGGGTACCACAAAGGACTGGAAGTCAGGTGAAAATGTGATATGAGCAGTAATACTAAACTTAAAAACCTGTATCAATCACTTCGAATTTCAAACGAATTTGGAAACATTTAAAACTTTGAAAAAGTGCACACAATTGATTTCAGAAACCATTTGGAAAATATTTGAATGTTATTTGTAAGAGAAATAAATTCCAGTGTGGTACCTTTCTTTCTTAAGTCAATGTTTTGGAATGGAGTTTGTCATCTCAAAGCAAGAGTGGAGAAAGATCTACACCTGCCTGTTTGAGAGCATAGATTCTCAGGAGAGAGCTGGCCTTGGATTCTACATCTGTGTCAGCTACTCAAACTCACTTTTGCAGGGCAGCTGGTATTGTCTGTGGGGAGGGTCATCACCCACAGACTAAAAATTTGGGGCTTTTGTCTAGGACTAAGGACGTGGCCACCTTTCATTTCATTCTCAACACCTCATGTGACTGAGGTCTCAAACTGTATTGTCACAAGACTGAAGTACTCACACCCAGGGAGAGGTATTAGAATACATTCACTTGTGGGAACCTCCGACAAAGAGCTACCCAGCCTTCTAGTGAGGGCATCATGAATCTTAACTAGGCTAGCAAACAACGCAGATGTCAAAACCATGTGGTCAAAACCATCCAGGGCAAGTATCCAGATGGTGCCCGGGAAACAAATTAAAAAGAGATTTTGAAAGCAAAGATCAGCATCTTCCAGAAATCTTTTTACATTTCTCCCCAATCAGTACATGATGTAGGATAGCTGTTTGTACAGCCCAGACACTATTCTTGTCTGTTTCATTTTGCTGTTTCCTAGTTCAGAAATCTTCACTGACCCTCCTTTCTGTTTAGGGGTTACTTTACAGACTTTAGCTGCTATGTGAAGCTACCTAAAAACTGGTCCAAACTGATTCTGGGAGGCTCATGTCTCCTACTTCTCAGCATTTTGTCACCTTTATGATACTCATCCCCCACTGTCAATTGCTGTCACCTTGTATATACCTGTGGGAACCCTGGACTGCCATAAGCTTATAGAAAATACCCCCCACCCTGCCTTAGCACAGTGTCTAGCATACATAGCAGCTGCTTAGTGCACACTGTTGATCTCTCTCTCTCTCTCTCTCTCTCTGACCCAATGTAGATTTATTGAAAGTGAAAGTACACTCCATAAAGTAGAGCAAAGGGCTGAGTGAGAGAGTGGCTCAAGGCCCTGATGTCTGGGCAAGTCTTATCTTACCAGCTGAACTGTGCCTCATTCCCTTCCCAATAGGCCTGATTGAAGACCATGAACTATTTGTTCCTATTGGTGATTTTCTTTTCATTTAATTAGAATATAGTTTCCATTGGTTATTTTTAATTTTTTGGTATTTTATTTCATTTTAAAAATTTGTTCTAATTAGTTATACATGACAGTAGAATGTACTTTGACACATCATACATACATGGAATATAATTTCTCAATCTTCTGGTTGTACATGATATAGAATCACACCAGTCATGTAGTTATATATGCACACAGGGTAATAATATCAGATTCATTCTACTTTCCTACCTACCCCTGTACCCCTACCCTCCCTTCACTCCCCTCTACCTAATCCGAAGTAACTCTATTCTTCCCTAGTCCCCCTCAATCCTTTTTGTGAATTAGCATCCACATACCAGAGAAAACAGTAATGGTGTCATGGTGTCTGTCTTTACAGTTTATAAACTCAAGGGGAAAACTAATAATCACAGAAAAAACAATCACACTATTTATTGTTGCTTACATGTAGTGAAGGTTTACTACATGGTCCCTGTGTCAAATACTGTATATTATTTTATTTAATTCTCAACAAAGCCCTTGGAGAGCAGCATCCTTATCCCCTTCTTGAAGATCAAAGCTTAGTGAGTTAGGTTAACTTACTTAAGGTCATGTGGCCAGTGGTAGGTTGGGAGAAGCTTGATCCAAATTGTGTGACTCCAGAGCCTGTGTTTTTAATCACTATGTGACAAAAATAATTATGAATATTATGGTAATGACAAATACCATGTGCATAGTTTCCTATTGCTGAATAACAAATTACCACAAACTTGGTGGCTTAAAACAACACACAATTTTTATCTTACAGATTTGTAAGTTACAAATCTGACATGGGTCTCTCGAAGCTAAAACCAGGTTATGGGCCTGACTGACTCTTGGGGGATATCCATTTCCTTTCCTTTTTCACCTAGAGGCCACCCACATTCCTTGACTCATGGCCCCCTTATTCTACCTGCAAAGCCAGCAGTGTCACTTTGCTCTGACTCATCTTCTGTCCTCATTCTTCTCTCCGAGTACAGGTGAGAAAGGTTGTCTGCTTTAAAGGACTTGTTTGGTTACACTGGGCTGCCTGGATAATACAGGGACCTGCCTCATTTCCAGATTCTCAATCATATCTGTACTCTTCTTGTCATGTTAGCTCACATATCTACAGGTTCTAGGGACTAAGTGTGGACATCATCGGAGGGGCCATTATGCTGCCTACACACCACGAGAAGCTGTAACAGGGAAGTCATTTAGAGGCACAGGGAGGGTTCAGGGTTCCTAGGAGCAAATGACATTAAGGATGATGGAGTTGGTTAAATGAGCAGGGTGGACCAGGCAGTCCAGGCCGAGGACCAAGGACATGTGAAGCCACTGCAAGGTCACAGAGCATGGGCATTCAGCAGGTATGTAGAATGAGTGGGGAGAGGATGGCAGGAGTTGGGTCATGAAGAAGGAACCTGGCAGGAGAGTGGGGTTGGTTGTGATTCTTGGAGAAATGGGCTCTCCCCCAGAAAGGGTAGCAGGGCTTAGTAACTGCTTGAATGTGGGGCGAGGGAGAGAGGAGACATCGTAGATGGTGTCCAGGTTTTCAGGTTTTCAGCCGGGTCAGTGGAGTAGGTGGAGCCTTTATGTTGATACAGAGCTGCCGGAGGAAGGTGAAGCTTGGATGGGAGTGGGATGCTTAGATCCAAGTGGCTTTGGAAGGAACAAAAGCAGTTAATATGTGAAAAGAAATTCCCCTTGATGATAGAAGGCTTGAGCTAAGTGAGGAGAACCTGGGAAAAATTTGACAGAATCAATCATTCTTATGTTATTATGTTATTATATTTTTATTATCTTCATTTATATTGTTTTATCATTTCGATTCTGTGACTGAGTAATTACAGAGGTCATATTGCTTTATGAGGACTCAAGTGCACAGTGTTAAAATGTCTTTGGGAAGATTTCATAAACCAAATATTCTGCTTGTTGGTTTGGTTTGATTGAGGGTGATAGATCTGTTTTCACTTTTAGCCTCTCTATCTTAACATGTAAGCATTCTTTTTCTTGTAACATGAGACCTTTAGTGTGCACCATAAATTTCTTCTGATCCTCAACCCAGTGATAGACTGATTTCTTTAGTCACAAAATACTTTCCTTGATTTTTAACAGATTAATTTTTCTTCAGTAAATATATTTAGAACAGTTTTTTTTCAACCAAATTAACTTTATTTGAAAAAGAGGGTTTTTAGGAAAATATTTTTTGGCATATTAATTATGAGCAAAACAAGGAAATACTCTCAGCATGTAGTTCAACACTGAATTCACAGAATTGGATCAACATGCTTGTAGCTGGACAGCTTTCTTTATATACTTGTCCCAGGATGTGATTCCACAGTTTTCTTGTTTAGACCTCCCAACAGGGTATATCAACTAACAGTATTAGAAACGAATATGTAAATTCTTCCTATCAGCAAGAACACTTTAAAATTCCTTACTGATGACCTGTTCAACCCAAGGACTACAGTTGTCTGAGCTGTGAGATGAGTTGGATGTGCAGAACTTGGGTGGAGAGATTTTCTTGTTGTTCTTTCATTTAGTCTATGTTTAAGCTGCTATAACAAAGTGCCACAAATTGGGTAGCTTATAAAAAACAGAGAAATTTTACTTCTTATGGTTCTGGATGCTGCAAAGTCCAAAAACAAGGTACCAGCAGATTTGATGTCTGGTGAGGCCTGCTTCTTGGCTCATAGATGACTGTCTTCTCACTGAGTCCTCAAATAGTTTAAGGGGTGAGGAAACTCTGGGTCTCTTTTGGAAGGGCCCTAATCCTATTCATGAGAGCTGTGCTCTCATGACCTATTCACCTTTCAAAGGCCCCACCTCCACATACCCAATGGCATTGGGAGTTAGGATTGCAACACATGGATTTCAGGGAGTGTTATGGCTTGGATGTGAGGTGTCCCCCAAAAGCTCACACGTAAGCCAATGTAAGATGGTTGAGAGGAGAAATGATTGAAGTCTTAACCCAATCAGTGAACTAACCCCCTGATAGAGATTAACTGAGTGGTAAGTGAAGTGGTGGGGTGTGGCTGGAGGAGTTGGGCATGGGGGGGCGTGGCTTTGAGGTATATATTTGTATCTGGCAAGTGAAGTCTCTCTCTCTTCTTCCTCATTATGACATGAGCTGTTTCCCTCCACCATGAGGTTCTGCCTCACCTTGAGCCCCAAGGAATGGAGTCTATGAATCAAGACCTCTGAAACCTGAGCCCTCAAATAAACTGTTCTGGGCTAGAGTTGTGGCTCAGAAAAGAGCACTTGCCTAGCAGGTGTGAGACACTGGGTTCGATCCTCAGCACCACATGGGAAGAAAGAAAGAAAGAAAGGAAGGAAGAAAGGAAGGAAGGAAGGAAGGAAGGAAGGAAGGAAGGAAGGAAGGAAGGAAGGAAGGAATTGTGTCCAACTACAACTTAAAAAAACACAAAAAATTAAAACCCCCCTTCTTTAAAAAAATAATAAACTTTTCCTTCTCTATAATTGTTCTCTTTGGGTCCTTTTAGTCAAGGCAGCAAAAAAGCTGACTAAAATGGGGAAACAAGCTTTCAGCCTATAGAAGTCTGTTTCAGTGGTTCACAAACTTCAGGGGGATAAAACTCCCTGTATCGGACCATATAGATAAGTCAGGCGTCTCATGCCTTATATGAACAAGGACAACATTTGAAGTAAAAGTGTACTTGCTTATCATATGGCACCACATGCTAAGTACAACCAAAATCCTCATTTATTATATGATTTCTGTATTAATTATCTATAGTTTCCAAAGTGCTAAGTTATAAAAGAAAATCAGATCCTGCACCCTGCCACACATCCTTGTTATAGTTGGTATGAAATATATTATAAAATCTGCTAAGTGGAAAAACTACATGTAAAATGAATTTAGTTTAAAAAAAAACATGGAAATAAAACTTGGTTAAAAACAGAACCCCCAAACTTGGAAAGGCTATTGTCACTGTAAGCCTTGACGCCCAAGCCGCGATTCCCTTGTAAAGAAGCTTGTGAGTGGGGCCTCAGACTCTGTGCTCCTTTAGAGTGTTGTGGGGGTTGATGTGTTTACCACCAGCTCAACTTCAGAGGCCAGCCACTTGCACATGCTCAGTAGGTGTTTGAGGAAGGGAGTGTGTTTCTGTAGTGATTTCTAGTCGAAGGCAGATGCGTCATTTAACCTGGGATTCAGCCCCTTGGTAGCTCCTATAGTTAAGGTGCTGCTTCCAGGCTGAAAGGCTGCAGAGCTTCCTCCTGGATGTGAAGTGGACCTGGGCTGCTGTCCGCCTTGCCTCTAGGTTTCTGACTCATGATTGTGTCCATCCCAGCCTGGCTCAGCTGTGGGTGCTAAAAGCCCAGGGTCTGCAGGCTCAGTCATCCTCAGTTCTTCAGCCTGTCCTAACAGTGTGTTGAGCAGCCAGTTTCCACTGGCGAGTGGCCTACAATGACTTCCATCCTTTACTGCTCTATCCTGCCTGACTCATCTGAAAACTCATCTTCAGCTTTGTTTTCCCCATATTTCTCCTCAGACCCTGGGGGAGCAGACCCTTTGTAAGACTTCTTCCTTGGCTCCTGATTTGTCTGCTAACTTCCCATGGAAATTGTATCCCTGAGTTTTGCATCCTCCTGTCTCCATGGGCTCTTGGAAACTGGCACAGGTAGAATTCCTGGAGGAGTTTGTGGTCAAGAGCCTTGGTTCTCTTCTTGCTTCCTGGACAACCCTCAGGTCCAGGTCTAGGTCTCGGTACTTGGCAGATTTCTCTGCCCTCTTCTCAAGTAAAATGACTTTTTAGCTTTAATAAGGTTTTGGTCAAACCAAAATCCCAATTTGCCATCATTTGAAACAAAAAGTGTACCACTAACTGAAAATGTACTTTATACAACAGGAATATTTTTCACATGGATTCAGAGGTGAAGTCCAACCTGTAAGTTGGTCCATCTTCAGGGTTTCACTAATCAATCTCAACTGTAGCAATTTTGGTTCTTGGTGTTTTTTTTTTTTTTGGTATCTGATAAAGGGAATCAGAGCCCTTGAGCTGGTTTGCAGATTTATAGTCCCTTACTATAGGCTCACCAGCTCCTTTGTTGAGTTTTATTTTTTAAGAATACTTTTCAGGAATTGTATACATGGAGCAAACCAATTCCTAGTCACTCGTTCATCAGTCTGAGCATGATAAGTAATTGCTCTTCTCTTTATCTACAAGCAAATGGGCAAGGGCAACATTGGCCACTTTCTGAACGTCAGGTGAAAGGAGAGTTGAGGGCCTACTAAGCTGCTGGAAGTTCATTTGGCTTCTCAAGTTGACATGGCAGTGAACAGAAACTGAGATGAAAGTGTTTCACGAGATGTCCAGGGAACAATGAACTCTGGCTCTCTTCTTCTCATGGAGACATCTCTCCGCTGTTTCTTGGAAGAAGAGCCACACTCCTTCTCTGGTTACAAAGATCAAGTTGCTAGACAAAGAGCATGATGGGAAGGTCTGTGTGCAGACAGAATCATTCAGACACACTCTACAAACTACCACACTCTGGCCTCCACTTCTGCTCCTTTTCTTCCATGCTGACTTTGGATGCTCATTGCTCTCAGGGCCCCACACCAGAACCCAGTGGCTGGAGAGTTAGGTGGTTGTACATCTCTAGATCAAACCCCATCCTTTTCATAATCTTCTTATGGACCTTGTGGTGGGATTTGGGGATGCTTCAAATAACCAGGTGATTTATGATGGTCTGCACAATTACAGGTCATTCATGAGTCATTCAAAGACAGATGGTTTATTAATACTGGAGACAATGTTAGACAAAAAGTAGGTTTGGTAGGGATAGAAGATCACAATTGCTTCTTTTCCAATTTTTATAGGAATAGTCTAGTGCAAAAACATAGGAGGAGGAGTTTAGGGCTGGGAGAAGGCTGAGAGTTGGACAGGATCACAGGGCTGGATAAGAGTCGTTGCTTTGGTTACTTGCAATTATTCCAGGCTGTTGCAAAAAAAGTGAAGTTTCCCAACATCTTCCTTCACTAATGAAAAATTTGTGACAGCTGCAATTGAATTTATCTTTTAAATTTCCTTTCTAGCCATTGTTTCACATATTCTGGTACTTCATTAGTAATGATTTTACTGACAGTTCCTTCAAACATACCCTGGATTCAGGTGGAGGAAGATGGATCCTTAACTAATCTTTTTTTGGCATAAACATATATCATACAGGAGACTAACTATTCTTTCTATTTTTCATTTGTTTTCTTTAGTAGTATCTGACATTAGGTTGTCAGTACAAATTAAAGTGGTGACTGAACAATAATTCCTTTGTGATATAAAAAGATGGGTTAAAAAATGGCTTTTTCACTTAGTAGATGTTCCACTTCCAAATCTAAATATTTAGGCATGTGTCTACAAATTGAGCCAGCGGACTTGTGGATATATTTATGGACCTGGCCCATCTTTTGCAAATGGGGATTTGTACTGAATAATTTGGATTTGCTGACTTCGTAGCTCAGGTTTCCTGGATCCGTGCCAGCCTCCTCTTCCCTTTGCATGATGCGGTCTCGCTGTTAATGCTAATCTTGTCTGTCTGCTCCACCTTTTCTTTAGACAATCCAGTCTTATCCTCCTATGTTGCATCTCCCTCCCTTCTGTTTAACTGAACTTTTTAGACTAGTCTGATTCTTTAAGAGAATCGATTTCAAAACCCAACAAGAGAACAGAGGATGCATTGAGGCACACAAAATTTAATAATTTTCCATTGCAATTTTCTTGAATATTTATTTCAGTCAATTTCTTGGTGGATTCCAGGGGTTTTATCTATGTTGTAATTTCAGTGTGAGAATAATGAAGCAGAACAGTCTCTTCCTCACCATGGCAATTAATATGTGAAGTAGTTAGGATTCTTAGAGCTTTTTTTTTTTTTTTTACTCCCATGAAGACTTGGTTAATGAGCGCAAAGTGGCCATGTTAGTTGGATCTTGGTTTGTAAATCTGGTTCAGAAAAAGAAAAAAAACAAAACCCAGAAAGTTACCTCTTAAAAGAGAAGGGAATTTACTTGGGATTTTCCAAGAGATATTCTGGCTATTGGCTGAGTAAGGTGATTTCTCTGGGTTAAGTTTCATTTGAAGACTTTTCCTCTGCAGCAGGTAACTGAAATGGGAAACCCAGATAAGCCTAGTTGCATTTTTTTCATTGTCTACCCAGATGAAACTGAACCAGGAAGAAAAATGACAGTGGAATGCTTTTTAGCTTTTGTTCCTCAGATTCAAGTCTTAAAAGCTGGAATCAGGAAATCCCTTAAAACTTGCTCCATGTCTACGTATGCATATGGGTGTGAAAGTGTTCTGGATGAGTTTGTTGGAGGAAACTATAACTCAATTATTAATTTAGACCAGTTTTGCTGTGTAGAAATCAATACAGATATGTACTTGTAAATTTTTGGTATATTGATTAATTAAACAAAGGATCAACACTAATTGAGTGCTTGCTCTGTGTTGCAGGGTGGAATAATGAAATTATATGACACAAACCAGGGCCCTAGGAGCTTGTGGTCTGGGGAGACAGACAAGGAAATAATTATCAGGACAGAGTGTTCTGAGAGACCTCTGCCTGAGGGTCATGCAGAAAGAAGAAGAAAGGGTATTAGCAAGAACTTCCAGGAGGGTGTGAGTGGGATTTGAGCATGAATCCATGGCCTAACAGAGGGGCAATGGCTCATGACCGGTGACAGTGAGAATGGAGTTCTGGGGGGCTGTGTTGGGTGGAATTGGGAGTCTCTGCTGCTCATAGTAGTGAGGGGAATGGTCTGTAGTGTTCTGTTTCTCTTTCTCACATGATAGTCTATTTGAATTAATGAATATTTTAGTCTCTATCTGTATAGTTTAGACTTTGACCTTTTTTTTTTTCTTAAAGAATTTTCTTAATATCAGGACTTTTTTTTTTTTTTTGGTACCAGGGATTGAACTCAGGAGAACTCGACCACTGAGCCGCATTCTCAGCCCTACTTTGTTATTCATTTGGAGACAGGGTGTCACGGAGTTGCAAAGTGCCTCGCCATTGCGGAGGCTGGCTTTGAACTTTGACTCCTCCTGTCTCAGCCTTCAGAGCCACTGGGATTACAGGACATTTATTTTTTACTACTTAATATCTTTCTAGATAGGATGTGAATAGCTGATGTTAGGGACTTCCTTGGCATAGTTGAATGCCATGTTCTAATTGTCATTGATGTGTCATGTTATAGTAATACAGTGCTTCATATTGAATGGTCCATGAGTTCCCCGGGTAAATCTTTTATTCTTCTAAAATAACATGAAAGGTATTTTGTGGCATATGACATATAATTTTTTTGTCTATAGTTACAAGATTGGTCTTTCCTTTTTCTTTTCTTCAGTTTCCCTTTTTCTTCTCTTATCTGGTTTTGGTTTCAGGATTAGAACAGTTATGTAAACTGCTGGCAGGCTTTCTCCACTTTCTGCATTCTCATGTGGTTTATATATCATAAAAATAATCGATTCCTTATTTTAAAAAGTTGACTACAGCCCTGTTGTGCAGTGCAGTACAGCCTTAGGGGGGTGAATTCTGGGTAACTTTTCCTTTTTTTTTTTTTTTTTTTAGTTTTTTGCTTTTCCAAGTGAGATGCTCTTGCTTTTGTTTTGATAAGAAACATTTTCTCAGAAGAATCTGCCATCTGGAGATGATCTCATTAGCAAAGACGTATGCAAAATGTTTTTTCTAAAAATATCTTTTAACCTTCTTTTTATTTGTGATCATTTCTACTTTTTAATTTACATGGGTGTGTTTTTATTTTCTGATTTTATTTTCTTACTTTGAGTGATTAGAGATATGTATTAGTGTGTATGTTTTCCAAAAACTCTCGTCCAGGACTTATCTAGTAAGTCTAAAGTTTGTTTAATAGCACTAATTTTTTGAAAGGTGTTTCTTCCTTTTTCAGATTTATTTGCTTTTTGAATCGAGGGCTCAGTTCATTTAGTTTTATTCTTTTCTTTTTAATTTGAAGAGAATTTAGATGTAAACTTTCCTATAAGAGCTTATTTGAGCCTATCTCAAAAGTTTTAATAATGTAGTTTTAAAATTTTACACATTTAAAAATTAGTTTGTTTATTAGTTTGTTTTGATTTTTAATTAGAAGTTGTGTAGGGGAATGTATATAAATTTCTATGTAATAACTTCTATTATTTTAAATGCTGTGTATTTGTAATAACCTATGCTTCATATTATTTGCTGCTAAGCATTTAGCAAATATTTAATATGATTATAGGTTCATGGATTATATCTTTATTGATATAAAATTTCTCTTTGTCCTGCTTAATATTCTACTGAGAAGTCAACTTTGTCAGAAATAAATATCTCTATACTTTTCTAGTTTTAATCACTTTTAATATTTCTTCTTTCTCATTTTTTAATATTTGTCTAATAAATCTCTGCTCATTTAAAAAAATCTATTCTTGGTCATTTTATTTTCAACATTCTTTCTTGGGAGCAAAATATATTTAATTTAAAAATCTAATTTGATCATCTTCTAAAAGATGTTTTAATTTTTTTTGCCAAAATACTTTTGCTTTTCAAGAAAATTTTTTCTTCCTCTAATATTTTCTATTCTTTTTCTCTGTGAGTACTTCTTTTAAACCTCTTCATTCTCTTGAGATTGAGTTGATGTATTTTATTTTAATTTTATTAGTGGGTCTTTAAAATTTTAAAAACATTAAAATGTATATTTTTATAATAACAAAATAATTTTAGAGAATTTTCTATATCAAGTAAGAGGTTTAATATGTTTGTACTCTTCTTTCTCATTTGTGACATATTAGATTTTTTATTTTTTACAGACTACGTTTTTGCGGGCATTTTGCATGTATATTTAGTTTGGTCAGCTTTTGTATAACATTGTTTTGACCACCTACCACCAGTCCTTTTATATAACAAAAGTCTGTTGTTAAAAGTTTCTC